>NW_011495070.1:8449232-8466026 GCF_000754665.1 Bison bison bison
CTAGACGGACCATTGTTGGCAAAGTAATGTCTCTGCTTTTGAATATGCTATGTAGTTTGGTCATAACTTTCCTTCCAAGGAGTAAGTGTCTTTTAGTTTCATGGCTGCAATTGCCATCTGCAGTGATTTTGGAGCCCAGAAAAATAAAGTCTGACACTGTTTCCACTGTTTCCCCATCTATTTCCCATGAAGTGATGGGACCAGATGCCATGATCTTCTTTTTCTGAATGTTGAGCTTTAAGCCAACTTTTTCACTCTCCACTTTCATTTTCATCAAGAGGCTTTTCAGTTCCTCTTCACTTTCTGCCATAAGGGTGGTGTCATCTGCATATCTGAGGTTATTGATACTTCTCCCGGCAATCTTGATTCCAGCTCGTGCTTTTCCAACCCAGCGTTTCTCATGATGTACTCGCATAGAAGTTAAATAAGTAGGGTGACAATATACAGCCTTGACGTATTCCTTTTCCCATTTGGAACCAGTCTGTTGGTCCATGTCCAGTTCTAACTGTTGCTTCCTGACCTGCACATAGGTTTCTCAAGAGGCAGGTCAGGTGGTCTGGTATTCCTATCTCTTTCAGAATTTTCCACTATACCCCAATGCAAAATAAAAAGGTTTTTTTAAAAAAAAAGGATAACCAACAAGGACCTACCACATAGCACCAGGAACTCTGTTCAGTATTATATAATAACCTAAATGGGAAAGGAACTTGAAAAATAATAGATAACTGAGCCATGTTGCTGTATATCTACAACCAACACAACGTTGTTAATCAACTATATTCCAATATAAAATAAAAATAGAAACCATGATCCTGATATCAGGCAGTCAGTTCTCAAATGGATGAGTAGAAAGGCCAGATATCCAATGCCTCCAGTCCTCATACGTGTGGTTTCTCATCTGCAGCCTTTGTGGGAACCTGGGCTCTCAGGGCTGATCTGAGAGGTATCTGGGCAACACCGGGTACAAGCCCACCCTGGTGACATCAGGGTGCTACTTCCTTACAGTGCCAACCCAGGGCCATCATGAGGACTCGTGAGGAGACAGAGACGCATGGCCTAGCATTTAAAAATAGCCTTGGCATGTGCTAAACAGTAAGCAGATATTTTTCTTCATCATATAGAACCATTCATACTGTTCATGGGGTTCTCCATGTGTGAGAGTGGGCGGTGGGCTGCATCTCCCCTTCCCACACCATCGTGCCACCTTTACCCGAGTATCCTTGCACACTTTATAGGTCAGAGTGTGATGGAAAAGGCTTTGTGTGCCTCCGCACCATTTCCTCACTTCCTCTCACCTTGTTCTGCCCGGCGGGCTGGACCACTGTTCCTGTATCTGTGATTTAGATCCAGTTCCTGACTCCCAAGATTCCTACGCTCTCCCTTCACTGGACTGTCCTTCTGTCTCATGACCCTGCCCTGCCCAAGTCTCTGATTCTACTTTGCTCCAAAACCAGAGTTAGATAGCAAACACTCTATTCATCCTTACAAGGTTCCAGCTCCTAACACATCAGCCTTGGTAGTATCCTAGATCCTCACTTAGCTGTCTGAGAGGGTCCCATTTATGTCTGGGTCTATGTTTGATTATGTAGCAGAGAACTCTGGGCTTGGTCGGAGCTGAGACTCTGTTGGCTGGAATGTGACATTATGAAAAGCAGCCCACCTAAGGGTCCCGTGTGTGCTCCGAGCCAACCTGTACCCTAACACTTTCATGGGCTGCTTTCATGGGCTCTTCCGGGCCACAGGGTTTGTTCAGGACTGGAGTACAGGGGTCCAGCCACCTCCATGAGCCTGAAATAGACACTGGACTCAGGCATCCACAGGCTGGCTGATGGCAAGGTCCCCAAGCAGCCTGGTCCTGGAGAAAAGAGGACAGAGCTTCATCAAAGATACGCGATATGAGTGAAAGCCACAGCAGAGCAGTGACCCTGAGCCAAGGAGAACTGGGTCCAGAGGGAGCATGAGGCTGTGGTGTCTGCTAACCAGCACCCTTGCTTCCACTCCATAAGAGAGCCTGTGGGCCAGGGGAAGGTACAGGGCAAGGAGGAAATGGTTTCAAACAGTGACAAGAACTGGGAAGAAAATAAAGCAAATAAAAGTAATATGATGGAGGGAGAAAGACTGGGGCACAAGTGTATACCCGGCTGTCTTCAGGCCTCTTCTCTGGATGCCCATTTCCAGGAGGCACTCACTTTGTTCTGACCATTTAAATGGCATCTCTACACAGATAACTCTTACATTGCCACCTCCACCTCTTCTCTCCTGAATTTTCAGCTTGTATATCAAATACCTACCAGGCGTCTCCATCTACCAGGCTTCTTTTTTCCAATGTTTATTTGGTATCTGCTTGTTTTTAAAATTAAAGTATAGCTGATTTACAACGTTGTGTTGGCTTCTACACTTTATTATCTCCATACCCCATTTCTGGCTTCTCTGGCCCTTCTGGGCCTCTTTTTCTGCTTTTGCTGTTTCAGTTAATGTTGCAGGAACTGACCTAATTGTCCCCTTGATTCTTCGGTTTCCCTCACACGTAAGATAACCATATGATTATTATCTAAACTGGAACACTTGTGAGAATAAAATGGGTGGGTTATTAATAATTAGGTTAGTATGTGCGTGTGTGCCAAGTCGCTTCAGTCCTGTCTGACTCCTTGCAACCCTACGGACTGTTGCTCACCAGGCTCCTCTGTCCATGGGGTTCTCCAGGCAAGAATACTGGAGTGGTTGCCATATCCTCCTCCAGGGGCTCTTCCCCACCCAGGGCCTAAACCTATGTCTCTTCTGTATCCTGCATTGGCAGGTGGGATTTTTATCACTAGCCATCTGGGAAGCACAAGGCTAGTATAGCAGGTATAAACTAGGATAACTGGTTTATATGCTACATCAAATCCACGGAATTTCAAAATATTGCCCTAATTTGATGCCCATCTGGCTTCTCCATCTCGCTTACTCTAGTCCGAACCCATCACCTGTTCCTGATTCCTGCAGTCCTCCAAGTGGGCTCACATCTGTTTTTATGTGTATTCCTGTGATGTCCCTATAATATATTGCCATGTGAAGGCAGAGTCCTTGTGTATGTATAATAATAAATGTGGAAAGGAACTTTTCTTATTTATAGACACAGAAACTTCTGGAAGCATAGAAATGGAAGTGCTAAGGCTTGTTTCCTCTGGGGAGAGCTAGAGGGAGGGAAGTTGACAAAGAGTCTGGAGCGGGGGTGGCAAACACTTACTTTTAAATGAACACTTTTATTTTTGCCTTTTTCTAAAAACAGTGTACACAGTGTTATTGTGAATTAAAACACACTGTTGCATGGGAAGGTATTTTCCAAGAACGCCAGGTTTTTTTCTCTGTAGTCTATGGATACGTCCTCCTTTCCCCATAACTCCGGAAAAATAATTCCATTTTATTTCAAACTGTGTCACCTGGGACGCAAAGCCCCTATCCAGACTTAACTATATGTGAGTTATGTAAGAACTTGTCTATTTAAATTTGGGAGGGAAATACTGTTTTCTAAGAGACGCTTTACTCATTAAAGACAACCCAGGTTGGGTTTTTTTTTGAGCATGAGCCACCCATTCTCCTTGACGGGCCCTGCAATAAACCTTTCTGTAGTCCAAAAAATGCAATCTTGTTAACAACTCTCTGATAACCTACATGCATTTTTTCACTGGGTCCTTGCATCAAGCCTGTGGGGATGACCTATGGGCATTCCCAGCTTACACGTGAGGAAATCTAGGCACAGAAAGGTAAGGACCCAAACAAGATCACACCACTAGAAACTGCCAAAGATTGCTGTCCAGACCCATCTGACTACAAAGCTGTGTCTTTAACTATCACCACACACTAGCACCATCTTGGTACAGTGTCTTTAGGAAACATGCCACACCAGTCAAGTCTCCCTCTCCATTTCAAGTCATGGCCCTAATCTTCCATGTCGTCATCTTAAAGACGCTGCAATGACACTACTACCATAATGAACACCTAGCAATTACTCCATTGGACGCTATATTGAAATGATCTGAAAGGGCTAATGATCATGGAAGATGATGGTGACTTTCCTCTAAGTGTGACCTGCACCAAGCCAGGCAGAGACTGAGGTGTGCTGCTGGCCACTTCAAGTTCAGTCTCTTAATTACATACTGGAATGGCCAGATACTTCACCAATGTAACATTAATGCCTTTGATAGTCCATTTTAGACTGTGAGTCAACATCTAACCTGAGAGTTCCTCTTTTTGGAAGGGCCAATAATGCTTCAGTAAAAATAAATGACTTCAGTTTACCTGATGCTTACTAAAGCTATAGCTCAAACAGCTGTAACTTTCTGTTGACTGGAACGAAGCACTCCCCATCAAAAGAGAAATATTTGTCTAAGGGAAATTATAGATCCTTATTTCATTCGTAAAAGGGCTAAAGTATGATGTCTATTTTGATCAAGAAATACTGTTTTCAGCATGATCCAAATTCACTGAGTGAACCAAAGGTAGCATCCTGTAATTGAAGGAAAGTTAATAAAGAGGGAGCAGAGTAAAAACTTAAACCTCATCCACTTCATGCCATCCATTCTAATTTCCTTTTCACATACGTCACAGAGTTGCACATGTCAAGACAGAAATGCAATCTATATCTACCTGCACAAAGAGAACTAGCATTGGAAACAGTTACTCAACTAATTCAAGACTAAAAGTTTCATCCTTGCCTCAAATTCCCAAAGACTGCTTGGATTAGCTCTAGACTCAAAAAGATAGGGGTACCATCTCTATCATTGTTGGATCAGCTGGTAAGTATCTTTGTGATAACTGATTTATATTTGTACAGGTTCTTCAAATGTAACCTTGAGGAACCAGTGGAACTGAACTTATTTTTTGTTCCATATCTAGTTTCACTGCCTTGTGTCTAACCGGTAATGCATCCACTTAAGTTCAAGAATATTCAGTAAAAGTATCAAAGTTGGAACTGTATGTAATGGTTATGCAATTTATATGATGGTAATAATGATACCATTCATTGAGAGCTCTGTAAGTGAGTAATTATGCTCAGGGATCTTAAAATATAAGACACATTAAGCCATTTAATCCTCACTATAACTAAAAAAAGAAAGCATATTCCTCTTTAGAAATCTAAAGCATAAAATAACTTGCTCGCTTTAGGAGGTAGAACCTGACTACTACGTAGCTACTAAAAATCATGTTTTAAATATTACTTAATGATGGAGGAAATGTTCACCATTTAATAAAAAAACCACACAAATTTATATGTCTAACACGTGTGTCTGTATCTCATGCATCTATAACACACATATGACAACAATTTACTGAATATATGTATACATATGGAGTTAAAAGTCTGGAAGGTAATGTTCTTAATTGTTAACAAGTCAGTAGGGTGATGAGTGATTTGTTTTCTTTTAGTATTTTTCTGATTGCCAAAATTTTTAGAATAAACATGCATCATTTTGAGAGTCAAAAAAAGCAATAAAAATGTTCAAAAAATTGTTTCAGATTCTATAGAAAATTTAAACAGATGAGTTTTCATAAAATAAATAGAAAGTTAAAGAGTTGTCCTCCTAAAAAAACTTTGAATTTATTGGCTTACCAAAAAATCTAAAACATGTTAGTGAAGCAAAAGTCGCTCAGTTGTGTCCAACTCTTTGTGACCCTGTGGCCTATATAGTTCATGGAATTCTCCAGGCCAGAATACTGGAGTGGGTAGCTTTTCCCTTTTCCAGTTGGACCTTCCCAACCCAGGATCAAACCTAGGTCTTCTGCATTGCAGGTGGATTCTTTACCAGTTGAGCCACAAGGGAAGCCCAAGAATACTGGAGTGGGTAGTCTATCTCTTCTCCAGGGGATCTTCCCCAACCAGGAATCGAACCGGGGTCTCCTGCATTGCAGGCGGATTCTTTACCAACTATAATGGAAGCAAGCTCTATAATACATTAAGGGAAGTGAAGTGATGTCGCTCAGTCGTGTCCAACTCTTTGCGACCCCATGGACTGTAGCCCACCAGGCTCCTCCATCCGTGGGATTCTCCAGGCAAGAATACTGGAGTTGGTTGCCATTTCCTTCTCCAGGGGATCTTCCTGACCCAGGGATCGAACCCGGGTCTCCCACATTGCAGGAAGATGCTTTTAACCTAATTCCAACACTCTTTAAAAGGTTCTAGAATTAGGCCATCCTACAGGACTTTCCATGATGATGAAAATGTCCTATCTATGCCCTGCCATCCAGAAGCAACTGGAAATGTAGCTAGTATGACTGAGGAACACAATTTTAAATTTAATTTTATTACAATTAATTTAAATAGTCACACATGATTAGTGACTGCCATGTTGGACACTACAACCCAACTAAAGAAAATGGAACAAAATCTCCAAATTCTTCTTAAAAAACCAGTAGCACTATTGCCTAAACATGACAAAATGTAAATCGTGACTTCTCTGGTGGCACAGTGGATAAGAATCCGCCTGCCAATGCAGGGCACACGGGTTCGATCCCTGGTCGGAAAGATCCCTTATGCCATGAAGCAACTAAGCCTGGACATCACAAATACTGAGCCAGCGCTCCAGAGCCCATGAGTTGCGACTATTGAGCTTGCCTGCTGCAACTGCTGAAGCCGGTGCTCCTAGAGCTGTGCTCCACGACAAGAGAAGCCACCACAGTGAGAAGCCTGCAGTGAGAGTGCTGCAACGAAGAGGAGCGCCCAACTAAGTGCAATAGACAAAGTCCGCACACAGCAACGAAGCCCCGGCAGTCTCAAAGATACATACATAAATACAAATTTAAAAGGTAAACTACCGGCAAATTTCACATGCGAATATCAAGGTAAAAAGTAAATAATGTACTAAATAAGGTATGAACAAAACAATTCAGCACACATTAGAAGATTAGTTATGTACTGGAAATTCAAGACGGCTCAATATTAGGAAATCCGTTAATTTAAACCACTATTAATAGATCAAAAGAGAAAAGTCAGAACTATCGCTGTTGAAAGGCATTTGTTAAAAATACATTCCTGATTAAAACTCTGAATAAAATAGGACTATGTTTACATTTGCATAACATGTTAAATATATATCTCGACCTAGAAGACTGCATGGGGAAATAATAAAATTGAGAAATGATAAAAACAATCCATTAAACTCAGAATCGGAGAAGGCAATGGCACCCCACTCCAGTACTCTTGCCTGGAAAATCCCATGGACAGAGGAGCCTGGTAGGCTGCAGTCCATGGGGTCGCTAAGAGTCAGACACAACTGTGCGACTTCTTTTACTTTCATGCATTGGAGAAGGAAATGGCAACCCACTCCAGTGTTCTTGCCTGGAGAATCCCAGGGATGGGGGAACCGGGTGGGCTGCCGTCTATGGGGTCGTACAGAGTTGGACTCGACTGAAGCGACTTAGCAGCAGCAGCAAACTCAGAATGCTCCCATAAATACTGATGCTCACTATTACCACTCCCTATTACCACTATTACTTTAGTCGGTTCTAGAGACACAAGTCAGTGAAGTTAGACAATAGAAGAAAAAAGGAGGTTGAAAATTTGAAAGAAGTAATATATTATCATTCACTTCATATTATTAGTGTAATCCTGGTAGACTAATTCAAACAATTACAAACACTATAATGTACTGGTTAAGAGCATATGTTCTGAAGCTGTGATATTGGTTCAATTGCTGTCTCTATTAAATAATAACTAGCTGTGTGACCTTGGGCTAGTTATTTAAACTTTCTGTTTCCTTCTCTGTAAAACGGGGACAATAAAATTATCTACTATAAGGTTATTAAGAAGATTATGTATGTAAATATATTGAGAGCTCATATAACATGCCTGTATTTAATATATACTATATAATATCACTATTAAGATAATAAAATTTTAAATAATAAATTATTGAATACATGAATTATTAAATTATAGTAATGTGCAAAATAAACAAAAATCAAAAGTCTTCCCATATTAAAAAGATTTCATTTATAATTGCAATACACTGAACTAGGAATAAACATTTCTTATGTGCAAGAGTAAATGAGGATACTTAAAATGCTATTAGGGAATAAAAAGAATAGTTAAATAAAGGGAAAACATGTATCATTCTTAGGAAGATTCAACATCATTAGGTTATAGATTCCTAAATTATTCTATAAATTAAAAAAACTAGCTTAAAGTGATTCTAAATTCATACAAAAATACACATGAAAAAAGCGAAGACAGAGCAATAAAAGAAGATGAGCATGAACAGATATGAGGCATAGTATGGTGCTAAAATATTCAAAAGAGTATGCTATCAGAATGTGAAAAGACAGATTAAAGCTACATTTTATAGAGCGTACAAACAGAACCACATATGGAGCTGTAATATATGCTAAATGGGGGAGGTTCTGCATATGAAAAGGAAAAGATTAATTATTCAATAAACACCAGTTACAAAAACCAGTAGGCAATCTGAAAAAAAAATAACATTGGCTCTGTACTCGATTCTTTAAGTCAAAATAAGTTCTCTGTAGATTAGAGTTTTAATCATCAAAGTGAAAAAAAAAAAGCAGTGGATGAAATACTGTTTTTCTATAATCTTGGACTATGGAAGATCTTATGATATAAAACTTGGGAGCTATAAAAAATTGGTAGATTCAGTTATGTAATACCCCCAAAGATACATCAGAGACAATGATAAGTTTAGAAGAAAAACATGGAATCTGTAGCAGTGCCACAAAGAGTTAACTACTCTGACCAGTAAAGAGCTTATACACATCAGTCAATGTGACCAACAACTCAACTGAAAAGTGGTCTAATAATATAAGCAGATATTTCAAAGAAAAAAAACTTTTTCTATCTAATGGAACTTGTGATCAGAAACATGTGATGCCATTTTTATCTTATTAAATCACAAACAACGAAAAAAGCTGTAACATTTATATGGTGAGGATACTGGAAACAGTGCTTGTTATTAGTATATTGTTGTATATGTTAGTATTTGTTGTTTAGTCACTAAGTTGTGTCCGACTCTTTGTGACCCCATGCACTATAGCTTGTCAGGCTCCTTGTCCATGGGATTTTTCAGCCAAGAACGCTGAAATGGCTTGTCATTTCTTCTCCAGGGGATCTTCCTGACCCTGGGATCAAACCCACGTGTCCTTCATTGGCAGGCGGATTCTTCATCTCTGAGCCACCAGGGAAGCCCCATATGTTAGGATAAGCAGTATTAATATCCTACTGGAGGAATGTTGTTTATATTAGTATCAGTATTACTATATTGCTGGTTCATGTATAAATTGGTTCAACCTTTCTGGCAGACAATTTGGCAGTATCCATTATAGTTTAAAGGCTTTCCTGGTGCCTCAGATGGTAAAGAATCCTCCTACAATGTTGGAGACCTGAATTTGATCCCTGGGTTGGGAAGATCCCCTGGAGAAGGGAATGGCAACCCAGCCCAGTATTCTTGCCTGGAGAATTCCACGGACAGAGGAGCCTGATGGGCTACAGTCCATGGGGTTGCAAAGAGTCGGACATGACTGAGCGACTAAGCACAGCACGTTATAATGTAAAATACACATACTATTGCCCTAGCTATAACACTCAGAATTTACCATACAGATACACTCACAAACGCGCTGTGTCACATGTACATTTGTGTGTGTGTGTGTGCTCGGTTTTGTTTTTTGGTGAGGGAAAACACATTCATTGATAGGAGCTGGCTAAATAAATGTATTTGGAGAAGGAAATGGCAACCCACTCCACTGTTCTTGCCTGGAGAATCCCAGGGATGGCGGAACCTGGTGGGCTGCCGTCTATGGGGTCGCACAGAGTTGGACACGACTGAAGCGACTTAGCAGCAGCAGCAGCAACAAATAAACGTAGTATATGCAGAAAATAAAACATTATACAGGCATACCTCGTTTTACTGTGCTTCACAGATGTTGTGTATTTTATAAATTGAGGGCTTGTGGCAACGCTGCATTGAGCAAGTCTATAGGTGCCATTTTTCTGACAGCATTTGCTCTTTGTATCTCTGTGTCATATTTTGGAAATTCTCACAATACTGCAAACATTTATTATTACTATATTTGTCATGGTGATATGTGGTCAGTGATCTTTGATGTTATTGCAAAAAGATTATGATGCGCTGAAGATTCAGATAATGGTTAGCATTTTAGGCAGTATTTAAAATTAAGGTATGTACACTTTTTTGGATATAATGTTATGACTACAGTATAGTGTAAACATAATTTTATGTGCATTGGGAAACCAAAAAATTCCTGTCGACTTGCTTTACTGAGATATTTGCTTCATTGCAGCGGTCAGGGATCAAACCCACAGTATCTCCAAAGTCTGCCTATACAGTCATTAGAAATGAGAAGACCGCTTGGATTGAGTGTTGATAGGAATTAATCTCTAGGATGACGTGAGAAATATTGGTACAGATTTATATGTGCTCTTATTGGTTTAGACACACACACACACACACACACACACACACACACAAGTATTTGTAAGCGCATAAAAAAATTCCTTGGGTGAGAAGATATTCCGGAGAGAAAAACTGCATAACTGAGGGACAGACATGGGAATGTAATTACTCTTCATTGTATACCATGTCGGGCTTCCCGGGTAGCTCAAATGTCAAAGAATCTGCCTGTGATGTGGGAGACCTGGGTTATACCTTTTGCATTTTATACTAAGAGTATGCTTTACCTGTTCCAAAATGTATTGCTTTCAAAATATATTTTATTTATTTATTTTTGTTTCTTTCTGTTCTCAAGGAGGAAATTCTGGCTCTTTCCATATTATACTGATACAATTAGCATAATCTTAGCTCTTGTCCTCTTTCCCCCTTTATTTGTGTCTGGTGGTTTAGTCGCTTAGTCATGTCTGATTCTTGCAACCCCATAGACTACAGCCAGCCAGACTCCTCTGTCCGTGGGATTTCCCAGACAAGAATACTGCAGTGGGTTGCCACTTCCTTCTCCAGGGGCCTTCCTGACTGAGGGTTCGAACCCGGGTCTTCTTCATCGTAGGCTGATTCTTCACCAACTGAGCCACTGTCTAAATAGTAAATAACTGTCCCATGAATGAGCAATAGGAATGTGGGACAAAGCATGTCCATGTTACAGAACAATGTTAGCAAGACATTAAAATATGTATACCTGGAAAAGACCTGAAAACCTCTGCAGCAAATGTTAACAGTGTTTATCTTGAGTAGGGGCATCATAGGTAAGTTTGGTTTTGGTCATGGCATTTTCTGTGATCTCCAAAGCTTACACCATAATGTCTTACTGTGGTAATAATTTTTAAGTTTTTTTTTTTTCTTGTATAACTTTCTGCTACTCACCTGGTTCCTGTCCCTGGCATTTGCATATCGAAACCTCTGGATATAGTAGAAGACCAGCCAGGCAAGGGAAATGATCATGAGCACGATGAAGGAGATGGACACAAACACGACCGAGGTGCGGCTCACGTATTTCTGCAAGTTCCGGGTCCCGATGGTGATGTACATGGTCACAGTGATGTTTCTCTCCAGCAGGCTTACTATCTCCTTCCCCTTGGGCTCAGGGATCATGATTGCCACGATGTCTTCGACACCTGTTGTGAGAGGACAACAAGTGTAAGGGGATGAAAGAGAAGATCACCGGAAAGTGTGTGAACAGAATAACACGCATCAAATAATGGTACTTCTTTCAATGAGTCTGTGCCGGACCAGATAGCCAGGTCTAATTCCCAGCCAGAAATGGAGGTGAATTTTCCTTTCTTCAGCTACTATGGGATGCTGCTGTCTTACAGATGAGTAAAGAACCTAAAACAAATGCCTGTTTTTGGTACCAGCGAGGTCATGATCCTGCTCCTTTTCTAGCTCCCCAAGGTGGTGTTGGCCCTGGTCCAGGAAAGATGGACCCTCCCAACCAGCCCAGTTTACAGTTCTATGTTGCATTTCACAGTCACTCCACAGAGGGGAAAAGGTACTTTGCGCCCCATGGCAAAGGATAAAATACCCAAATTTACACCATCTGTCTGGGAGTTCTCTCCTTCCCCTTCACAGACACTAGGAGCACTCAGTCATAGACTTCTATTAATCATTTCCAAGACAGGCTTCTCCTACAATATCCAAAGCAATCACAAAGCAGATTTTTCTTTTTATTAAAGTATAGTTGATTTATAACATTGTTAATTTTAGGTACATAGCATCGTGAGTCAGAATTTTTGTAGCTTACATTCCATTGTGAGTTATTAAGATAATGGCTATAATTCCCTGTGTTACACTATATGTCTTTGCTGTTTATCTGCTTTATACATAATAATTAGTTAATCTCATACCCCTAATTTGTCCCTGCCCACTTCTGTCTCCCCTTTGATAACCACAAGTGTGTTTTCTATATCTGTGAATCTGTTTCTGCTAAACAAGTTTTCTTAACAAGCTCTAATATGACCTGCCAACATAAAATAACAGTCTCAGAATTATCTTCTGCTTATTTTACCTAATTCAATGTAAACATTTTGTGTATCCTCATGCCAAGCAAAGAGAGGAGAGAAACTGTACAGATAACTCCAGGATGGTTTCATCTCCACTCTCAAATACTCTTACTGCGGAGCCCCTGTTTATTGGACATTTTGAAGCAAAAGTGGTACCCTTCTTCAGTCTGAGGTATCTGGGTCATTTTCCCTTCTCCTCATGGCACTCTGAGGCACAGCCTCTTGGTGAGGAGTTCAGAGGCCTCTGTAAGGGGTCTTTGGTAAAGATAATGATATCAGCTCCAAATGAGCCAACTCAACACGTCACTAGTGGCTGATGCTCAGATGAGAATAACAATCCCTAGGTTAGTTTTCAGGGAGTACCTCAACTCCAATCCATCCTATAATGTTCTTCATGGGCCCCGTTTCCACATGGAAATGCCCTATTACTTGAGGTCACTACAAATTAAACTGCAAACTTGCAATTAGGATGTAGGTTCTGGAGAGAATTAAACACCCCTTCAGCTGCTTAAAGCTGGCCTTATCCATGCACTGAGGTCAGTCAGTGAGACAGAATTACCAGATTATATTTGTTCAGGGTGTTGCAAGTTTCTTAGAAGCTATTTAGGGCTTTCCCTTGACCTTGATCTCTAGGCAGTTTTTCCATCCTAAATTCCTTGATGGTATTTCACTTAGGCCAAATGAATATTTTTAAAAGCCAGCTAGATACAAAGGTGTCTATGTATGAGACATCAACTATATGATTTTTTAAATTCCTGAAACCTTTGCACTGGCTCAACTGTAAAAATCACAGAACTACACAGTGTTTAGATTTGGCCGTTCTTTCTGGGAATTACTGAAACCGATGGCTTAGATTTCAACTCTGCAGAATTTACTGACAATCCTGATGCTCGTTCTCTCGTCATGTTTACTTTGGCTAATGGCTGTATGTGGTCTGAGGTTCTGTGAGGAATCAGAGCTTCTGGCAGGTTTTGGCTCTATAGAAATACGATCTTTGTATACTGGACTAATCTGGCCTGGTGAAGTTCACCCCGGTACTGGAGCCACACTGTAGATATTTAGTCAGTGATAGATCATAAGTTTTCACTTGATTTTTTTTTTTTTTTACTTTCTATATTTTTCAAGTGAGTCTATTCAAGGTTCCAGAATGAGACCGTTTTTCTTTTTGGAGATGAGGTCTCGGGGTTATTTATATAAGACTTTGTATGCTCAGACTTTGGAGAATCCCATGGACAGAAGAGCCTGGTGGGCTACAGTCCATGGGGTCGCACAGAGTCGGACATGAGTGAAGCGACTTAGCACTCATGCATGCTCAGACTTAGACCAATTTCACTCTTTTTAGTAGTCAAATTTCATCAATATATTCCTTTATGACTTCTACTTTTGATTCTCTGTGAATGAAGCTCTTCTTCATCAAAGATGATAGAAATATTCATCTAAAATTTCTTTTAGCTGTACTTTAAATGTAGTTCTACTTTTTACATTTAAATCTTGAGCAATCTGAGTGCGGTTCAATAGCAACACCACATTTAACGTGATGGGCAGAGAGGAGACAGATAGGATGAAATTTGTTTTTTTTCCTAAATTCTCAGACATACAGGGGTCTATTTTTGGATTTTTTTTTTTTTTTATTGTAAGGTGGATCTATCTTTTGGCTCTTTTAGCTGTGGAGCTTTTAACATATTTACTATTTGGTAGCCTCTTTACTTAGTCATTTCCCTCCTTACAATATTCCTATTATCTATTTATATTAAGGGACCATTTATAAAAAAGAGATATCACAGAGCCTGATAGTGAAGGTTTGGGCTTTGAAACTGGACAGGTTTTTTTCCAAACTTCAGTTCAGCATGTTAAAAATAGGTAACCAAATTTTGGATATCTGAAGAGTTTTACATTACCCATCACCCACTTTCAGGACACAAGGAAACATCTTTTTTTCCTGTAAGGTATAATTTGCTATTTTAAAGCACTTATTTTAAACCTAAGTGCTCAGTTGCACTACCTGTGTTGTTTATCCCACTGCCGCACTTTCATGATATATGATATCTGCTTGAAAAGACTGAAAATGGAAATGGTGTGGTTCTTTTCATGTGGACCTCAACCTTATGCATTTTCAATGTTCATAATGAATTTCTAGGGCTAATGTTGGTAGAAAATAGATGGGATTCTGAGATATTTCTCCCTGTACTTTAGGCTACTTATTGTGCATGGTAAAAAGAGACACTGAAGGCATCCATTTATACCAACAGAAATAGTCATTAATAATCTTGGCATTTAGGGTGTCTAAAAATGGTACAAAGCAGACTTGTGAATTATTTCAGCAGTCTGATCGATGCACAAAATCCGCTATAGGACCTAATCTATTCAAATGAGATGTGTGCACCAATATGGGTTTCCAGAAAATTCCCAGATCTTTGCTTCATTTTGGAAGATGCAGCCAGTGTTCCAGAGAAGCTGGAAGATTCTCTCCAGGTAGCTTGGAGTGTAATTGCTTCTGAGGGTATGTGTGTGTGTTGGGGGTGGGGTGCGGGGAGAAAGGGAGAACCAGGGGTGATGGGGGAGAGAGTGCTCAAAGCCCAGCTGAGTTCTCCTCGGAGGTAAGTGCTGCCCTAAGTAGCAAATCTATGACACCCAGGAGGCTCTGAGTCTCAGGAGAGAGAAGTTAACAAAGCATATTTTATATGGGTAAAATCTACAAAGAGACCCCGCTATTGGGGCAATTTTATGTTTACTCTGGGGCTTTCCAGGTGGCTCAGTGGTAAAATTCCAACTGCCAAGCAGGAGATGGGAGTTCATCCCCTGGAGGAGGGCATGGCAACCCACTCCAGTATTCTTGCCAGGAGAATCCCATGGATAGAGGAGTCTGGAAGGGTACAGTCCGTGGGGTCTCAAAGAGTCAGACACAACTGCAGTGACTAAATAACAACAACAAATGTTTACTCTGATGCCCAGTCATTGTCATGTGCAGCTCCTCTTTTTGCAAATGATGTCAGCCTACCATCTATTTTCCTCCCAAAGGCACTCTACTTTTGAGTGATCACTGCTGTGTAATTATCGTGTATCCTGGAAAAGCTCTTCAGCCCTGTCCCGTGACCAGGACACAGATGACCCAGCTGCCAGACAAACAGCAGAAGCGGCCCAGAGTTTTCGTGCTTCCTTTTCCTGGGCGTGGGCTCAATTGTCATCTAATTTGGAGAAGGAAAAGCAACGCGCTCCAGTATTTTTGCCTGGAGAATCCGATGGACAGAGGAGCCTGGCAGGCTGCAGTCCATAGGGTCGCACAGAGTCGGACACAACCAAAGCAACTTAGCACAATTTGGTACATGCAGATAAGTAAGGAATCAAAAGTTCAAAAAGCCAAATAATGTTGAATGTCAGGGAAATTCTTTACTTATGGATTCAAAACCAGGTTGTAAAAACTCTCTCAACAGAATGTTTAGAAAACCAGCAGAGGGCTAGATAGTTTACAGAGCTGGCAGTCCCATTCCTCCTCGTACATCCTGGAGAGTGATAAAATTCCTCGGAATTCATGCAAGCAAAAATCCTTTTTCAATTCTCTGTATCCTCTGTCTCCTCTAATTCTCATTTTAGTTTCATGGATTGTCCTTTAGAATTCACTCAATACTAAGAGAAACCTGCAGTTTCCATTTGTAGATACTTTCTAACACTTCAGTTCAGTTGCTTAGACGTGTCCGACTCTTTGCGACCCCATGGATCGTAGCACACCAGGCCTCCCTGTCCATCACAAACTCCTGGAGTTCACTCAGACTCATGTCCATCGAGTCAGTGATGCCATCCAGCCATCTCATCCTCTGTCGTCCCCTTCTCCTCCTGCCCCCAATCCCTCCCAGCATCAGGGTCTTTTCCAATGAGTCAACTCTTCGCATCAGGTGGCCAAAGTATTGGAGTTTCAGCTTCAGTATCAGTCCTTCCAATGAACACCCAGGACTGATCTCCTTTAGGATGGTCTGGTTAGATCTCCTTAAAGCCCAAGGGACTCTCAAGAGGCTTCTCCAACACCACAGTTCAAAAACATCAATTCTTCAGCACTCAGCTTTCTTCACAGTCCAACTCTCATATCCATACATGACTACTGGAAGAACCATAGCCTTGACTAGATGGACCTTTGTTGGCAAAGTAATGTCTCTGCTTTTGAATATGCTATCTAGTTTGGTCATAACTTTCCTTCCAAGGAGTAAGTGTCTTTTAATTTCATGGCTGCAGTCACCATCTGTAGTGATTTTGGAGCCCAGAAAATAAAGTCTGACACTGTTTCCACTGTTTCTCCATCTATTTCCCATGAAGTGATGGGACCAGATGCTGTGATCTTC
>NW_011495070.1:8466126-8470099 GCF_000754665.1 Bison bison bison
TTTCTCCCGGCAATCTTGATTCCAGCTTGTGTTTCTTCCAGCCCAGCATTTCTCATGATGTACCCTGTATATAAGTTAAATAAGCAGGCTGACAATATATAGCCTTGACGTACTCCTTTTCCTCTTTGGAACCAGTCTGTTGTTCCATGTCCAGTTCTAACTGTTGCTTCCTGACCTGCATATAGGTTTCTCAAGAGGCAGGTCAGGTGGTCTGGTATTCCCATCTCTTGAAGAATTTTCTACAGTTTATTGTGATCTACACAGTCAAAGGCTTTGGCATAGTCAATAAAGCAGAAATAGATGTTTTTCTGGAACTCTCTTGCTTTTTTCCATGATCCAGCGGATGTTGGCAATTTGATCTCTGATTCCTCTGCCTTTTCTAAAACCAGCTTGAACATCTGGAAGTTCACGGTTCACATATTGCTGAAGCCTGGCTTGGAGAATTTTGAGCACTACTTTACTAGTGTGTGAGATGAGTGCAATTATATGGTAGTTTGAGCATTCTTTGGCATTGCCTTTCTTTGGGATTGGAATGAAAATGGACCTTTTCCAGTCCTGTGGCCACTGCTGAGTTTTCCAAATTTGCTGGCATATTGAGTGCAGCACTTTCACAGCATCATCTTTCAGGATTTGGAATGGCTCAACTGGAATTCCATCACCTCCACTAGCTTTGTTCGTAGTGATGCTTTCTAAGGCCCACTTGACTTCACATTCCAGGAAGTCTGGCTCTAGGTCAGTGATCACACCATCTTGATTATCTGAGTTGTGAAGCTCTTTTTCATACAGTTCTTCTGTGTATTCTTGCCACCTCTTCTTAATATCTTCTGCTTCTGTTAGGTCCATACCATTTCTGTCCTTTATCGAGCTCATCTTTGCATGAAATGTTCCTATGGTATCTCTGATTTTCTTGAAGAGATCCCTAGTCTTTCCCATTCTGTTGTTTTCCTCTATTTCTTTGCATTGATCACTGAAGAAGGCTTTCTTATCTCTTCTTGCTATTCTTTGGAACTCTGCATTCAGATGCTTATATCTTTCCTTTTCTCCTTTGTTTTTTGCTTCTCTTCTTTTCACAGCTATTTGTAAGGCCTCCTCAGACAGCCATTTTGCTTTTTTGCATTTCTTTTCCATGGGGATGGTCTTGATCCCTGTCTCCTGTACAATGTCACAAACCTCTGTCCATAGTTCATCAGGGACTCTGTCGATCAGACCTAGTCCCTTAAATCTATTTCTCACTTCCACTGTATAATCATAAGGGATTTCATTTAGGTCATTCTACTTCATTATCATTTTTAAAAGAGTCAGCTCCGATTATCATGTATTCTCAACTGAGATAATGTATGTGAAAGGACTTACAAAAACTGCAGTGAACCATAGAAATGTGAAGCATTACCACCTTCTGCACTGATGTTTGTTATATGTTTGGCTGCATTGGGTCTTAGGGCAGTGTTCATTGTGTCAGGTTGGATCTTTTGTTGCATGGATTCTCTGGTTGCCGCTTAGCTGCTTCGCAGCATGTGGCATCTTAGTTTTCAGACCAGGGATTAAACTTGGGTCCCCTGCATTGTAAAGGCAGACTCTTAACCACTGGACCACTCTGCATTAATTTAAAAATTATTTTTAACAAACACAGATGCAAAAAAAAAGCATTCACAAATGGATTCCAATCAAATAGAAAAAAATATTCATGATCCAAGAGGTTTATCCTAGGAAGGTGAGGGTGATGTAATATTGGAGAATGTGTTAATGCGTTTCAGTACATTAACAAATCAAAGGAGAGCAGCACATGGTTATCTGATGTAGCTATCTGTTCTCCAGCATCTGCTGTCTTGCACTTCTATGGTGTTATTGTCTCAGATGGGCACAGGCTGTTGAGTGAAAAGCATTAATCATCAGCAACGTTCCTTGAGGCTAGCTAGATGTGGCCATGTGATGAATATTTGGCCTTTGAGATGTTGAGTAGAGATGGTGTTTGCTACTCCAAGGTCATATCCATAAATGGCTGAGTATGTGCACTCCAGATCTTATCTCCCCCTTTCTCTGACTTCACATGGAGAGATGTCAAGCAGCCAGCTTCTTACAGAAGGAAGCCATATGTTGAGAATGGCACCCATTTCTCATTCTTATTAAGAGAAATACAAGGAAATTTACTTAATGTGATACAAAGCATCTCCTTGAAATAGTGCATTAAATGGAAGAAACAACATTAGAAGTTTTCAATTTAAATCATGAATAAGACAAGGATGAGCCAATATTTAGGACTTCCCAGGTGGCGCTAGTGGTAAAGAACCTGCCTGCCAATGCAGGAGACTTGAGACATGGCTTCCATTCCTAGGTTGGGAAGATCCCCTGGAGGAGGGCATGGCAAGCCACTCCAGTATTCTGGCCTGGAGAATCCCATGGACAGAGGAGCCTGGAGGGCTAGAGTCCATAAGGACACAAAGAGTCAGACTCAACTGAAGCAACTTAGCACGCACACATGCACAAGCCAATGTTTAAAGTAGATGTTTGGCACAAAGAAACAGGAATTAGAATGGTAAGTCTAGGAAAGGAAGAGTACAGTTCAGTTCAGTTCAGTTCAGTAGCTCAGTCATGTCTGACTCTTTGCGACCCCATGAATCACAGCATGCCAGGCCTCCCTGTCCATCACCAACTCCCAGAGTTCACTCAAACTCACATCCACTGAGTCGGTGATGCCATCCAGCCATCTCATCCTCTGCCGTCCCCTTCTCCTCCTGCCCCCAATCCCTCCCAGCATCAGAGTCTTTTCCAATGAGTCAACTCTTCGCATGAGGTGGCCAAAGTACTGGAGTTTCAGCTTTAGCATCATTTCTTCCAAAGAACACCCAGGGCTGATCTCCTTTAGAATGGACTGGTTGGATCTCCTTGCAGTCCAAGGAACTCTCAAGAGTCTTCTCCACACCACAGTTCAAAAGCATCAATTCTTTGGTGCAAGGAAGAGTACAAATTGTCATTATTTGGGGGAATCACATGACCACCTAAAATGTCAAGATAATCTAGCTTTTAAAATTAGAAGAATGTTCAGTAAAAGACAAGATTCAAGATCCGCATACAAAAATTAGGAGGTTCCTATACACCAGTAATACCTAACCAGAATATGTAATGGAAAATGTGATCTATACTTATAACAACAGAAGTCATAAAATATCTAACGAAAAGCCTAATAAACACTAGCCTTATATGAAGAAAACTATACAATAAAGTTTATTTGTATGACTTTGAAATCTGAAGAAGCAGATTTCATGCCAATGGAAAAGGTTATTTAGTACTCTGCATTTAGTTTCCAAACATATGTGACCTTTAAAGTTAGCCATTTGTAATCACTATTATTGTTATTCTTTGCAGCCAAAGATGGAGAAGCTCTATACAGTCAGCAAAAACAAGACCAGGAGCTGACTGTGGCTCAGACCATGAACTCCTTATTGCCAAATTCAGACTTAAATTGAAGAAAGTAGGGAAAACCACTAGACCATTCAGGTATGACCTAAATCAAATCCCTTATGATTATACAGTGGAAGTGAGAAATAGATTTAAGGGCCTAGATCTGATAGATAGAGGGCCTGATGAACTACGGAATGAGGTTTGTGACATTGTACAGGAGACAGGGATCAAGACCATCCCCATGGAAAAGAAATGCAAAAAAGCAAAATGGCTGTCTGGGGGGGCCTTACAAATAGCTGTGAAAAGAAGAGAAGCGAAAAGCAAAGGAGAAAAGGAAAGATATAAGCATCTGAATGCAGAGTTCCAAAGAATAGCAAGAAGAGATAAGAAAGCCTTCTTCAGCGATCAATGCAAAGAAATAGAGGAAAACAACAGAATGGGAAAGACTAGGGATTTCTTCAAGAAAATCAGAGATACCAAAGGAACATTTCATGCAAAGATGAGCTCGATAAAGGACAGAAATGGTATGGACCTAACAGAAGCAGAAGATATTAAGAAGAGATGGCAAGAATAC
>NW_011495070.1:8471331-8475297 GCF_000754665.1 Bison bison bison
ATGGTTTTTCCAGTGGTCATGTATGGATATGAGAGTTGGACTGTGAAGAAGGCTGAGTGCCGAAGAATTGATGCTTTTGAACTGTGGTGTTGGAGAAGACTCTTGAGAGTCCCTTGGACTGCAAGGAGATCCAACCAGTCCATTCTGAAGGAGATCAGCCCTGGGATTTCTTTGGAAGAAATGATGTTAAAACTGAAATTCCAGTACTTTGGCCACCTCATGTGAAGAGTTGACTCATTGGAAAAGACTCTGATGCTGGGAGGGATTGGGGGCAGGAGGAGAAGGGGACGACAGAGGATGAGATGGCTGGATGGCATCACCGACTCGATGGACATGAGTCTGAGTGAACTCCGGGAGTTGGTGATGGACAGGGAGGCCTGGCGTGCTGCAATTCATGGGGTCGCAAAGAGTCGGACACAACTGAGTGACTGATCTGATCTGATTATTGTTATTGTTGCATTATGGTCAAGGAACATTGTCTTGCTCTCTTTTTAACTTTTTATTTTGTACTGGGTTATAGCCAATTATCTCTCTTTGAGATTAAAGCCGATCTCAAAGATGCCACTTTCTTACTACCCATCAGCTTCCTCCTGGCTTCCCTTTTGTTCTCACTACCTAGATCACATGGCCCATAATTATAAGAACCCCTCTAAAAATACTCTTAACCCCCTTGCTCTTTCATTTCTCCAAAGCAAGTGCCCTACAAAGTTTGCTTTTTTTCTATGCCCCCACTTCATCATGGGAACACGGCTAAGAGAAAAATCTCACCAGTCATCTGTTTTCACTTTAAATTTATGATTCCTTTTTTCAAATGAACCCCTCGCCCTCGCTTTCCCCTTCCCAAATCCCTGATGTCCACTTATCTGTTCTCCATCTCTGTAATTTTGTCATTTCTAGAATGTTATATAAATGGAATCATGCAGTATGTAACCATTTTGAGATTGGCTTTTGGCTTAGTTTTTGCACTCAGCATAATGCAGACCATCCATTCTACTCTATTCTGGATCTGCTTTCCCTTTGTCTACGTGATGACCTCATGTCTTCATGTTTACATGCTCATATCTTTATGAGCTCATATCTTTATATACTTCAGTCATGTCCGACTCTTTGTGACCCTGTGGACTGCAGTCAGCCAGACTCCTCTGCCCAAGGGATTCTTTAGGCAAGAATACTGGAGTGGGTTGCCATGCCCTCCTCTCATATCTTTAATATCTCTCCTCATGCCTCCTATATGCTCTTTTCCACCCTCATTCTCTATTAGCAATCTTACTGTAGGATCACTGAGAAAAAATACACAGGGAAATATCCTGTCTGATTATTAAAGGAGGTAATTTATAGTGAAGAATGTTAGCACAGGGGCTGCCATATAAAACCACAATACAGACGGCAGGTTTTATCAGTGTCATTATTGTCTTTCTCATTGGAAAAGACCCTGATGCTGGGAAAGATTGAAGGCGGGAGAAGAAGGGGATGACAGAGGATGAGAAGGTTGGATGGCATCACCAACTCCATGGACATGAGTCTGAGCAAGCTCAGGGAGGTGGTGATGGACAGGGAAGCCTAGTATGCTGCAGTCCATGGCGTCACAAAGAGTCGGACATGACTGAGCAACTGAACTGAACTGATTGCGTTACTACTGCCAAATATATCCTCAAACCCATGTATCCTTCCTGAAATTTGTGTTTCTACATTTGCTGGGAATGGGAAAGATGTTGTCTGGACCACAGTCTTAATCTGGACAATAAAAATTAGTTTTCAGGGGATAAAAACAAATTCACAGTAGGACAACTTTAGGAGTACAGAAATTGATTATTCAGGAACCAAAGTGATAACCTATAGTGCAAACTAGCTGATATGATTTCTCCAGAAGCCCTCTCAGTTAAAAATAGTAAAGGTTCATCCAAGTAGTTGAGTAGAAACTGGTCATTTGTGGTTCCTAATGCTTTGCTAACAACTTGAAATATGTCAAATGCTGGGAGTTACTAAAATGCACTTTATTTTTTTAAATGAAGCCAAAATCATAATTTATGAATTAACATACGCCAGTCATATGGACCAGGTAATCTTTCTTTTTTGAATGATTCTTTAATTTTATAGACCTTAACAATTTTTGGAAGTTTCACACACATGATTTCATATAATCACATAGTAACACTCTCCGCACCAACTCCCCCACCCCCATACTGCCCCTCTTCCCTTCCCTCTCCCCATGGGTAATCACTAATTTGTTCTCTTTGTGAGTCTGCTTTTTTTTTCATTTAATTCTAAAGTGCACTTTAATTATGCACCGGATACCCTAAGTGGAGATTTGTCATTACACTTAGAGGGGCTCCATAACAACTAACTTTTATGAAGTAAAAAAGAAATCTTTAAAGGAGATGCTAACGACAGCCAACTTTATTTTCTTTGGAAAAGCTCTAGTAATGAACTCACTGATGTTAGTTCCTCAGCTACATCTGAGATGATCAATGACTTGCATTTTTAAAATATTCATATTTTCCCCTAATTTAAAAGTGTGCAGAATTTTCTGTGAATTTGTAATAATTGTTGGGGGAGTGATGAATATTAAATAAGGTATTTTATTTATAGCCCATGTGTAAGTATTTTCATAGAACAGTCAGCACATCAGACTCAAAAATAACTTACTTCTAGTTTTTGTGAGAATTTTAAACAGTTAAAAATGCCAGAGTCCATGCTGACATAAAATAAATTGTAGAATACCAAATTGACTTATACAATAATTCAATTTTTATTGGAACCAGTAATAATGCTGAGAGAACCTTCTGTTTACATATAAAATGTTTTAAGTTCTAATTTTAGTTTGGACAAAAACCAATATACATATAAGTCTCATTAAGGAGCAGAATAATGGAATTGCAGGAGAGGAGATTACAAGAGAAGAAAAGTCCCTAGCATTATCTCTTCCTAGCAATCTAATCAATGAAATTAACTAGCAGAATCATTTATTGTAACTCCTAACTGGGTGACCTTGGAAGATTTACTAAATCTTCAAGCTTCAGGATTTCTCCAAGCCTCTAGTAGTAAATGTACCGAATCCAAATGGTTGAGTAAGAATTAAATGAGATAATGCATATAAAGAACCCAGAGTATAGTGTTTAATAAATATTAATAGTTATTATTATCATGAATACCATCTATCAAATAATTATTTTAAACATTTCAGATAGTTGCACTTAGACCAGAGGAGCTAAGTAGGCATGAGAAGGAACACACCAACTTTGGTTCGAGGCCCAGAAACAAAGAAAGAGCTTCCGGACAACCTGGAGCCCCTGAATGCTACAGGGACCCCTCGACACAGCTGAGGGCCTCGTGCTGAGCAAAGTCCCATTTATGCAACGTGAAAGGATGAACTTTCCACCTCACATTGGTCAATGAAAGGAAACTACAGCATTTAAATAAAAAAATTAATCTTTGAAGGAAAAAGTGAACATACCTGGGTTAACAATTAGCAATTAATGGCCCAACTCATGTTGCTCTCTTAAAGTAGTGAAAAATAAAAATTGGATAATTTTTAGTTTGAAACTGTCACATAATCAATACAAACATGGATTTGTGTTTTGTTCTGCTGTGAACTACTGGGAAAAGTCACATCAATTATACCTCACTAGATAGCATATTAAAAAGCAGAGACATTACTTTGCCAACAAAGGTCCGTCTAGTCAAGGCTATGGTTTTTCCAGTGGTCATGTATGGATGTGAGAGTTGGACTGTGAAGAAAGCTGAGTGCCGAAGAATTGATGCTTCTGAACTGTGGTGTTGGAGAAGACTCTTGAGAGTCCCTTGGACTGCAAGGAGATCCAACCAGTCCATTCTGAAGGAGACCAGCCCTGGGTGTTCTTTGGAAGGAATGATGCTGAAGCTGAAACTCCAATACTTTGGCCACCTCATGTGAAGAGCTGACTTATTGGAAAAGACTCTGATGCTGGGAGGGATTGCGGGCAGGAG
>NW_011495070.1:8475397-8486341 GCF_000754665.1 Bison bison bison
TGAAGGCGGGAGAAGAAGGGGATGACAGAGGATGAGAAGGTTGGATGGCATCACCAACTCCATGGACATGAGTCTGAGCAAACTCAGGGAGTTGGTGATGGACAGGGAGGCCTGGTGTGCTGCGATTCATGGGGTCGCAAAGAGTTGGACACGACTGAGCGACTGAACTGAACTGAACTGAGACTATTTTTAAAAATACACGGCCAGAACTTACAATTGAAAAACTATCATATTATCTTGGATCTACTGAACTTCTAGATATTTATTTTCTGAACTGCTACACAGAATAGAGAAATACACATGAATCATATCTTTTCATAATTTTTCATGTTTGGTAGAAATGACCTGGAATTCTCAATTCATTGCATAATTATTAAATCCCTCATTACTTTACTCGATTCATCTCTAGTTCCTTTTTAGTATCCTCCAAAGTTGTTTTCAGTAGTTTCTGAAAATTAGAAGTGAAAGTTTCCTTTATTAAAAGTTCATATTGGAAAATCCCTTGTGTAAGGACAATTAAAATTTATTAGTTTTGGTTTCTAGAAGCTGGGAGTCCCCACAGAGCTTTCCCTATGGTAAGATGACATGGACTACAAATTCAACAAATAATATTAATGTCAGTTAAAAGACCAATTATTAATATATTGAGAAAACATAAAAAATGGCAGAACTTGATGTTATACCTTGGTGGATAGTAAACAGCTTCTCATAGCCCAAGCTCCAAAATGGAAAACACTGCATATCCTTTGGCTGGACCCATAAATTCGAGCAACTTGTTGTGACAGACACTGGTATGAAATGATTCTAGACTAATAGGAAAGTCAGTCAAGTTTATAAGGCTCCTTGGTCTTCATGGCTGTATCGGTAGATCTCAGGACAGGGGGAACTGGGTACATTTAACATGATCTCAGGTCTAGGAAGGGGAAAAAGAGTTGGGAAATTCAGTATGAATTTTGAGACAGCTCCACATTATATTTTTGAGACATTCTACATTATAAGTCAGAATGTCTACAGCAGATGTTATCCATTACCCACCTGTATCCCCAGCCCGTACCATTTTAGTATACGCTGTCCTGATTTTCAACTGCCAGACTCAGGATTTCTTTGCATAAATGGCTTTCCTTGACCACTAGAGTCACTTGGACTGTGTGGGTAAGGAGAAGTACTATCTCTGGAGGGCAGTCTTGAACTAGTCACCGAGGATGCCGGTGCATAAATACCTCAGCTCCCTCCTTCCTATGCTGGTAGAAGTCTGTGGCATATTTCCAAGCCATTTCCCAGAGCTCCTCAGGGCGATCAGATTTCAGTGACTCAGGGTGGTAACTTGCTTAATAGCATACTATACTGGCTTCTTTCCCTCCCTCTTGCATCTCTCCATTCCCCAACTGGTATTTCCTGGAATCACCGCTCAAATAAATGGCTTGTACTTGAATACTTGCGTTAGGTCTGCTTCTGGGGAAACACAAGCTAAGACTGTCCCCAAATAATTTCTCTTCTTCTTTTCTTTCTTTATAATTCTCTGATATCCTAAATACTGTCTCTACTGGCTTGTACTTTAGTGATATATACTGCTTCATAAATATCCCTCTTCAGTAGGTTTACAGATAGAAAAACAATCCAAAGCAAAAACCTGAACTCCTCCCCACTTATTTTTTATTAAAAAAGTCATTTAGCAGAAGCAGCTCTTTCATACCTTCTCATGCCTACTTGCCCTCTTATAGTTGTAGTCAACATATAGCCACTGAAGACTATCACTCAAACTACATATCTGAAGGGAGAATCAAGCATTCTTCTTTCCTATCTCTACCCTTAGGGAAAAAGAATATTCTTTGGATACTGAGTATCCGCTGAAATCATTTGAACACATACCAATCATTCTATAAGGCTTGTTGTCCAACATGGGAGCCACTAGCCACAGGCTGCCATTGAGTACTCGTAATGTACCTAGTATGGTTGAATTTCTAATGTTCATTAGTTTAAATTTTAATTTAAAACCATTACTCAGCTCAATTACTGGAAAACTAAGTATGTCTGAGATAACTTGGGTAGGACAATCTATTTTTTCAAGTGTTAAGTTTTATAAAATCTAAATACAGATCAAGTATGTCGCTGAAGATGTAGCATCCAGACTGAAATGTGCTTAAGTGTAGAATACACACTGGAATTTGAAGAACTGGCATTAAAAATATCATTAGAAATTATTAATATTTGATATTAATAATGGGATACTTCATGGTGATTAGATATTGAAAACATAGTTTAGATATATTGTTACATAAAATATACTAAATTTAATTTCTTCTGTTTTTCTTTTCTAATTTTCAAAATGTGGCTACTAGAAAGTTAAATTACATATGTGGTTCGCATTATTTCTCTACTGGACAGCACTTCTTGGTCACCTTTACCCACAACTTACATTTGCTAGCCTAGTGGGTAAAATCACTGCTAAATAAAAAGATTAAGGCAAAAGAATAACATTCCCTTTTATTAAGAGGTTGGTATTTCAAAAGCAATGTCACAAGTTTGCTAATAATATTGAGGCCAAACTTAAGAGCAAAATAAAAAATAAAGATATATAAAACTTGCTCATTGACAGTAGCTGCTTTCAGACATGAATAGATTACTGATATTAAACTACAGAAAGCGATTTAAGGAACAATGTTATCCTCGTTAAAAGCCTACAAAGCTTACTCTGCCTGAACAACGAAGTAAAGGCTTTGGCAATGTCAGCTTTTTAGACTTGAATTGGATAAAATAATCAGGCAACAGGTTTGAGAAGGAAACTCATCGTCTACCCTGACATCATCATCTCCGTCATTTTGCAAATAAGGGAAATATGATCTAACCAAGGTTAGGTGACTTTTTTAAAAGTTAGAAATGATTTTGCTCTTTCTCAAAGGAAAAGAAAGACATTCATTCTCAGATATAATTTAAGTTCCTATAAGTAAAACACTTTCCATCACTGCAAAGTTTATACACTGAAACCAGTGGTTCTCAGATGGGCCAACTCTTCTTGACACTTCTGCTCATATTTCCTTCCATATTTCTAAATATGTTGATACTAGTATTTCTTGGGTTATCAATTTTGGACATTTTTATGGACATTCTGCCCAGGTAGATGACTTAACTCACACTCACTCTGCCATCCTTGTGTCTCCACTCAAGCCCTCATGTGTGTGTGCATGTGAATGCACACGCTTCAGTTGTGTCTGACTCTCTGCGGGACTAGAGCCCACCAGGCTCCTCTGTCCATGGGATTCTCCAGGCAAGAATACTGGAGTGGCTTGCCATGCCCTCCTCCAGGGGATCTTCCCAACCCAGGGATCGAACCTGCGTCTCTTCTATCTCCTGCACTAGGAGGTGGGTTCTTTACCACTAGTGCCACCTGGGAAGCCCCAAGTCCCCAGAGAATGAATCAGGATTATTCAATGTAAATACTGTTCATTGTGTAGCCAGGTAGTATTTAAATTATTTTTGTCATTTCTCCTGAAGTTAATGATTACATCATTCTTCCATTTGCCTGGTTTCCATATTTTTATTGTTCCTCCTGCCCCCCACGCTACTATCTCTGTCACATTTTCTAAAATCCTCAAACATGTTAGCTCTACTTGTCTTTTAAAGACTTTTTTTGATATGGATCAATTTAAAATCATTTTTGAATTAGTTGCAATATTGCTTTTGTTTTGGTTTGGTTTTTTGGCTGTGGCTCATGTGGGATCTTAACTCCTCGACTAGGGATCAAATCCACTGGAAGTTGAACCCATTGGAACACCTGCATTGGAAGCCGAACCACTGGACCTCCAGGAAGTCCCACTACTTTCTTTTAGACTGGGGCAGTTCCCTTATGGAACTCTCTGTTCTCCTGCTCCAATATGGCCTGAATGCTTTGAAGCTTGATCTGCAGCAATTATCTTATCTTACCCGACAATCTACCGATGGGAAGATTTTACTTGATTTTTCACTTTTCAAGTCAACTGTAAAACTGTCTCTTATTTGTATTTTGTAGACATATATTAAATAAGAGCAAAACCATACTGCCACCACCACAGACAGCCCAACACTGCACACATTCAAAACAGTGACTGTGAGTTCTCATGAATATGTACAACGCAAAAGAGTGCCTTTATTTTAAGCACTTTGGTTTTTTGCTCCTATAGCAAATTCGCAAGCCATAGAAATTTAGCCTCACTGCCGCCCGGAGCTGGTTGTTTCCAAAGTGGCCCTAAGGTATGCAGTACACAGTGCTGGTATCAGCGAGGTTTCCAGGGTGACTATCTATCACATCACTTTTGCAAAACAGCACCAAGAGGTTTTACACTAAGGTAACGTGGATTTAGTTGGAATTTCAAGACAGGGCTTTATTATTGCGGTGGTGGTGGCATCTGGTTCCTGCTTATTTAATTTCATCCAAAGAAAGTGCCGATTTTAAACTAGCCACCAAGGAGATGCTGATGTGGGCAGAGCTATGGAAAAGTGTTGTAGAACCACAAAGCTCTACTTCAGGGAGCCATCCAGAGACCACCTACAAGTTCAATCTCCGTATTTTGCAGGACAGAAAACGGAGGGCTAGGAGGCTTACCCAGACAAAAATGAGGCTGATGGCAGCTTCTAAGTAGGCTTTAAAAAAATTCAGAAAGATGAAAGTAACTGACTGGTAATAGGTTAATTATGATCTTGCAGATGGAGCTTGTCATTTTGTGTAAGCTAAGCTTCCTCAAAGAAGCAAAATCATATGAATATTCATATCAATACTTCTAACTCTTGAACATTCACTTGCAATATTAACAAATTAAAATGTTAAACTGAAGCACACATTAAAAATGTGTAAACTGAAGCAACGACTCACAATCTTTCTATCTTGTTGTTTTTTCCTAAACCACATGAAACACAAATCTTAAAGATATTATTTATCACCTGACTCTGGAGAAGACAATAGTTGAAGCAAGTTATAGATAAATCCTGACAGTCGGGCTGATTCTAGAAAGACCCAGATAGTCATAGGTTACCAAACAGAGAAATTAAGAGTCTTTCACTTCTTATTCAGAGAGAGCTTTGCCAAAATCCTTAGACATGGGAGTGAATTCGTTAACTTACTTGTATCCAGAGACAGTGGCCAGTAGCCATAAAAGAAAAAATGTTAAGAACTATGAACAAAATGAAAAAATAACTATTTTTGCTTTCTTCTGGATCTGTTTTTTATTTGAATTTTCCAAATTATAGCTAGATTATTCTAGACCAACCTATGAATGCACAGCAATTCTGGCATTTATAGTCACTTACATTCATGGCTTACACATGCCCACAGACTGTATTCTAAACATGAAGGAAGCGGGACTTCCCTGGTGGTCCAGTGGTTAAGACTTTGCCTTCCAGTGCAGGGCATGCAGGTTTGATCCCTGGTCAGGGACTTAAGATCCTACATGTCTCACAGCCAAAAAACCAAAACATAAAACAGAAACAATATAATAACAAATTCAGTAACGACTCTAAACATGGTCTACATAAAAAAGGTTCTTAACAAAATAAACACGGAACCAAAGGCCTCTTTGGATACACATCACAAGCCTTCCATATGCTGCCTCCATGGTCAATACAGAGTGTTCATAATCTGGAGCTAATCGTTTCCTTTTGCTTATTCTAGAAATTACTACTTGTTTCTCTCTTGCAAACAACTCTGAAGTGAACAAAATGATAGCTTTCTTCACCATATGAACAACTTTCATTTGGAAAATCATTTGCAAATATTAGTTTCTGGAGCCTGAGAATCACTCTAACATTATAACTGTAAAACTTCATTTCCTCACTAGAAACATACCATTCTGAATGTCAAGACTTCAACCTTAAGTAAGATTCTAACTAAGGCAAAAGATAATTACATATTTGAGTTGCTGAGCAACCGATAAAGCATCTTTCCAAATCTGAAGCAAATAAATATATTTTAGGTGAAATTTAAGAACAATACATTACATGGGAATCATACTAACTAAAGGATAAATTTAGGGGGCAAAGATAAACATGGCTGACTGCCATGAATTTAGGAGACTCAGATTCTCTTTTCCCCTAACTGTAACCCTCTTCAATCTGAACTGGTCTTGGTGGCTCACTTGCAACAATCCTATTGAAGCAGAATGGCTGCTTCTTCTCTTCCGGGGCTGGCTCCGAAGAAGAGTCACAGCCTCAGTCTTGGTCACTTTGAGAATCTTCTCTTGAAATCCAGCTCCTATTCAGAGGGAACCCCAAGCCATATGAAAATTTCAAGCACTTTCGTAGACAGTTGCATATGAGTACCCACCCCTTTGAGTGACCCAAGAGTAAGTGCCAGTCTTTAAAAAATTTTTTAATTTTATTTTTGGCTGTGTTAGGTCTTTGTCGCTGTGCAGGCTTTTCCCTAGTTGCAGCGAGCGGGGGCTACTCTCCAGTTGCGGTGCGTGGGCTTCTCACTGTGCTGGCTTTTCTCGTTGTGAAACACAGACTCTACAGCACGGGGGCTTCAATAGCTGTGGCTCCCAGGCTCTAGGGCACAGGCTCAATCACTGTGTATGGGTTTAGTTACTCTGTGGCATGTGGGATCTTCCCGGACCAGGGATCAGACCCGAGTCTCCTGCACTGGCAGGTGGATTCTTGACCACTGAGCCATCAGGAAAGCCGATGGATACCAGTCTTGAGAGCACAGACACCTTCCAACTTTACTAGCCCCAGACATTTGAGTCTCCCTGAGATATTGGATACCGTGGTTTATCTGAATTCTTAAACCATATTTCTTGAAAGCATAAAAATGAAATTCATTTTATGCTATCAAGTTTAGAGTGGGTTTGTTTCAAAGTAATAAATGACCAAACCCTTCATAGTGCTATGAAGGCAGGCACTATTACTAATGGGCTTTAAGTAAATTGAGGCTCTTAAAGCTTGGTGAAAATAATAATGACCAGAAATATTTATTGAGCCCTTCAATGTGTCAGGAACTTTGTGCAGATCTCATTTAACCCAAATAAAACTCCATATAACCCACATAAATCACTTACAAAGTAAGTAATTTTTTTAAACCCAGCAAAAAGAGAGAAAAATTGTATCAACTGTAGAAAGACTGGAATCATGCTAATACTCTCATCTTCAGAGAGGGATCACCCTGAGAACTAAAATTCTTAAAATAATGCACAATGTTTTCTGTGGAGAGAAGGAAGAAGGAGAAGAGCATAGGATTAAACTGCTAGGTATAAAATAAGTAAACAACAGGATATATTGTGTAATACAGGGAAATATAACTTATTTTGTAATAACTTTAAATGGAGTACAATCTATAAGAGTATAGAATCACTGTGCTGTTCACCTAAAACTCATATTGTAAGTCAACTACAGTTGAATAAAAAAAGAATTAAGGAAAAAGATGACAAAGATATTCACTGGAGAAAAACTTATAAAGACCAAAAACTGGAAACAACTGAAATGTTTAACAACAAAAGAACGGGTAAATCATTTGTGGAATATACTTATCATGAAATACTAATAGAAATAAAATATATGAACTACAGATTTTTCAACAAAAGATGAATTCACAAACAAAATATGGATGGTGATACTGCCTTTTTTTCGGGCTGGTTTGGCTGTCACTTTTCCCGGCTTTATTGGAGTATAACTAACAAATAAAAATTATATATATTTTTAAACACACACACACACAAAATGAAAAAACGAAATGTTTTCTGAAAGTATACTTAGTATAGTATATCTGGTTTGCTCCCAAGAGGAAGGGATTTTATTAATATGAAAAATCCTTCAAGGTCTTATATTCCTTGGCCCAAAGGAATGTGCATAAAATAAATAAGCAATAAGGACATACTGTACAACACAGGGAAATACAGCCATTATTTTGTAATAACTTTCAACGGCACATAATCTATAAAGATACTGAATCACTGTGTTGTCCACTTGAAACTAAGCAGAGCGACAGGTGACCAGGCACTGTGGCATCCACTGTCCTCCCCAGAATCCATCAAAGGCAGAGCGGCTTCGGAGATGATGCCCCGGGGAGTGATCATCTTCCCTGCGGGTGTCAGAATCTCTCTTGGGGTTGTATTCATTTCCTTTCACTGCTGTGGCACATTACCACAAATGTAGCGGCTTAAAAATAGTAATTCATTAACTTAACGGTTTTAGGCATCAGAAGTCTGAGATGGGTGCCACTGGGCTACTGTCAAGCTGTCTGCAGGGCTGTGCGTCCTTGGAGGCTCTTGGGGGAAGCCTATTTCCTTGGCTTTTCTGGCTTCTGGCAGTGGCTTGCATTCCTTGGCTTGTGGCCACATCACCCCAACCTTTGTTTCCCTTGTTACATCTCTCCCTCTCTCTGACCCTCATGCCTCCCTTTTATAAGATCCTTATAGTTACAGTGGATAAGCCAGGATAATTTCCCTATCTCAAGTTCCTTAATCATGTCTTCATGGTCCCTTCTGTCATGTAAGACAATGTATTCACAGGTTCTGGAGACTAGAACATGGACCTCTTTGTTGGGGGGGCCAATAATTCCTGTCCGCCACAGGGAGAGTGGCAGTAAAATGTAGTTTTGGAATAGGAAACCTATTCTAGGGGCATGCAGGTCTTCCCTAATCATAGTGAGAGCTCCTGATTTTTTCAGGGGTTTATGTGGCCTAGAGAAATTGTTTATGATTTCTCTAAGATCTTTATATTGCTTGAATAGATTGAATTCAGCCTGGTGCTGACTTCAATGAACACTGAAGTCATTATCTCTGAGTTGAGAAAGATAGTTATTCCTTCTCTGCCTTTTCCCCTCCCTCCCTACTTAGCTCCTACACCGCTCCCCCTTCAATGCCCCACTTCTTAAGTCCAAATCCCAGCCCCCCGGCAGGCATGCAGTCATGAGCAAGAACTTGGGGGAGAGAATTCGAAGTAAGGCAGTGACAGTCACTTATCATAAAACACTGGCCCAGGAGGGATGACAGGCCTGGTCCATTCTGGCATGAATAAAAGTTGCCTGTGTGAGTGTTGTTGGCATAACAGTGGTGACTTGCCTCTTAGGATCTAAATATAGCTGCCACCAGCATCTGAGAATGGAAGAGTTTTCTAAATCATTACCCACTCCATCTCAGTTCCTCCAGACCTTTGCAAACCACATGGAGACATGCGTGCCTCTAGTTCCTCCAGGAGAACAGCTCATGGAAAGGATCAAAACAAGAGCCGGCAGATTAACCATGTTTAGAGTGGAAATCCAAGGTCATGCCAGCTCCAAAATAGCCCTGCCAAATCCGGAAAGATTTTTAAGAGGGTAAAGTGTTGAAACCTGCAGCCAGATTAATGTCCCCCCTCCCTCAGTCCCCACAATTAGTTACCAAGTTGTCTTGAAGACAAAGACCCAAAGGATCCCATAGAGGCTACTCTAGAACCCAGTTGACCTGCGTGCATATCAGACCAAGGGTGCGAGCCAGAGGTCTTATTCATTGGGAAGTTTATTTATCCTAAATATCAGTATTGGTTGTGGAGTTGGTGCTCACACCTAATCCACTGCCTGTGCAACCAGCCCTCACAAACTCAGGCCGGAAGCTAATATTCAACAGTGAGTGACCTCATTGTGGTGCCGGGTACCACCACAACAAAAACCACACTGAAAAAGCATCAAGACCAAAGCAAGGCCTGGGAGCGAGGAAACCCAGGCTATGCAAAAATGAAAAAAAGGTTCTTAGGTGACAGCATAGCATAGCGACTAAACAACCATCTGTAGCTCTTTATTATCATGTGCTCAGCACTGCTGCTGCTGCTGCTGCTAAGTCGCTTCAGTCGTGACCGACTCTGTGCGACCCCATAGACGGCAGCCCACCAGGCTCCCCCGTCCCTGGGATTCTCCAGGCAAGAACACTGGAGTGGGTTGCCATTTCCTTCTCCAATGCATGAAAGGGAAAAGTGAAAGTGAAGTCGCTCAGTCGTGTCCGACTCTTAGCGACCCCATGGACTGCAGCCTACCAGGCTCCTCTGCCCATGGGATTTTCCAGGCAAGAGTACTGGAGTGGGGTGCCATTGCAAATGTTAAAAAAAAGCATGAGTCAGTGGAAAGGAAATGTGATTTAGAATAGTTAACACTGGATTAAAGTTCTGCCTTTACCATTTCATAGCTAGGTGACTTGGGCACTTAATCTCACTATATCTCAAATTCTTCACCTCTATGATGAAACAATAACAATACTAATTATATATTAATTATATATCATACTAATACATTATTAAAATTTATGTAAATATGAACATCTTTTATCATTATTATTGCTATGGCTACTTCAAAACATAGAGGAAAGAATAAAATACAAAAGCAAAAATTCTTTTCTATCCTATTAAGTGTTATAAAAATTATATACTACTATTATAAAAGCAAAGTAAGTGTTGGTATTTTGCTAGGGAATCTAATTAGGGACATAGTATACATACAAGAAATATTTGAAGAGAAAAATTATATTTAGCAAAGTGTTACAGAGTCCTGTCTGTAGGTAGAGTTCATGATTCCTGTACAGAGGATCACTGCATGGAACGAACCAAGAAAAAAAGTAAGAAAATGGTCATCAGGGAAAACTTCATGAAACAGAAGAGTCTGAGGTGGGGATAATGAAGCAAAAACAACCTGGGAGAACATTTCAGAGTACGAGATTTGTGAGTCAAATACACACAGATAACACAAAGCAAATCTGTGTAGTTTCTCTGCTTCCAGCAAACTGTCACATTTGAGATCCACTTACAACCCTCTCCCAGAAACCACAATGGGCAGTGATGTGAATGGACCTAGAGGCTGTCGTACAGAGTGCAGTAAGTCAGAAAGAGAAAAACAAATATTGTGAATATTAACGTACGTATGTATAGACGAACCTATTTGCAGGGCAGGAATAGGGATGCAGACAAAGGATGGGCAAGTGGGTACAGGGGAGGACAGGGAGGGCGGGACAAGCGGGG
>NW_011495070.1:8486457-8508985 GCF_000754665.1 Bison bison bison
GCACTGACATAGACACTACCAGTGGAACACATTATACCAACACTGGTGTGTATACACTGACAACGGGAACAGTGAGAGACTTCATTTTGGGGGGCTCCAAAATCACTGCAGATGGTGACTGCAGCCATGAAATTAAAAGACACTTGCTCCTTGGAAAAAAAGCTATGACCAACCTAGACAACATATTAAAAAGCAGAGACATTACTTTGCCGACAAAGGTCCGTCTTAACCAAAGCTGTGGTTCCCAGTGGTCATGTATGGATGTGAGAGTTGGACTATAAAGAAAAGTGAGCACTGAAGAATTAATGGTTTTGAACTGTGGTGTTGGAAAAGACTCTTGAGAATCCCTTGGACTGCAAGGAGATCCAACCAGTCCATCCTAAAGGAGATCAGTCCTGAATATTCATTGGAAGGACCGATGCTGAAGCTGAAACTGCAATACTTTGGCCACCTGATGCAAAGAAACTGACTCATTAGTAAAGACCCTGAGGCTGGGCAAGACTGAAGGCAGGAGAAGGGGAAGACAGAGGATGAGATGGTTGGATGGCATCACCGATTCAATGGACATGGGTTTGAGCGAGCTCCAGGAGTTGTTGATGGACAGGGAAGCCTGGTGTGCTGCAATCCATGGGGTCACAAAGAGTCGGACATGACTGAGCGACTGAACTGACTGACATACACTACCATTATAAAAGAGCTAGTGGCTGCTGTATAGCACAGGGAGCTCAGCTCGGTGCTCTGTGATGACCTAGAGGGGTAGGGTAGGGGGGGGCTGGAGGGAGGGGATATATGAATACATACAGCTGATTCATGTTGTACAGCAGAAACTAACAACATTGTAAAACAACTACACTACAATTAAAAAGAAAAAAACAGGATAGGGAGCAATATGGTCATCTCCACCAAACCATAAATGTACACACCTTTAACAAATCAATTCCACTTTTAGGAACCTACCTAAGGAGGTATGTATATGAGTATACATATGTGAATAATATTTATAATCACTGCAGCCTCGTTTGTATATTTGATAGAGTTACAATGTAAAATCGAGAAATATAATCAAAGAGGTCAACAATAGAAGGAGATTGGTTAGAAAATTATGATATATCTACAATGAAGTATTTCACAGATTTTATGTGCTTCCTAGGTGCTAACCCATCTGCCAATGCAGGAGACATAAGAGATGTGAGTTTGTTCCCTGAGTCGGGAAGATCCCCTGGAGGAGGGCATGGCAATCCATTCCAGTTATTCTTGCCTGGAGAATCCCATGGACAGAGGAGCCTGGCGGGCTACAGTCCTTAGGATTGTAAAGAGTTGGACACGACTGAAGTGACTCAGCATGCACATATGCACATATTTTATATTAATAGAAGGCAAACTATATAAATGTATTATTTTCACATGTACTATGTTAAATAATTGTCATGATTTATTGTTTAGTGAAAAAAGTAAAGTCTAAAACTGTGAGTATAATGTGCTAACATTTTTGTAAAAAAAAGTGACTACGTACAGATTGCCTGTTAGTGCACAGACCACCTTATAAAAGTAAATAAGTCGCTATTAACAGATTAGGGTAGAGGAGTGAGAGAGACATACTTTTCACCATGTACCTTTTTGAATTCCATACTACCGGATGTATCACTTGTTCAAATACTACTTTCAGAGTATGGTCCAGTGGCCCAGTGCTGTCAGAGACTCCAGATAAATTTGTACTCTGACTTCAATTTAGGAAGCCCAGATACATGTTCCTTAAAGAGCCTCTAATAGAAAAATTGCTTCCAGGTAGATAACAAGGTAAAATAAAGTTATCCAACCAAGAGTCTAGTCCAGTTCCCTGCGGATTTTATTTAATGGCTGAGTACTGTTATGGACTCAATTGTGCCCCCCAAATCATTGTTAGGGCCCTCACCCCCAAAGTGACTGTATTTGGAGATGGAGCTCTTAAGGAGGTAATTCGGGTTCACTGAGTTCATAAGCGTGGGGCCCTGATCCTATAAGACAGTTGTCCTTACAGGAAGAGACATCAGACCTATCTCTCTCTATCCACCATGTCAGGATACTGCAAGAAGACAGCCATCTACAAGCCAGGGAGAGAGTTCTCACCAGAAACCAGCCCTACTGGCATCTTGATCTTGGATTCCCAGCCCCCAGAATTGTAAGAAAATAAAATTCTGTTGTTTCAGCTACTTGTGCTCAGTTGCTCAGCCATGTCTGACTCTTTGCGACTCCATGGACCGTAACCAGCCAGGCTCCTCTGTCCATGGCATTTCCCAGGCAAGGATACTGGAGTGGGTTGCCATTTCCTTCTCCAGGGGATTTTTCTGACCCAGGGATCAAACACGAGTCTCCTGTATGTCCTGCATCGGCAGGCATATTCTTTACCACTGAGCCACCTGGGAAGCCTACTTGGTCTGTGGTATTTTGATATGCTGGCCCCAGCTGGCTAAGACGGGTAGCATCATGGACTCTTGGGGTGAGATCAGTGCTCAGGCCTTTAAGCCAGTGCTTATCCTCCAGCCAGAGAGAGCCAAGCTCAAGTGCTCACTGCAATGCCTGGCCTGCAGAGGAGCACCTCAGAAACACAACAGGGTGGTACTAGGTAAAACTGAGTGAAGGTGTGTAACAGCCCAGAGTCCTGGTTTCTGGATGGCCCTCCTGTCTGTGACCTCGAACTATTAGCCTCTACAAGATTTGTCTCAAGAATCTCTAAGTTCCTTCCAACCTGCGGGTTCCAAGATGTGTGACACACAGCAAAAATATGCTGCTGCCAAGAGTCAAGTTCGCTTCTAAAAATAGTGCAGTTTCATATTTGTGAGAGATAAATAGCAGCCCGTAACCCCAGAGTTCCCCATCAGTTAAGACAGATCTACTGGACATGGCAAAGCCTAATGAAGCCGGCTGAAGCTGTAGCAGCTGCAGACACAGAATCTACCTACCCCCATCCAGTGCCCCTCACACCCACCCTGAGTATTATGGGTCTCCTTAAAGGTACGGAAGGTGGTGCAGATTCTACTCTGGGAATTAACTACTCCGAGAATCCACCTTTTCTGAAACCCTGACACTTCGAGGGACTTTCCTAGTGATCCACTGGTTAAGACTCCCTGCTCCCAATGCAGGGGGCATGGGTTCGATCCCTGGTAGGGGAACTAAGGTACCACATGCCATGTGGTGTGGGCAAAAATAAATTAAATTAAAAAATAAACTAAACAAGTCTAGAAAGCCTCAGATATCTAAAAATGTAGGCAATTTGAGCTTTTTTAAAAAATTGAAAAAAGAAGAACTCTGACTTTTCAAAAAAAGGGCAGTAAAGAGGGCATTCTATTGCAAAAGCAGGCAAAAACTCTGACGATTCTTATTGTTATTAAAGTGATAAAGGTGGTATTGACTGAAACTCACATGGCTCAGCTATCAATAAGGAATTGACTCTGTTGATGTGTTGATTCAAATTCTGGAAAGAGAAAGATCCAGAAATACTCCTGTGGTTGAAACATACATCACAGTGAAACAGTAATATTGGAAAGTCTAACTGAAATGCTGATACTTTTTTTTCAGTTTAAGGTTTAAATTCTTATTATCAAGGGTATACATGACACAGCAACACCTAGGAATGGATATCCTCCTAGTGAGGACATAGATAACTTTTTTGCTGACAGTAAAGTTAGGGGAATAGCGTTGTTTGTGACAAACACTGAAGCATGTGGTTTCAAGAGAAAATTCAACTCAGAATTGTGGGTAACAATTTCAAGACTATTGAACTCATACTTAACTCTGAACAGAACACATGTCCACTGTATTCATCCCAAGCAAAGCTGAAGGAAAAGCTCTATCAGATGAGAACCTGAAATGGACTCGAAAATCAGTCCTGGAAGGCAAGTAAGCCTCTTAAAGGAAATCAATATAGAGAAATTCTGCTCCATATCTCTTCTAGTAGATAGTCCTGAAGGTATGCCAAATTTTACTCACTTAAGTAGTTCAAAAATAAGAATGATGAGCTATTTAAACACATTCTTGATTTCTCAAGTCAGTATACATAAGGAAGAATCCTGGTTATAGTTCTTAATTTCTTAATCCTGGAAAATCTTTACAGCTCTGGATGACATATGTTTGCCTCTTGAATCCTTATTACAAACTGTAAGTATGCAAAATATTAATATATTGGTTTATCAACAAATATATTCAATTTTGAGCAACATCAAATTGCCAGGCAGCTATTAGACTAATAACTGTCAAAGTATTAAAAGTAAATGAAATTAAATTTTTATGCACAAATCAAAGGATGTTCAAATGATATCAACTTCAAGACAGATACAACTGCCTATGTGGATTTAAAATTTTTGACTTTGTTCTCACCACACACGTAGGTCAAGACAAAGGTACTAGGATTTGTTAAAAATTGGCTTCCCCACAGCCCTAATGAGATGTTGTCTAAAACATTATATTTTAATTCAATTTTGTTTGGGAGGCTTCATAAATGTTAAACTGTCAAGATAGTCATCCTTATTCAAAAGTCATTTTAACTAGCTACAATTACAAATGGCACTGACTATAAATAACTATAACAATATGGAAACTTCTCAGTTGAGTTTTTCAAATCTTATGTCATAATAACTACCAGAGTGACTCATTCAGTACTAATTTATCTGTGGCCTTTTGAAAATTGCAACACAAAAAAGGAATTAGAAAAATTAGTCTGACTTTGCTTATAATTGAATAACTATGTTGGAAAATGTTGGAAATGCACAGACTTAAGATATAGAGCTAGAAAATTTCCTCTATCTACATTTGATCAAGTTTATGGAGAATTTTCAAGAGCTCATATTTCCACATTGCCTATAGTCATAAAATGTAACCTACCTTTAAAAGCTAATTGAAAATCCTTCAAAATGAATTAAATTCTGTGTTATTCCATAAAAGCATAACTCTGGGAGTATATTCTGCCTCTTCTCTATAGATACTGCTTTACTGACTCTTCCCTTTTTCACCAGCTTCTCTCTTTTTTCCGTTTCTCCAATTCTTGCTCATTCTTGTAATACTTCCTCTTCATTTGTCTTCTCTACTCCCTTCTCTCCTGTTTTTTCAGTTTCAATGATTATTTAATAGAGATTTGTGTTTCCTACTCTTAACTGTAAAAGATGGAAGTAGTTTATATAATCTCTAATGAGGATTAAAAGTAAAACCAAATTTAATTTTTTTTTTTTTTACTTTTCTTTTTATAATTTTCCATCAGTTTGTCTTCTGTTCTTTATAGACCTTCTTTTCCTACTTTTGGTTTAAAACAATATCCAAACTAACTCAATACATTTTTGTATTAAATGTATGCAAAAGAGTAAATATATTTAGTGAAGGAGGGTTACTGGAATTAGAGTATTCTTTTTTTTTTATTGGAAAAGACTTTCTTGAAAAATCAGGGTTTTCTTTTTTACAGGCATGGTCCAAAATTCTAAAGATAGTATCAGTAATTGAAATCTATTTAAATTTTGTTCAATGATTTACACATATTTGTTATTGGAAAAAAATTTTTAAGCTCTTTACAATACAACACACTTCGTTTTTATTTAAACTCACTCACTTGAGCTTTTGCTTTCATACAGATGAATAACATTTGTGAAATGATGGGTTTGATGTGGTTAATATATAAGTGTGTGTATGTTTCTATGCTATTGATGCCCATATCACCCGAGATCATTTCATGGTATAAGTTCCTACTTCAGTTGGAGGATCATCTCAGGTCTACTTAGAGAGAGCAAATGATTTTATTACAGATTATTACACAAAGCAAAGATTATTAGTCAAAGCTGCAGTAATTGAAGAGTTACAGTTCTAAGAATTAGTAATGCTTTTCATCAGAGGGTTTCTTGAACTTTTGTACTGTAAAAGCTGCCTGCACAACACAGCCTTTATTATTTCATTAAGCTCATACCAGGACAGGTTATCTGATTCCTATCTTAGTTCTATCAACAGCCTCTCATTCTAAGAACAGATCTATGATGTCAGCCCTTAATCCACCTCCTTCCGCGAGCTCCTTCCTCTCCTCACTATCTTCAACTATGCCACACTGAATGATAAAGAGCTTGGGTCAAGATGCTGTGCTTACATAAACACCCACTATTTTTGTCTTAGGGAAATGCTTCCCCTGCGAGTTACTCAATATGTTTCTCAGCTCAGAGAATGCCTCTCCTCCCTCGACTTGCGTTGAAAATAATATGGCTTAGCTTAATCCCACTGACAAATTGCTAAACCTTTGAAGGAGGACTAATGCATGCGCCAAGTGACATAACTAAGATCTGAACAGGGCTAGCAGCTCAGAACCAAGCCAGAGGTAGTGCAGAGTGAAAAGCTGCAGAGGGAGGGCAGACAGACCTGAGTTCTTGGTCTAATTTCAGCTCTGCCACCTTGGGCCATTCTCCTTCCCCATCCAGCCAGCGTTTCCTCAATGAGGAAGTCAGCTTTCATCATCTCCAAGGTTTTGCCCAGTTGTGATGTTTAAGCTCTTCAAGGAGTGTGCTCTCAGTTCCACGGGGGATGGAAGTAAAGGGGCAGGTCGACCACTGCAGGAGGACAGGAAGCAGCCCCACAAGGCCTTCTGTGCCATCACGCAGCCTCCACAACTAAGGACACCTGGCCCACTTGTGCCCAGCACTCTCTTTCCATTTAGTTCCCCTTACAGGTCTTCTCTCATTCTCACCTTTCTTCTTTTCCAGCCCAGGTCTGAGTGGGCCTTCGATTTGTATACATTTTAAGTCGCTGCTAAGTTGTGCCCAGCTCTTCTGTGATCTCATGAACTACAGCCCATCGGGCTCCTCTGTCCATGGGATTCTCCAGGTAAGAATACTGGAGTGGGTAGTCATTTCCTTTTCCAGGGGATCTTCCCAACCCAGGGATCGAACCCGTGTCTCCTGCAGTGGCGGGCGGATTCTCAACCACTGAGCCACCTGGGAAGCTCCCGAGCTCTTGATTTATGCCATTAGAACACCACTCACTGGTTAAATCCCAGAATAGTCTGCAGATAGGGAAAGCCCATCAAGATCAGGGGTAAAAGGGCAGGTCTTTGAGTAAGAGGAAGGAATGGGGTTGTGTACCAGAAACAAATTAGAATTCTGAATTCAGTTTCTCAAAGACATGTTATACCTACAGTGGTTTGGTAGTTTTCAACCCATCCCTTCCATAGCATTCAACGAACATCTCTGAGCATTTACAAGATGTCACACAGAGATCAGGTAGTGCTACTGGTAAAGTACTTGCTTGCTAATACAGAAGACACAGAGATGTGAGTTCGACCCCTGGGCCAGGAAGATCACTGGAGAAGGGAATGGCAACCCACTTTAGTATTCTAGCCTGGAGAGTCCCATGGACAGAGGAACCTGGTGGTCTGGATCCATGGGGTCCTACAGTCCATGGGGTCAAAAAGAGTCGGACGTGACTGAGCACACACAAACAACAAAACAAGACAAAACACTGAGATCTGGGGCTGTAGTGATGGGGAACACAAAAACACATGTGTTCTGTATTTTCATGAGTTTAAAGTTTAGTTGAAGAGACAGATAAGAATTTGTAAAAATCTCCAACCATACATGTTCAGTTACAAACTGAGATGACCTTCAAGAAGAAAGGGAATGAGATTCTCTGGGAATGTTCTACAAAGGAGCCTGCCATAAGGGTAGGAGTCAGGACATGCTTTCTGGAGGCCTGACATTAAAGCTGAACTCTGGATAATGAGTTGGAAATTTTTCAGAACAGGTGGGAGAAGAAAAATGAGGAGGCATGAAATTATAACCTCCTTGGACTTTAAAGTCAAGACTATAATTTTCTACAGGACTTTGTACAGATATGGCTAATAGCATCATGTCTGAAAATTTTCTAAAAGACAGTTGTTTGTGAGAATACTCATGAGGTAAGAGGTTACAGACCCAAGGAATTGCGGAGACAGGGTTCTTATTAATGACTCTTGTGTCATCAATTCCATGTCTTTTACTCACCCTTTTTTTTTGTATTTTGTAACTACACAGTTGTCCTTGTTGGATTGTTTTTTTTTAAGAAGCTGTCTTGAGACTTATGGACTTCAAAAGCACTTGCCTTTGTAATAGAACCATTAATCCTGGTTGTCATAAGAAATTGCTCTCTACCTTGTATTTTACAGAAGAGCTTCAAAATTCTACCCTCTATGCTTCTTTCCTCCAGGCCTAAATGAGTCCACAGATAAGCAACTACTGCAGATGACTCCCTTCTTTAAAAAAATAAATGCTCAAGTGAGGGGACTCTGTTCTAACAGTACAAGCAAAGGCCCTGTGGAAACAAAGAACATAGAATGTTCAAAGAGTAAAGGAGAGAAATGGATAAATTAGGAGGCAAAACCCAACAGATCGTGTAGGGACATGAATGTTGAGGGAGGGGTTAGTGCTAAGAATGACCCTGAGATTTCTGATCTCCACACCCGGACAGATGGGACAGATCAGAGAAGGCAATGGCACCTCACTCCAATACTCTTGCCTGGAAAATCCCATGGACAGAGGAGCCTGGTAGGCTGCAGTCCATGGGGTCGCTAAGAGTCGGACACGACTGAGCAACTTCACTTTCACTTTTCACTTCCATGCATTGGAAAAGGAGATGGCAACCCACTCTAGTGTTCTTGCCTGGAGAATCCCAGGGACAGAGGAGCCTGGTGGGCTGCCATCTATGGGGTCCCACAGAGTCGGACACGACTGACGCGTCTTAGCGGTAGCAGCAGCAACACCTGGACAAATGGGAGAGCTAGCCATTCTTTGAGCTGGGGAGACATGGAAGAATCCCAAATCTGAGAGAGAAGGCATGTTTTTGGATGTGTTTAATCTGAGGTGACTTTGAGAATTCCAAATGGAGAAACTGTGGCTAGACCTTGGAGAAGTTCAGGAGGGAAGATAAAAATTCAGAAGCTGTCAAAATGGACATGGTACCTGAAGCATGGCTGTGGATGAGGCTGAACTGGCAGATAGTATAAAGAGAAAACAGCAGGCAGCCTAAGGGTCAAGCATTGAGAATTCCACATTTAGTGCCGAGGAAAGGAGAAGAAGCATGCCAAAGAGTCAGGAAAGAAGCACCCAGAGACAGAGGAGAGAACCAGGTCTGACCAACACTGCAACCACGCCTGCTAAGAGAGGAAGTATTAACATTTTTTCAGAATCTGGAATTCTAGGATCAGTAGGCTTCTTTAACATGGTATGAGAGGGACTTCCCTGGTGGGCCAGTGGTTGAAACTCCAAACTTCCATTGCAGGGGCGTGGGGTCCAATCCCTGGAACTAAATTTCCACATGCTGAGTGGTGTGGCCGAAAGATAAAAAAGTTTTAAAATAATAAGTAAAATGGTATGTGAGCCTAAGCACTGTGCAAAATATTTTTACTGGAAAATTTACCCTGTATTGCAGGTGAGTGTATGAGAAAAGTAGCTACACCAAAATGAGTGTGAACCAAATAATATACATTAATTGTGGGATCACAACCCATTTGCAACTTGAGTACATCATGCACTATGATAGAAGGACTCATTTCATTTTAGTTACATCTTAAATATTTTGAGTGGATAGAATTCTTTTTTTTTAAGATTTTTTAATCGAAGGATAATCGCTTTACAATATTGGTTTGATTTCTGCCTTACACCAACATGAATTAGCCATAGATGTACATATGTCCCCTCCCTCTTGAACCTTCTTCCCACTTGCCATCCTTTCCCACTCCATTTAGATTGTTACAGAGCCTCAGTTTGAATTCCTTGAGTCATACAGCAAATTTCCATTAGCTATCTATTTTACATATGGTAGTATATAAGCTTTGATGCCACTCTCATTCATCTCACTAGAATTCTTAAAAATAGCACTTTAACCTTGGAATTTGCTATAATTTAAACTTCTAATTTTAAGAACTAGAAAGAAGAATAAAGAGAAATGAGACATACGTACATTTCTCCATTCTTTGTATATTTTGCTTTCGTTTCTGTGTGCCAGTTTAGCCACCAGTTCTATAGTTTGCTATAAACGAAACCCTGCCTTCTGTGTGGTAGCAGGAAGAACTGACCAAGAAGATCCTTGGTAAAGCGATGTCTGACAACCAGGAACTACAGAAGGGAACACAGCTAAAACCAGAGACAAGTGTCAAGTTTCTTTATATTTAATCCTCTCAATACAACTTGATTGACCTGGACACGGTTGATGACGCATAGGTGCTTGTTTGTTTCAGTTGACACGTGGAAATTTGAGGCTTTGGCTCTACTGAAATCCTTATCAGCTTTCCAGGGACAGGAAGGTACACTGATAAAGAGCAAGCTCTGGATTCCCAGCTGTGACGTGCCTTCACACCCAGTAGTCTTTTCTAAATATCAATAAATACTTTTGAGGTTAACAAATCTTTTTTTTTTTTTTTTTTCCAGTTCTTATATCTGTATGTGTAAGTTTCAGAATGACTCTTCAAAGTGTAAAGCCTGGAGGAACCAACCGGATTTAGTTATTTCTTCCTAAAGCAAGTGCATATACACTTGAGTTTATATTGCACTGAGAATACATCTAGCTAAAATATAGACATGTGTAAGAAAACTGCAGATGTCCGAGAAAGTTAGTTCTCAGTGGAAACCAAGAGTTCTGTGCACAAAGCTAGCTCTTAATAGGCATTCCAAGGTTTCCAATTTTGTCAATCAGTATATTACTTTTTGACTCTCAATATAATATACATTTTCATTTCCAAAGGCTGGAAAGGAATTGACGCACTAATCCACCCCACTTCCTCTTTTATAGTCTGTCTCCCAAATAGCCCACCGATTAATATCCATAGACCCAAAATACAGAAGAGCTGAAAGGCAGCTGGGGCCCATCCTTGGTTCAACGTAACAGAGATGTTCTGAACATTAAGCTGACCTACACGTGGGAGTGCGGTAGTGGCAATGACAGGCTCTCCGAAAACCCTCCTTCTGGAAAGTGAAAGGCTACCAGCAGAGATCTGGGGGACTTTAGGTTCAAGTCTTGCCTCTGCCCTTGTTAAACACATGATTTTGACCTAGGAGTAGATGTCTCTAAAACACATCTTCTTCCTCTCTAACACACAGTGAGTGGACAGCACACATTAACTTTTAAGACTTTTGCAAGATCTACAATCATACTTTTCTTATGTTTTGGTTGATCTGGGGTACCCTGAGTGCTCCTAATCTTCTTGGGTACTTGAAAGGCAGTCTGATTTGTTCTTTGTGTATTTAAATTTTCCTCTTGTTAAAAGTGAAATTGGATGTTGAATTAGAATTCCCCAATATTTCACCAACATAAAGATTGAAAGATTTTCTTTAACCAAAAGTAGATTCAAAAGTTGATCGAGTTACTTGGTGTAACAGGATGAATAGAAGTGGACTTTGTTTATAAACCTCTATTTCCTTTTGGGACTTAGAAAGAATAATGTGAGCTGAAATTCAGGTGAGGGTGTGAGGACGACCTTTTCATTTAGCTGCCAGAGGGCTGGCTTCATAGGTTTTAGTAGGTTTGGTACAAAATTAGGTTTGGCTAATTCCAAACCCATCTTCCTTCTAATATACCACTTTGCCTCCAAGAAAGCCAGTTAAAGACTGGAAATTCCTTCAGTTATTAAAGGGAAAACAGCAGTCTATTACCTATTTATCCCCATTTCTTAACACAAAGCCGTGCTTTGTGTTGATATTAGGTATACAATGATTAATTTGGGAAGAGTCGGGGGTAACAAATTCCCATCATCAAAGTCCTAGCTTTATGTCATTTAACTTGTGGACCAGGGTACTGTATCAATTATAGCTCTTCTTTTATTAATAGACATCTTTGTAGATGTGGACCAAAATGACTACATCTTCATCTTGGGAATTGGAATGCTTGATGTTCTGATTCTGTATATTTCCGTTGCACAGCCTTCAGGATTTTTGTGGTGGGTGTGTGCGTGCGTGCATGCCCACATGCTTGAGCACATCTGACTAATTCCAGCGATATATACAATCACCATTTCCATTCCCACCTCCAAACAGTAAGCATCTTCACAAGAGGGCTTCTTCAAGTTTTGAGAGCACAAGTATATTTTCACTTGCCCAAGGGAAGTGAATGAAGGTCCTCTGTGAAGTAAAAACCCAAGAGTAAGGAAGCCCGTGAATAAGAATAGAGAGACGTGTAGCTCCAGTCCTTAACACAAATTCCAGCAGTACTCAGCGATCACGGCCAGGTTCCAGATGCACTCAGAGGTTGCTACCTACTAAGCAGGTACTCCTATTAAAGATAAATATACTCTCTCTGTAGCTATGTGCCTTGGTGATTCAGATCCTTTGATTTTAGTACATAATTAAAGAACTGAATTTCAATGTTTGCTTGAAAACTCTATTAGCATCATTTCAATTTTTTTTGATATTTGTTATCCTCCTTCGTAAAGTGTCTAAACCATTTGCCAATTTTTAATTAGGTTGGCTGTCTTTTCCTTACTGATTGGTATGAGCTTTTTTTTTACCTCTAACTATAAGTCTTTTTTATTATATACATGTAATGCAAATATCTTCTACTGTGTGGTTGTCTTTTTATTCCCTTCAGTTCAGTTCAGTTCAGTTCAGTCGCTCAGTCGTGTCCGACTCTTTGTGACCCCATGAATCGCAGCATGGCAGGCCTCCCTGTCCATCACCAACTCCCAGAGTCCATCGAGTCAGTGATGCCATCCAGCCATCTCATCCTCTGTCGTCCCCTTCTCCTATTGCCTCTCAATCCCTCCCAGCATCAGGGTCTTTTCCAGTGAGTCAACACTTCGCATGAAGTAGGCCAAGTATTGGAGTTTCAGCTTCAACATCAGACCTTGCAATGAACACCCAGGACTGATCTCCTTTAGGATGGACTGGTTGGACCTCCTTACAGTCCAAGGGACTCTCAAGAGTCTTCTCCAACACCACAGTTCAAAAGCATCAATTCTTCAGTGCTCAGCCTTCTTCACAGTCCAACTCTCACATCCATACATGACCACTGGAAAAACCATAGCCTTGACTAGACGGACCATTGTTGGCAAAGTAATGTCTCTGCTTTTGAATATGCTATCTAGGTTGGTCATAACTTTCCTTCCAAGGAGTAAGCGTCTTTTCATTTCATGGCTGCAGTCACCATCTGCAGTGATTTTGGAGCCCAGAAAAATAAAGTCTGACACTGTTTCGACTGTTTTCCCATCTATTTCCCATGAAGTAATGGGACCAGATGCCATGATCTTAGTTTTCTGAATGTTGAGCTTTAGGCCAACCTTTTCACTCTCCTTTTTCACTTTCATCAAGAAGCTCTTTAGCTCCTCTTCACTTTCTGCCATAAGGGTGGTGTCATCTGCATATCTGAGGTGATTGATATTTCTCCTGGAAAGCTTGATTCCAGCTAGTGCTTCTTCCAGCCCAGTGTTTCTCATGATGGACTTTGCATATAAGTTAAATAAGCAGGATGACAATACACAGCCTTGGTGTACTCCTTTTCCTATTTGGAACCAGTCTGTTGTTCCATGTCCAGTTCTAACTGTTGCTTCCTGACCTGCATATAGGTTTCTCAAGAGGCAGGTCAGATGGTGTGGTATTCCCATCTCTTTCAGAATTTTCCACAGTTTATTGTGATATACACAGTCAAAGGCTTTGGCATAGTCAATAAAGCAGAAATAGATGTTTTTCTGGAACTCTCTTGCTTTTTCCATGATCCAGTGCATGTTGGCAATTTGATCTCTGGCTCCTCTGCCTTTTCTAAAACCAGCTTGAACATCTGGAATTTCACGGTTCATGTACTGCTGAAGCCTGGCTTGGAGAATTTTGAGCATTATTGTACTAGCATGTGAGATGAATGCAATTGTGCAGTAGTTTGAGCATTCTTTGGCATTGATGAATATATATTCTTAATAATGTCCAATTAATCCATCTTTTTATGGTTGGTGCTTTTTATTTCCTATCTAAGAAATCTTTGTTTAACCCAAAATTATAAAGATATTCACCCATGTTTCTTCTAAAAAGAGGAAATTGTTTTACAGACTTGTGATCTATCTTAATTTTTTATGTCATGAAGTAGGGTTCTAAGAACTTTTTCTTCTACACAGTTTTAACTGACTCGGAATCGTTTATTTAAAAGACCATCCTCAAAAAAAAAAAAAAAAAAAGACCATCCTCTTTCCTCTATGTTGCAATGGAAACTGCTCAGATTAAGTGATCCTAAATACTCTGGTCTGATTCTGCACTTGCCTTTGCTAGGCTGTTGTCCAACCTGTCTATCCTGGAACCAATATCACACTGTCTTGTTTACTGCGCTTTATTATAAGTCTTTATATTTACTAGTATAAGTTTCCGTACTTTGCTCTTCTTTAATACTGCTTCGGGTATGTCTAATCCCTTTGGATTTTTATATAAATTTAACATCAGTTTGTCAATTTATAGACACACACACACATACGTATATGTATGCATGATCTGCTTCAGATCTTAATTGTTTTACACTATCTATACACCCATTTGAGAGAATTATAGTTAATTAGAGAGACATTAAAATCACAATAGGATACCACTCCATATCCAACAAAATGGCCAAAATTTACAAAAGGGAAAAAAATGTGATAATGCCAAATGTTTTCAAAGATGTGGAACAACCAGAACTCTTTTACATGGTTGGTGTCATACAAATTGATCCAATCACTTTGGAAAAATGTTTAACAACCCCTTTCAAAACTAAACATATTCTTACATTTTATGCAGTGATTTCACTCCAACCTTTCAGGCTGCTCCATGTCTGGCACACCTTCCTTCTATTATGTGTGGGATACCTTTCTCTCTACAGTATGTGGTTTACCACACAAGTTCTACAGGCAGACTGATTGCATCATATTCTCCACCTTACTGGCTGTGTGACTCTGGGTGAGTTATTTCATGTATCTCCCATGAACAAACTGGTTAGAGTGTTTATACATTGTTTTATTATTTTGATCTTCAACTCAGGGATGGAGTGAATACACTTACCTACCCCATAGGGCTGTTTGTGCTGGGAGGACTAAATGATACATATAATCCACAAAGGAACAGTGCCTGGCAACTAGTAAGGGCTCAGTAAATGCTACCTATTATTATTATTTTCTCCCAATTATAAACCTATTTATTTTTCAATGCTTATCTAGTTCAAACTGCACCTCCTCCATGAAATTATTTTTAGACAAAGAGAAAGGAAATGTTAATTCTGACATTTAGTCTCTCCCTACACTTTGATTCTTCTTTTTTCATTTTCAGATCTGGCTTTGATTATGAATTGCTTCATTGGTACTTGCTCTTCCAGACTGCGAGCATTTTCAAGGGGGAAATCTCTGCTCAGGTGAATGTCTCTCTAGATCTCTGCCTGTTGCTCTACTCCTAAGTGTTCAACAGACGCTCGTTACATTGCATCGAATGAAACCAAGGAAGGGAGCCTGCTAGGTTCTTTGAGTAATAATGATACTGGATGTGTTTGCTTCCCAAGAAGCTTATCATTTGGAATTGTCCTTAAACAAATGGTTGAACTCAATGGACAGACAGTTTTTTAGTGATCTAAGAGCATGACAATGAGCCATCATGCTAATGTCCAAGAAAGTGTCTTGAATCCTGGCATGAAAATGTTTAGGCTGTCTAAAAAAAATAATTGAGGTAAAATCTGTCTCTATTATGAAATGTAAGGATCGTGGCAATTTCTCCTAATATAATCTCAAAAGTAGTAATTGCCTAAGAGGATATTAAGATACCTGTGTTTTAAAAAGAGAACTGGATTTTTCATGAACTGGGCTGAGTCTTGAGTTTGTACCTGGAGAACCTTGGGTTTTCAGTCCTGGAGTTTTTATTTACTCAGGTTGATTCTTAAGGTCAGTCTGTGCCAAAGGCTTTGATTTATTTTGCATTGAGTTTTATTTACAAAAATCTCTGAAGCACTTCAGTGAAAGAAGTGGTATTTCTCAGGCTGCTGACTGTTGCAGGAAGAAGTACATATTTACACCTCATACCACATGTGTAAATATGTACAAGGTATACAGTAAGGTTGTTATTGTTGAGTTGCTAAGTTGTGTCCAACTCTTTGCAACCCCATGGACTGTAGCCTGCCAGGCTCTTCGGTCCATGGGATCTCCCAGACAAGAATACTGAAGTGGGTTGCCATTTTCTTTTCCAGGAATCTTCCTAATCCAGTGATCAAACCCACGTCTCCTGCATTGGTAGGCAGGTTCTTTACCACTGAGCCACCAGGGAAGAATACATTAAGGTAATGAATTGCTAACAGAATATATTCTATCTTCCCACCTTTATAATGACCTAAAAGCCACCCTCCAGAAGACGGACTTAGGAGAGAGTTGCTGGGTCCTGGTAGAGGGAGTTCTGGGATCCAGGAACTCTTGTCTGACACTGAGGGGAAAGAAAACTCTGTTTTCTCTGTGTTGTCCTCCCTTGTATGGTAGGGAGGGTATGGTTTGAAGAAGACCCATATTAAACAAGGGTTTCCAATATCAGCCCCATAGCTGGGGTCTAGTCTGTCTAGTCAAGGCTATGGTTTTTCCTGTGGTCATGTATGGATGTGAGAGTTGGACTGTGAAGAAAGCTGAGCACTGAAGGATTGATGCTTTTGAACTGTGGTGTTGGAGAAGACTCTTGAGAGTCCCTTGGACTGCAAGGAGATCCAACCAGTCCATTCTAAAGGAGATAAGCCCTGGGTGTTCTTTGGAAGGAATGATGCTAAAGCTGAAACTCCAGTACTCTGGCCACCTCATGCGAAGAGTTTACTCATTGGAAAAGACTCTGATGTTGGGAGGGATTGGGGCAGGAGGAAAAGGGGACAACAGAGGATGAGATGGCTGGATGGCATCACTGACTCGATGGACGTGAGTCTGAGTGAACTCCGGGAATTGGTGATGGACAGGGAGGCCTGGCGTGCTGCGATTCATGGGGTCGCAAAGAGTCAGACACGACTGAGTGACTGAACTGAACTGAAGAGCAGCACTGAAGCTACTTAAATGATATGCATCAGGATAACATATCTCAGAGCATTATTAAATATTTATGTAGAGGCCCTCCTGCCATTCCTAATCACCAGTACTAGAGTGCTAAACAAAAATCTGTGTTACTTTTCTTTCCCCAACACTGAAAAGCCTTCAGCTTTAAAAAAAAAAATGCACAGAAATGCTGAAACATAAGTAGTTACAAGAGAGCAAGCAAGCAATTTTACTTGGGCTTTGTTACCATCGTAATTTTGAAAGCCATGGACTTGGTGCCATTTTGATAATACATCGTTCAGACTAACTGAAAAAAAAAGAAAATAATGTGAGATTTTCCTATAAAACCATGCCATCATGAGCCATCTGGCCAACTGGAGGATGTTATTGGTGAAGGCTCATCAGAAACTCTCTTCTCTGGCAATTTGAATTGAGTGGTCTAACCTCACTCTGCTTGGGCTTCCCTGGAGGCTCAGACGGTAAAGAATCTATCTGTAATGCAGGAGACCAGGGTTCGATCCCTGGGTTGGGAAGATCCCCTGGAGAAGGAAGTGGCAACATACTCTAGTATTCTTGTTTGGAGAATCCCATGGACAGAGGAGCCTGGTGGGATGCAGTCCATGGGGTCTCAAAGAGTCAGACATAACTTGAGTGACTAAAACAAACACACACACACAACCCACTCAAGTTTCTGCATCTATGGGGGTCTACTCTTCTCTTGGAAACACAGACATTTGAACTTCAGATTTATTTGCTTACTCATTCTGAGAAAAAAAAAATGCTGTCATATAGTATTCGAGATGCCTTCCTGTCTAGGCAACATGTCTGAATAACTCAAAAAAAAAGCTTCCAGGTCACACAGATTTGATTTCCCTTTTAGCTCTGCTGTTTCATCACTGTATGACATGAGTGTGGGTAACACTACAAAGTTCACAAGCTATAAGGATTAGATGGAATCATTTATATAAAAGGACTTGGCCCAGTGCTACGACATTCAATGAATGTTCACTATCTTCTCCTTTTTTCTCTATTTGTCTCCACTGTATTCAACTCAAATTTTTAAATCACCACAAAAGTAGATCCTTAATGACAAATTAGAACAAGTCTTGTTCTAATTTCATGTGTTCACTCTATGATTATAAATTCTGTATTAGAATGTATAAAATCAAAAGTCAGATTCACATGTGCAAAAGTCTTCTTAGAGTGGAAGGAATTTTGAAAGCTTATCAAGCAAGGAATCTGGTGGTTCGGAAGAACAAAGAACATGCTTGATATTAAATTGAGCTCCAAGACTTCATATTCTGAGGTTGTAGCTGCACTCACATTAACCTCACTCTTTTATTGAAAGAGCTTACAGCTACCTTTTAAGAAATTTCTTTGTCACTAATCACTGCCAATCATACGGGAGCTATTGCAAAATAAAGGATCTTTTCTTTCAAAAAGCCACAATTCAAATCATAACATGCAGCCCTACAAAGAGTTAGGAAAGTTCCCGAGATGGCTGCTTCTCCTGGAGATGTGCCCAGAAGCTACCTGCAAACAAGCTCAGAGTCTCACCTGTCCTTGGCTGCCCGGAGGGGTGGGGTGGGGCTGCTGATGCTGACTGAATTCCTATGAAGCCATAGAAATTCAATTTCCCTGACCTGAAATGTAATTGTTGGTTGTGCTTAAGTGACTTCAGTCCTGCCCAACTCTTTGCAGCTCTATGGACTGTAGCCTGCCAGGCCCCTTTGTCCATGGGATTCTCCAGGCAAGAATACTGGAGTGGGTTGCCATGCCCTGCTCTAGGGGGTCTTCCAGACCCAGGGATCAAACTCATGTCTCTTTTGTCTCCTGCACTGGCAGATGGGCTCTTTACCACTAGCACCTCCAATTGTTGGCATCGCACAGGTAAATATGGGCTTCCCTGGTAGCTCAGATGGTAAAGAATCTGCCTGCAATGTAGGAGAACCAGATTTTCCAGGTCTGGAAGATCCCCTGGAGAAGGGCATGGCAATCCACTCCAGTAATCTTGCCTAAAGAATCCCATGGACAGAGGAGCCTGGAAGGCTACAGTCCATGGGGTCACAAAGAATCGGACACGACTGAGCAACTAACTGTTTCACCTTCACTTTCATAGATAAATAAATTGGCTTTACTTCCCTCTCACCTTTTACTTTGCAATACTGCAGTATTTTGAGTCTGTGCATGTGTGTGTGCCATCCTGGCAAAATGCAAATATTCACACGAAAAATGGAAAATATGTACCCATATATGTGTCTGTTGTAACATTCTTTTTATATGTAAAATATGCTCTAACTTCTCTACTTAAAAAAAAAAAATCAGATCAAAGCTGCTTGTGACAGACAGACAGATGTTGTTATATTTAAAGGGAATTGCGTGGGGACATATATTAATAAATTTCTGGTGTTTTTGTCTGCAAACAATTCAGGGCAACGTCTAACTGAGGCACTACTCCCCAAGCAGCCCTGGAATGGAAGCTTCCATTGGAAAAAAAAAAATCAACTTTTAAGAGAAAAAGTAGTTCTTGCTGTTAGAAATATGCTAAAACAGTTTAAAACAGTTCTAAGAATGTATGAACTATATCACAACATCATCAGGGTTTCTAGGTTCTTTTTCTTTCACTGTGAAGAGTCTGAGCTACCAGTGAATGGAGGCAGCTGCTGGCAACCCACGGAGCTGGCAATCACACATGTACAGAAGCAAACAGCCAGGATAAGAGAGACCCCGATGGGCCTTCCAATCAGGAGCAAAGTTTATTTTTCCCCCCAAAATTTAAGGATATTAAAAAGTGAGACCTTCTGATAGTGTAAATGTTCTGGTGAACTAAAGAAAGAAACAAAAAACATTAAAAAAAAAGAAAAGAAGGTGGATACCACACCTTCTTATCTCCGCATTATAAAACCATCTTCTGATGATGCTCTCATCCCTTCAGTCCATTGCCTTCTGCTTGTTTTCTTCCCTGACACCTGCTGTTTGCCAGGCTTTTGACAATGTTTGCTGACCCCACCACCTTTCTCAGAAATCAGCTTATTTTCCTAATAGTTTTACTCCTGTGAGGAGCATTTTTATTGCTATTATTTTAGTTATAGGCTTAAGATTTGGGGTCATCTTAGACCTTTTTTTCCCAATTAAATAGAATTTATTTTTCAGAACGGTTTTAAGTTCAAAGCAAACTGAGCAGCAAGTACGGTGTTCCCACAAGTGTCTCCCAACCCTTCCAGTCTCCACCACCAGCACCCCTTCACCACCGTGGCACCTTGGTACGACTGATCAATGAACTTACACTGAAACATCAAATATCACTCAAAGCCCTTTGTCTATATCAGGATTCATCTTCGTGTTACATATTCTCTGGGTTTTGACACTTGGATATTGACATGCATTGACCATTACAGTATCATACAGATACTAAAAATCCTTTGTGCTCGCCTCTTCACCCCTCTCTCTCCACAAACCCATGGCAACATCTGATCTTTCTACTGTCTCCACTGTTTTGCCTTTTCCAGAATGTCATATAGTTGGGATTATACAGTCTGTAGCCTTTTGGGACTGACATCTCTCACTTAGTAACATGCATTTATGGCTCCTCCATGCCTTTTCCTGGCTTGGTGGTTCGTTCCTTGTTAGCACTGAACAACGTTCCATTGTCTGAAAGTACCACAGTTGACGTACCCACTCACTGACTGAAGGACACCACGGTCGCTTTCAAGTTTTATTATGAGTAAAGCTGCTATAAACATATGCATGCAGATTTTTAACTCTTTGTTTTACTCCTCTATAAACCTCCAATAATAAATGCAATATAATAATAAATATATAATAGCCAGGACTAGGAAGCAACCTAAGTGTCCCTTGACAGAGGTGTGGTATATATACACAATGGAATATTACTCAGCCATAAAAAGAATGAAATAATGCCATCTGCAGCAACATGGATGGGCCTACAGATTATCATACTAAGTGAAGCGTGTCAGACAGGGAGTCAAATATTACATGATATCACTTACAGGTGGAATCTTAAAAACAGTACAAACGAGCTTATTTACAAAAGTGAAATGGACTCACAGATAGAAAACTTACGGTTACCAAAGAGGAAAGAGGGAGAGGGGTAAACTAGAAGTTTGGGATTAACATATATTCACCACTATACATAAAATAAACCACAAGGTCCTACTGAATAGTACAGGGAACTATATTCAATATCTTGTAATAACCTACAATGGAAAAGAATCTGAAAAAGAATTTATATATACATATAACTGAATAACATACATCTGAAACTAACACAGCATTATAAATCAACTATACTTCACTTAAAAAATAAATAATCTTTCATAACACACTGCCAATAATAAAACACTGTATACTTCTTAGAGAATGTAAACATGTAAAACATACCATTTTGTGGGTTGCAGATACTATAATTTCCTAAAATATTCTGTTTTGTTGGATGCAGATATTATAATTTCCTAACTGCCAACACAGGATGGGGGGTGGGCAGGGCAGATGAGAAGCATGCATTTAAGGTGACACCGCGTGAAGGCGGACGCATGTAAACTTGAGCACAGCCTTTTCTCCTTAAGTGTCAGTCTTGTCCTTCTAACTTGCCATGCCCTAATATTCTGCATCTTGAACCCTCCCTTTCCTTTTCATGTCAGCTCTCACCAGAGGGGTTCAGAAAGGGCCTCTCTGGCCTTTGCAAAGCCTCTCTCAGCGTTCTCCTATCCAGTTACACTCCTCTAGGTCCACCAGAGCCCATCTCTGCTTCACCGCCATGACCACATCATCCAGCGTCTTAATACCCTGAACCATCTCCTCCCTGCTTGTGAGACCTCAGGGTCTCTTCACTGCCGGCTGAATAAAGTTCAGAGGTCTCACTGTGGTACTCGGAGCCCTCCAGCCTGGGAGCCTGTGCCTCCCCCTGAACGTTAACATTCTATACATGAACAGGCATGGCAACACCCCTGGCCTTATCTAACTTCATCTAAGCCTTTGCCACTGAAATAAGCCTTCTGCCATGCAAATCCTCCCTACCTGGTTTTGGCACATGGCTTCCAGAGACAGACAGCATGAGAAGAGCGGCCAGAAAGGGTTCAGAGCTGCCAACTGCCTGCCAGGCGATCACAACAAGGATGGTAGAGAAGATGCCACAAGTCACTTTCCCAGCATCCTACAGTTGTATCCATACATGATTTTTTTTTTTTTAAGGGAAAATAGGGACTTCCTGCTTGGAGAGCTCAGATTCACATGCCTTGGGGCCAAAAAAAACCCCCAAACATAAAACAGAAGCATTAGAGTAACAAATTCAATAAAGACTTAAAAAAAAAAGGGAAAATAAAATTGCCCCCAGAACTACTGATCTATTTTTTTTTGACCCCATATTTTTTGACCCAAAGAAATAAAGATGGAAAAGGCAGTAGCTTCACTGAATATGGCACAGGACTTTTTCCTACGGGTTGTCCCAGTTATACGACACTGCCAGGCTTTTTTCCTATTTAGCTGTAGAGTTATCAAAAAACATCCAATGAAAGCAACTTGACAGCAAAGAAATATAAATATATATGTATA
>NW_011495070.1:8509085-8519954 GCF_000754665.1 Bison bison bison
TATATATATATATATATATATATATATATATATATATATAAGGACCTTTACCCAAGAAATGTTAATAGAGCAAATAAAATGAGTTCAGGATTTCCTGAAACATAACTTTTGATTTTGTATAGACCATATCAACATTTTAATCTTGTTTAACCAAAAGAGGCAAACACTTGGATTCAGAATGTAAATAAAAATCAATGGTCTAGAATGAAAAGATTCATGTCAAATGTAAAATACCTTATAATCATCAAGAAAATAATTTCAGGTATTTGTGGCTGGTGCCTCTTTAGTTCTATATAATTGATCTACAGCTCTATTCTCTACGTATGAAAAGAGATTTTTTGAAATATCACTGTCATGCTTGGTAGGAGTCTTAGAAAGACTATATTTAGATCTTATTAGATGAAGAAAATCGACAATCAGTTTGCTTTCATTCTAATGGGAATTTTACTGTAAAAATGTCTCAGAATGAGACACAGGGTTTTAAAGTGATTTCTCAAGTAAGCTGTGCTCAGGATTAGAAATATACACTAAATTTTAAATTTTCATAATTATTATCATCACCTCTCCCAGGGTCCATGCCACACCCCCTCCCACTGCCCCCTCCCCACTGCCCCGTCAAATTTCTCAACATATGTTTATGAACTCAAGTGAGATTTAAATACCTTCCATCTGGAAATGCGTATGAAAACCTTAACATATCTCCAAGTCTGGTTAAGAGCAAATGTCTCTTTCACATGCATTTAATATTAACCAATTCAAATGGGTTTCTGAACAGCAGGTATTTAAAGTATAGAAGGTTCCCAACAGCAAGGTTATTTCCTTGGTCCTTTGATAGACCCTCTCAAGATAACACAGAAGAAAGCTTTCAATACACAAACTGACTAGGAGTTTATGGTTAGGCTCTAAATACAGCTTGTTAAGTCAAAATTAGCCTGGCAAACTCCTTGAATCACCCATGAAGTATGATATAATGCTAATATGTATACACTGTACCACCTGGTTGTATCCCCTCCTTTAACCTTCTGAAAATCACTGCTTCTCTAGATGTCCCAGCATTCAGCTGACTCATCCACAAAGCAGTCTCTTCTCAGCTCCTTGGCGACTGGAGACTTTTGTTGGCATGTTGGCTTGTTTTCGTTTTATTTTGTTTCATTGGTCGATGGCAAGAACAATCCTTAAACTCTCTTACACAGATATTTTGTAGGTTTCTCTAACTGTGTGACTGGTCCACGGCCTCTGGTACTTTGGCTGACTCTTGTTTAGTGGGAATTTTGAGAGCGAGTTTTTCATCTCCCTCTCTCCTCAACTCTCCGGTAGGCAAGAGTTTTATGGGTAATTTATATGCACAAGGGTTACAATTCTGTGCTGTAAGGTAAAGCCACTACAAAAGGCAGTACATGTTGGGCAACGGCTTTAGGCTGAGGAGCAAATGGGCTGGGATTCAGCCTAATCTCTGTGGCCCAAGCCCTGTGCCTATGGAGTGGGTGGGGGCCTGCTCATGGAGATTTTCAGATTTTCCCAGAGGCAATTTCTCGAGTCCTGGCTCTAAAAAAATACCCTTCCTTTGTCTGTCCTGTTTGCAATCCCTTTCTACTGCCCAGAGGACCAGAAGTTTGTGGGCATCTTTACACCATTCTTTCAAAACAGGAGAACAGGACAAATTCTATAAACCGTGGCCAACCATCCAATTCCAAACTACTCAGCTCAGCTGACCAATTAGTCATCTGATGTATCATTTCATGCTGTGTCCTTTTTTTTTTTTTTTTCAGAAGCTCTTCATGATCCGAGACGTTTCATTTGATTAGATTACTGAGTAAGATCCATGGAGGGTTGAGGAGGAGGTTCTGGCTAGACTGGACCCTTCACACTGCCCATGAAAATAAAAAAACACTGTGGTTAATCTGCATTGAGCAAATAAAACATTTTCTCATCCTCTTTTTCTTTGTTGGTGGCGGGGGGCGGGGGGGGGGCAGTTGCTGCACACTGAGAAACATCCCTGAGTAGCATCAGAAATCTTAGGGGTCTGGAGGTAACAGAAGAGGTGCATAATCATGAAATCTGGCTCTCCACGACTTTGGGGACTATTTTTTTTTCCTTCAGCTAACAATGGAGGTGACTGGGCAATTCTGTGCCTGCAAACTGGAATGCTAAACATACGGGTAACACGGGAAAGACATCTGATAAAAGTTACAGATAATTCCACTTCAAAGACAACTGAGCTTTCCACTTCCAAACGCTTTAATCATTTGGTCCATATGCCTGTTTCCCCAACATAGGCCCTTGGGGTAACAGATGTGTCTCACCATTACAGGTAAAAGCCTAACACGTGGGAATCAGGTTTATCCGTAACACGCCCAAAAGCCATCGGTCTCTGGTGCCCTATACCCATACTCCACGCACGGAGAAACTGTGAATGAGAGACTTCTGTGGCAGTGGGAGTCGAATAGGAAAGCATGAGACCTAGCTGAGTCACACAGCTTGTGAACTGCTCCTGTAACTCATAAACAGAGGAGAGTTTGCCCTGGAACTCATGCTGCATTCCTGATCTGAGCAGAATCCTGGGGCAGAAGCTGCACTGACTTACAGCAACTGGAGGCCCAGCAAATGTCCTAAAACATCGGTGTCCATTTCAGAGAATAAGGGTGACCAGAAAGAAGGGCAAAAATGATCTCTGGGGACAGTCAGCTGGTACACAACAGGCTCAGGATGCCTTGGCACTGGGGTTTATTCTGCAGGCTGGTGGAACAACAGCTCTCTGGAAGCCTCAGATATTTTAGACAAATATTTTATTTTACGATCCTCTTTCACAACGTTACTACTCTATCCTGCCCCTTAGAAAGAAAACATATGGACTTGGTTACAGCGGTAATGTGGGAAACCTGCATTCGATTCCTGGATTGGGAAGATCCCCTGGAGAAGGGAAAGGCTACCCACTCCAGTAATCTGGCCTGGAGAATTCCATGGACTGTATAGTCCATGGGGTTGCAAAGAGTCAGACACAACTGAGTGACTACCGCTTTCAATGTTTTCACTAATACAAGGCTTAATGGCTATATATAGATGGAAGTGAGGTGGTGCCTTTGCAAACTTTTCGTCTGACTGACTTGCCAGTTACAATTCATCTCTCAAGGTAAAGGCAAAATGCTACACAGTAATCAAGCAAGCTTCAAAATTCTGGAATGTAATAAATAATTTTTTCTACATCCCAGCAGAAGGCTAATTCAGGGAAGAGATTGGCTAAAATTTCAGAGAAGAAAATAATATCAAGTTGAGAAAGTTCTGATTGCATTCTTGAGATTCCTTAAGTCTTTTTCATGATATATTATGCCAAAATATTTCTACATCACCAAAACAAAGTGTGATGAAAATGTGGAAAATTATAGGGGTGTGTTGTTCTCCTCAGGCGATTGTCAAAAGCATTTATCTAAATTCATTTTCCTCAACTACTTTCCATTTAAATGTTCCACCTGGAGGGAACTGAATTCTATCCTCACCTCTTGCACTTCCTTCGATGGATGAATCTGATCCACAGTAAATCCAATATGGGAAGTGGTTTGCTGATATTGTGGGACTCATCTTTAACAGCTCCATTTACAGCTCCAAAATCACTGTGGATGGTGGCTGAAGCCATGAAATTAAAAGACACTTGCTCCTTGGAAGAAAAGCTATGACAAACTTAGACAGTGGATTAAAAAGTGGAGCCATCACTTGGCACACAAAAGTCTGTATAGTCAAAGCTATGGTTTTTCCAGTAGTCATGTATGGATATGAGAGTTGGACCATAAAGAAGACTGAGTGTCAAAGAATTGGTGCTTTCGAACTATGGTGCTGGAGAAGACTCTTGAGAGTCCCTTGGACAACAAGGAGATCAGACCCAGTCAATCCCAAAGGAAATCAACCCTAAATATCCATTGGAAGGGTTGATACTGAAGCTGAAGCTCCAATACTTTGGCCACCTGATGCAAAGAGCCAACTCATTGGAAAAGACTCTGATGCTGGGAAAAATTGAGGGCAGGTTGAGAAGAGGACAACACAGGATGAGATGGTTGGATGGCATCACTGACTCAATAGACATGAGTTTGAGCAAGCTCCAGGAGATAGTGAAGGACAGGGAAGCCTGGTATGCTGCAATCCCTGGTCATAGAGTCAGACATGACTTAGCGACTGAACAACAAGTGTTTTTTTTGTTCAATTCATATTTATTGTGTATCTATAATGTACTCTAGTGTTGGTCAAGAGAAACAGGGGAGGTATAAATAAAATTTAAATGTGAAGGGGAAAGTGAAAGTTGCTCAATCATGTCCAATTCTTTGCAACCCCATGGAATTCTCCAGGCCAGAATACTGGAGTGGGTAGCCTTTCCCTTCTCCAGGGGATTTTCCCAACTGAGGGATTGAACCCAAATGTAGCCACATTAACAGAGGTGATATTTAATATGTTTTACTCAATATATCCCAAGTATTACTTTAATAGATTATTAATATAAAATTTTATTAGAATATTTTACTTCCTTTTTAAATATTAAGTCCTCAAAATCTAGTCTGTATTTTACAACTTCAGCATGTGTCCATCACTATCCACATTTCAAGTGCTCCAAGCCACAGAGAGCTGCTGCTGCTGCTACTGCTAAGTCGCTTCAGCCACACAGAGCTAGCAACTTACAAAGTGGACAGCATTTCTCTAGACAAACTAAAAGATAACATACCGCCTTTGTGCCTTCCTGTCTCCCTTACTTGTTTGCTCCATTTCTTTGTGCCATAAAGTTTTTCTACTTTATCCATACATCCATTTACTCATTTTCCATGCAATAAACCTCAGTTTATGCCCGTGTATAGTTAACTGGTAAATGTATTTCTTATGAAACCCTAAGAAATGCTTGCTAAAACATAATAGATATTCTTTGAAAAGCACTGCTAGGATTTTAAGCCCATGAGGAAAATTTGCAGAACCAAAAATTAGATAGGGTGGAGGTGGCGGTACCTGAATGGCCAATGGGTCATAGGCAACTGAAAAGTTAGACTTCTATTGTAACAAAAAACAAGATGTGCCAGATGCTCAAGACGTGAGTGGGAGTTGAGATCCATCTCTAGCAATGGAATTACAGAATGGAATTTGAAAACAATATAAAAAAAATGGACCTAAAGAAACAAGAATAGGGGCAGGAGGTGACTGGAGTTAAAATGTTCTAAGTTTCTTCTGAGAACAGGATATTTATTAGCTTTACAAATCATATACACATTAAAAATTTTAAGAGCAAAATAAAAAAACTTAAGTGTCTTTTAATCTTTAAAATATGTACAGAAAGAGGGGACAAAAGAAACCTGATCGTAACATTATCTGTCAGGCACTTTACTAGACTCTGCAACCCCTTAGCATGAACATACCAATCATCAAAGAAAGAAAACACACAGCTGATGACTAAGAAACATGGACAAATATTTATGACACATGGAGTAAAGCCACAAAGTGAGAGTATCCTGGAAGAAATTATTTGCTCTGCATAGAATGTTCATGGAAGAATTAACAAGGAATCCCACAGCTGCATAGAAATGTAATATGAGACATGTGTCAAGTGCATAGTAGTCCCGTGTGATCTGTGCTGACCACAATGGACCACACAAGTCAAAAGCAGCAGCTTCCAACTTGACGTTCTGTGTATCAGTGCCCAGGGACATTTAGGTGGGGTATGTGGTACATTTTATGTGTTCCTAGGAGGAACACAATTAAACAAGAGTCTAAGCTGCAGAGCTTCTCAGAATCTTCAGAACATATATTCTCCCAAGAGGCGATATAGGATGCAGCATATAATCTTTCACAAATGTATTTGCTCATGTACTACTTTTTTGTCTGCCTCACAGCTGATAATGCCTTCCAGAAAAATCTGCCATGGAATATCAGTGTGAGAAACTCTGGTTTCAGTCATAGGGAAAACTCAAAGGACTTGGCAAGATGGAAAGCTGGAAACACACAGGCAAACAGATCAGAACCTCATCCATTAGGCGAAGAAGTCAAGGTCTCACAATGATAAAGAGTATGGGACTTCCCTGGCAGTCTAGTGGTTCAGACTTTGAGCTCCCAATGCAGCGGGCATAGGTTTGATCCCTTGTTGGGGAAGATCCTGTATGCCATGTGGCACAACCACAAACAAAAAACAAAAAGCACACAATCCTCAAGAAAAGGAAAAGGAATCATAAGGAGTGTGAAGACCCGTAGGCATTTGAGCAGGGGAGTGAGAGGGAACGCCTCTGGGTCTCAAATGGGACCTGTAGAGCTATGATGCGCTGTGGCTGCCATTCTCCAGACCAGATTTGAGGTGGCGGGGAGTCCTTACAGTGACTTTTAGGGGCATGATTAGATGCGTTCCCCTAGTTCAACACAGACAAGGCTAACTCCTCTCTTATCACCTAATCACACAATCATTCCTTATTGGTGGGCCATACAACTGAGACAAGGGAAGGAAAAAAAATCCCCAAATTGAGGAATCCAGGTCATGGAGAGGTCTCCCCTGATTCTGGAACCAGTCTGGTTCAAAAGGAATTAGAGCATGTGCGTAAGCCATGATAAATGACAAAACCATCTGGAATACATGGTGTACAATTGAGGATAAGGGCCCCAAATGTTATATAGACAATGACTTTACTTCTTCTGAAAAGTGTCTTTTATTTTTGGAATAGGTTACATATTTACATTGTTCAAAGGACACAGAGACATATTCGGTTATATATTAAAGATGCCTCAGTTCTCTTCTCCTTCTACCTGGCTCCCATCACTTCTACAACAGAGGCTGGGTAGCTAGCATCTCAACTTGCTTCTTCTGCACCTTGGCACACAAACTCCAATTCCCTGTCTCCCTCACGATTAGCTACAGCCATGGGATTAAGTCCTGGTCTGGGGCATATGAATCACCTCCCTGCCCGGACCACAACCACCTTCCACTTCCTTCTCTTTTCCCGACTGCTGGCTGAGCGTGGACACCCAGAGAAACCTTGGGAGCCATGGAAGGTGAGCTTCCATCAGCCTTGGTCCCCGAGTGATGGAATGGAGCAGAGCACACCTCCCTAACCCCACTGTTTAGATTGTATGGACATATTCCAATTGTTTTAACAAGTATTGTTCAAGGACATTGGCTTAGACATGACTTTTTTTTTTCTTATTTAAAAAAATTATTTATTTTAATTGGAGGATAGTTACTCTATGAAATTGTAATGGTTTCTGCCACATGTCAATATGAATTGGCCATAGGTATACAGGTGTGGCCTCCATCCTGAAGCCCCTCCACTATTCCTGCAGGTTGTCACAGAGCAGCTGTGGATCCCTACATCGTACATCAAACTCCCACTGGCCATCCACTTTACATATGGTGATGCATATGTTTCAATGTTATTCTCTCAAATCATCCCACCCTCTCCTTCTCCCAATGAGTCCAGAAGTCTCTTCTTTACGTCTGTGTCTCCCTTGCTGCCCTGCATGTAGGATCGTAGGTACCATCCTTCTAAATTCCATATATATGTGTTAATACATGGTATTTTTAGACATTGCTTTTTAATCTTTCCTGAACTGGCATTCTTCTCTCTCTCTTTTTTTTTAATGGTAGTCTCTGTTTATTGATGTCTTCCTACCAAGTCATAAGCAAGCTTGAGTCTGAAGAGGTAATTGCTGTTCCCACAGAGTGAGTTGAAATTAGTATGATAGTTCTTCTTTCAAAAGAAAACCAATACTCTTTTAAACATTTATTATTACATTTTAGTTCTTCATCCTTGCCCTAGTAATAGGAGTTTAGTTCAGAATTTTTTCTTTTTTTTTATAAAAATTCCCAATCTACAATACTTTTTAACTTTTCTATATACCTTGACAAGAACCAGAACCATGACAAGTTCTTATCCAATAGAATGCAAGTCACCAGTTCTTTAAGAGTGCATTCTTAAAGATCATCAGCTAGTTCATGAGCTTAGAGTATGTTTTGGTCCACTCTTGCCTAATCAGGATGCGTATCTAGTGCAGAGTCACTCTGACAGGAACTGAAAGCTAGAGTAGAACAGACGATGGTGGCAGGGCTGAGCATGCTCTGCTACTGATGGACACCCTGTGGAAATCTCACTCTGCATACTGGGTGCACAGTGTCAGGACCAGCTGGAACCCCAAAGCTCCTCGGTGGGATTAATCACATGACTGTGTGGAGCGCTAGACAACTGCTGCATTCAAACGTCACTGATGTCATGTGAAAAAAAAAAATCCTGATGGGTTCACATGTGGCTTTCATTAAGAGGCAGTGGCTAGAACTACTCAGAGTCCTTGATGATTAATCTGTGATATGCATGGCTACAAATGGTGCTCAGTCACTCAGCCAGATGTTCCTCGTGGATTCTTCCGGAGGACTGGGGCATGTCTCTGAGATCATATGCTTAGTCATTTAACTAGAGCGCTTGCTTCTGCCAGCAGCTTGACAGTTTCAGAAAGAGTAAAAGCCTGTTCCCCACTGGAGATTTCTGGAATTTTGCCATAATCATTACATACGGTGCTCTTAGGAAATTCCAGCTTTATGGCTCTTTAGATAAATGGAGTGTGAATTTTACTGTCAGGAGAGAACCCTAAAAAATAAAGTAATAAAGCAACAATGCAGCACCATGCTGTTTAATCTCCTTCTTTAAAATTAAATATCGATTACAATCTTGCGATTTATTTTCAAGGAAGAATTGTTGAGTACTTGAGCCTCTGGACTTTAGGGCTGGTGTCGGGGTTATGGTGAAAATGAATGTTTCTTAATTTTAAAACACTACAAAATTCCCAAAGGTAATCTTGACTTTATTTCATGTTTTTTTAATAGTGAAAGTATCATTTCAAATTAAAAAATCCTTGCCAGTAGAGCTCATGTGCTAAAAGGCAACCAATTATTTATTGAACTTTATTTGATACAATGACATCAATTTAGAGAAGATTCAGAAATCAGTGATCAAAAATAACATTAAGGTTTATCAAAACTGATATCATTTATTAAAATATGCCATAATCATGAACAATAACTTGCTTTCTCCACAGGTGCTCAGGAAGCATTTGATCCTAAGAATGGGTGGCCTAGATATTTTCATAGTTTTTCTTGCAGTCACCCAAGAGTTAGCTGCATTTTAATGGAGAAGCCAGCTATATATAACTTGTGAACACACTGATATTCCCTTAGATGAAATGTTCTACAGAAACCACAGAATGCACATATTTCCTTAAAAAAACAGGCAAACATTTTCCCTGAATTCTATTCTGGTTACTTAGTATGTCATCTCCTTGATGATTTGTAGAAAGAAGCTCTATTCTCTTGCAATTCCAAGCAACTTGCAGATCATCTCTACTGATACAGCTTATATTTTCTCAAATACCATGGGAGAGGCCATACAGTACAAACCACACATCTCTCTTCACAAACTCAAGATCAGGCATATAAGACAGATGGCAAAACAAACTTTCTGTGCCAACTCTTCAGCTCCTGTTTAATTTGTGAAGAGCTTTAAATCAGAGCACCCTGTAACACTTTTCACATGAGAAGAGTTACAAGAAGAATGTAAAGTGAAGTGAAAGTCACTTAGTCATGTCCGACTCTTTGCCACCCCAAGGGACTACACAGTCCACGGAAATTCTCCAGGCCAGAATGCTGGAGTGGGTAGCCTTTCCCTTCTCCAGGAGATTGAACCAGGGATCGAACCCAGGTTTCCCGTATTGCAGGTGGATTCTTTATCAGCTGAGTCACAAGGGAAGCCCACAATAAAGATGGTAAGGTTTTTTGTTTTTTTTTTCACATATAGTAGTTTTTATCTGTTAATCCCATACTCCTAATTTATCCTTGCCCCTTCCATATCCCCTTTGATAACCTTAAGTTTGTTTTCTATGTCTGTGAGTCTATTTCTGTTTTGTATATAGATTCCTTTGTCTTATTTTTTAGATTCCACATGTTAAGTGCTATCATATAATATCTGTCTTTGTCTGACTTCACTTAGTATAATAACCTCTATGTCCTTCCATGTTGCTGCCAATAGTAATATTTCATTCTTGATAAGTTTTTATTAAAGCTTTGGTGTAAAGAAAAGTTCAAAAACATTGCCCTTATTATTGCTATTGGTTTTATGGAAGCTAGATAACTTTAACAAAACACAGAACTGAATTCCCTAGTCAGTACTTATTTGGGCAGGAGAAATTACTGGTCATACATCAGCAAACCAAAGATAATTCCTTCACAAATAATATTAAAGCTAGTCCTATAAATCAATGGAGTGAAAAGGCAAACTACAGAATGGTAGAAAATATTTGCAAATCAAATATCAGATGAGTTAATACCCAGAATAAATAAGGAACTATAGTAACAAAAAAACAAATGACTCAATTGAAAAATGGACAAAGAACTTCAATAGACATTCCTCCAAAAAGGATACAGAAATGGCCAATAATCATATGAAAAGATGCTAAACTTTACTAATCATTAGAGAAACGCAAATCAAAACCACATTTTCACCCTCGTATCCACTAGGATGGCTACAATCAATAAAACAAAATAGAAAATAGCAACTGTTAGTGAGTATGTGAAGAAACTAATTCTTATGCACCAATGATGGGATTGCAAAATGGTGTAGTCACTTTGGAAAATAGTATGGCAGATTCTCAAAAATTAAAAACAGAATTATCATGTGATCCATTAATTCCAATTGTGGGTATATATCTAAAACAATTGGAAGCAGGATATTGATGAGATATTTGCACATCCATGTCCATAGCAGTATTATTCACAATAGCCAAAAGGTAGAAGAAACCCAAGCACCCACTGACATTTAAATGAATATATACAACATGTGTGTATGTGTATATGTGTGTGTGCATGTGTGTATGTGC
>NW_011495070.1:8520054-8522998 GCF_000754665.1 Bison bison bison
AGTGCACGCATGCGTGCTAAGTCACTTCAGTTGTATCCAATTCTGTGCAACCCTATGGACTGTAGCCTGCCAGGCTCCTCTGTCCATGGGATTTCCCAGATAAGAATAATGGAGTGGGTTGAAATTTCCTCCCCCAGGGGATCTTCCTGACCCAGGGATCGAACCCTGTCTTAACTGACTCATTTGAAAAGATCCTGATGCTGGTAAAGACTGAAGGTGGGAGGAGAAGGGGATGACAGAGGATGAGATGGTTGGATGGCATCACGGACTCAATGGACATGGGTTTGAGTAAACTCCGGGAGCTGGTGATGGATAGTGAGGCCTGGCGTGCTGCAGTTCATGGGGTTGCAAAGAGTCGGACACGACTGAACAACTGAACTGAACTGAACTGAACGTTGGCAGGCGGGTTCTTTACCCTAGTGCCACCTATATATGTATAATACACACATATAATGGAATACTGTACTATTCAATCTTTTTTTAATATAAATTTATGTATTTTAATTGGAGGCTAATTACAATACTGAATTGGTTTTGCCATACATCAACATGAATCCACCACGGGTGTACATGTGTTCCCCATCCTGAACCCCCTCCCACCTCCCTCCCTGTACCATCCCTCTGGGTCATCCCAGTACTATTCAACCTTAAGAAGGAAGGAAATGCTGTGAAGCTCGAGGACATTACGCTAAGTCAAATAAGCCGGTCACAAAAAGTCAAATACTGTATGATTCCACTTGAATGATGTATCTAAAGTAATCAAATTCATAGGAACAGAAAGCAGAATGGTGACTTCTAGGAGCTGGGGCGAGGGGAAATGAGTTATTGTTTAGTGAGTACAGAATAACGGTTTTGCAAGAAGAAAAAGTTCTAGAGATCACTTGCACAACAATGTAGATATATTAATGTTGTTCAATTGACACCTAAAAACTGTTCAGTTGGTAATTTTTTTTATAATTAAAAACTTAAAAAAATTATAAACAAAACAAAACATAGTTCTTTTGGCTTGTCTAGGAAACTAGTTATGAAAACTCCATTAGGGGATTTGCCTGGAGGTCCAGTGGTTAAGACTTTGCTTTCCAGTGCAGGGGGTGTGAATTCAATCCCCAGGAGCTAAAATCCCACATGCCTTGTGGCCAAAAACCAGAACATAAACAACAGAAGGTATATTGTAACAAATTCAATAAAGACTTTAAAAATGGTCCATGTCAAAAAAAAAAAAATTAAGAAAACTCCATTAGAACCCTATGGCTCTCAAAGGCAGGACTAGTTGCTCCTGATCTGATCAAAGCAACCTTAAGGTAATGACAGTTATCCTTTACTTTCAACAACACTTCACAATTTAATGCAAAAAGCCACAGTTCCAATATGTTTTTAGTAACTCTCAGGTTGTCAGGCACTTTTCCTTCCAAAGCTGAGTGAACAATAAAGGGACAAAACTGAAATTTGATGAGAGTGGAACTTAAATGTCCTCACCAAGAAACAAGTAATAAGGTGATGGATGTTTAATACCTAGATGGTAGGAATCTTTTCACAATGTATACCAAATCACCAAGATGTATACTTTAAACATCTTACAATTTTATATGTCAATTACACCTCAATGAAGCTGAAAATTTACAAAAAGGGACGTAACTGAAAATGTTCCCTCTGAATTAGGTGTCCACTGTGGGGAATGGAGAAGCTGGCATTTGCTCACCTTAAGTGTCCTCTCGATGTGAGCCAGAATGCAAAAGGCTCCAAATCAGAGGTCCTTTCTGCTGCTGCTAACTGTTCACCTTCACAGCTGTCAAGGTCACAAACACCTGAGTCCTCATTACAGTTTAAGAAGAATGCCATTCAACGCTTAGTAGATGAATGGATATAAGGACACTCACAAAGTTAATTATGCACTTAATATCAATGGGGAAAGTGCATGTATCCCTAAGCCCCACGTGGTGAGACAAGTCTAAATCCCATAAAATGGCACTGTTGCTTCAGGAGACGATCCTTATTATCAGAACACAGCATAACAAGGCAGTGACCCTCATTAACGACTCCACTCAAGGCTATACCCGCAATGATTCATGGGAGTCTAAGTCTGACCACATAAGACACTCATAATGAAGTATCAAATGGATGGCATTTGGTAGTATACAAATGAACATTTAAAGTAGAAATTAAAGGCAAGAGATAAATAAATACTAAATAGAAATAAACACTAAATATAAATGAATACAAATTTATATATAAGTATAAATTTAAAATGAAACTATGGCGATTCCTTAAAAAACTGGAAATAGAACTGCCATACAATCCAGCAATCCCACTTCTGGGAAATACACACCGAGGAAACCAGAACTGAAAGAGACACGTGTACCCCAATGTTCATCGCAGCACTGTTTACAATAGCCAGGACATGGAAGCAACCTGGATGTCCATCAGCAGATGAATGGATAAGAAAGCTGTGGTACATATACACAATGGAGTATTACTCAGACATTAAAAAGAATACATTTGAATCAGTTCTAGTGAGGTGGATGAAACTGGAGCCTATTATACAGAGTGAAGTAAGTTAGAAAGAAAAACACCAATACAGTATATTAACACATATATATGGAATTTAGAAAGATGGTAACGACGACTCTATATGTGAGACAGCAAAAGAGACACAGATGTATAGAACAGACTTTTTGGACTCGGTGGGAGAAGGCGAGGGTGGCATGATTTGAGAGAATAGCACTGAAACATGTTTATTGTCATATGTGAAACATATCACCAGTCCAGGTTTGATGCATGATACAGGGTGCTCAGGGCTGGTGCACTGGGATGACCCTGAGGGATGGGATGGGATGGGGAGGGAGGTGGGAGGGAGGGTCAGGATGGGGAGCACATGTACATCCATGGTGGATTCACGTCAATGTATGGCAAAACCAATACAATATTGTAAAGTAATAGCCTCCAA
>NW_011495070.1:8523301-8532250 GCF_000754665.1 Bison bison bison
TTATCGCTGGGTTATGTGTAAGTGAAAGTGAAGTCGCTCAGTCGTGCCCGACTCTATGCGACCCCATAGATGGCAGCCCACCAGGATCCCCCGTCCCTGGGATTCTCCAAGCAAGAACACTGGAGTGGGGTGCCATTTCCTTCTCCAATGCACAAAAGTGAAAAGTGAAAGTGAAGTCACTGAGTCATGTCCGACCCTCAGCGATTCCATGAACTGTAGCCTACCAGGCTCCTCTGTCCATGGGATTTTCCAGGCAGGAGTACTGGAGTAGGGTGCCATTGCCTTCTCTGGGGTTATGTGTAACGAAGTCTTAAAAGATAAAAGGTCTAGAAAAATGAGACTTGAGAGGGAGGTGGAAAGCTGGGAGGGCTTTAGGACTAACAGAGTATCATAAACAAAGCTATGCTGCTGCTACTGCTGCTAAGTCGCTTCAGTCGTGTCCGACTCTGTGCGACCCCATAGATGGCAGCCCGCCAAAGCTATAAAAGTACATAAACGTGAAGCGTGTATGGAGAATACTAAAGATCTATGGCAAAGCATTAGGAATCGAAACAAACATATAGTACCCCTTTCTGCTCTGGCAATATTTTATTTTAAATTTTGCAAGTGGGGCTATGCTTGTATAAGTTTCTGGCATATAATGGGTGCTTGTAAAGATCTGTTGAATGGGTAGAGAAAGATGAAGCTAGAAAGATAGTGGAGGGGCCAGATCATGACTGCCCTTGACTGCTAGATTTAGTATGTGGGATGTATTCTGTGTGTGGTGAAAAATGGGTTATATAACATTTACTATCTTCACCATTTTTAAGTGTACTACTCAGTACACACACGCTGCTGTGTCACATCTCCAGAACTTTTCTGAGAAATTTGGAAGAAGACAAAAAATACGACCAATCTAATGAGACTATTGAAAGTGAAAGTGAAGTAGCTCAGTTGTATCCTCTTTGCGACCCCACGGACCATAGCTCACCAGGCTCCTCTGCCCATGGGACTTTCCAGGCAAGAGTACTGGAGTGGGGTGCCATTTCCTTCTCCAGGGGATCTTCCCAACCCAGGGACTGAATCCAGGTCTCCTGCATTGTAGGCAGACGCTTTTACCGTCTGAGCCACCAGGGGAGTCCCAGTGAGACTATTAGACCTGCAGTTTTCTCTGAAGGAAATGAACAGTTCAAGGTTTGGAATTTCCAAATTACTTTGAGGAATGGAAACTCTGTACCACTGAACAACACGAGAACATGGATTCTGTTCTGTGAGCAATAATAAATCTCTGCAAGTTTCTGAGAGAGACTCCTGCATTTGGGAACATAACCTGTAAGTAATGCTAACGGTGTGTTAGAGCCGCAGTCCCCAGCCTTTTTGGCATGAGGGACAGTTTTCGTGGAAGACAATTTTTCCACGAATCCAGAATAGGGGGCTGGTTTGGGGATGATTCAAGGGCATTACACTTACTGTGCACTTTATTTCTATTATTATGACATCAGCTCTACCTCAGATCATCAGGTATTAGATCCCGGAGATCATTGGTTTCATGAAGGGAAAACCATGAGGTGGTTAGTGAATTTCTATAGTGAACTGGCCACATTTTATATTCCTATTTTGTTATGGAAAATCCTAAGTGCAACATTTTTGTTAGAATTGTTGATGTACAAATTTATCTGAAAAATATTGATAATGCTTACTCATGTCACATTTAATTTTTTTAAAAAAAGAAATTATTCAAAACAATATCCTAATACCAAACAGCACAGCACAAGATAAACGTATTCTTCATTATATCTTACTTAAAAGGCCCTCAGTGCAAAAGTACTACAGGTCATGGACAGCTGGTCTGAATGTATTTCTAACCACTCCATCAGCCTGAGTCCCAGCCTTTCACCTTCCCCCGTGGTCTTGGCCCTGACCCATTATTTAGCACAGATGCATCAGCATTTCATTTATTTCCTGCATGCAATTCTTTAATACGACATAAGAAGAAATGCATATAGCGGTGGTTGTAGATGGAAATTATAGACTGGCTGGTTGTCCTTATTTACTCTAATGGAAACAGTATTCTATATTTTTCTAAAGTGACACTCCATTAAAGGTTTTTTGTTTTTTTTTTTTAGTAAACAAGATCACTTCCATCATTATCCTCCTACTAAATCACCATTTAGCTTTTTAGAAAGCATAAAAGCTAGTGACCATAAATGTACTGCATATCCCTCAAACAGCCAATGTAAATTAAACTACCCTACTTTAAGTCAATACTTAATCACTTATAAAGACTAAGAGACCAATGAAGAATGTTTACAGGGAAAACTTTAATGTGAGGATAAGCTAATAATAACAAGGGAAATCAATTTCTTTAGGAGAAATTTGGAAGAAGACAAAAAAAAACCAAAACAAAACAGAAACAATTTGATGAGACTATTAGACCTGCATTTTCCTCCGAAGGAAATGAAACAGTTCAAGGTTTGGAATTTCCAAATTACTTTGAGAGCGTTTGGTCCCAGTTTCCCCCCAAAATAATATAATTTATTTTCTTTTCTCATCATATAAACAGAAGCCTGAACCATTTTTGCAATAAACTGTTAGATCAAAAATGCATTTTTCCCAAGATAGAAAGTTAAGGAGCTCAACGACAAGGACTAAATTGCTTCCAGCTGTAAAAGTTGATTTCATTTTTCCTGGGAAAGATGGTATTAGCCGAAGCCAATCTCATTTGTATAACGTTTAAGAAAGGACACATTAATGGAAGATTAACCATGTGAATGCTAGTGGGCCCCATGTACACAGTCTTAAAAAAAAATTTTAAGTTCCCACCTTAGATATACCTATTTAGAGGAACTGATCTTTCAAAACAGCCAACATGAAAACAAGCATATATACTAACGATCTGAAATATATATTTTGCTAAGTGAAAGTACTTATAGTTTATAGAATTTAAATTATACTTGTAGCACAAGCAGAGAAAGGGCACTCAACTTTGGAGCCCCATCCTTAGAAATCTGGGACGTCAGGCTAGTCCTTATGGAGATTCAGGTAAAAAGAATGCTTGACTGCTTCTCAGGTCCCAGAATAAAGCCCCCAAAGAGGTGGAGGTGAAGACCCCTCTCCATTCTGGGAGACACACTGGAGACAGCTGGCGGGGCATGCTGAACTTTGGGATATTCCTTAGAACAAGACCTTTGGTGGTACCACTTCAGCATCTTCCAACCTGTTCAGAGGACTCAGTCCAAGAAATCAAAAAAGAAGGCTGGAAAGTCCACAGAGCTGGCAGCTTCTTTTTGTGCTCAGGTCTGAATATTTGTGTTTCCCCCAAAACTCACACCTTGGAATACTAATGCCCAGTGTGACAGTTAGGAGGCGGGGCCTTTGGGAGGGGTAGAATACAACCCTCTCTTGTATTCGACTAGAGACCCACGGAGCTCCCCAGCCCCTTCTACCAACTGAGGATACAAGACGTCAGTGCCCCCTTCCAGCCATGCTGGCACCCTGATCTAGGATGTCCAGCCTGTGAGAACTGAATTTCTATCGTTTATCATTTACCCAGCCTGCAGTATTTTGTTATAGCAGCCCCAGTGCCTTGACATTTGGGGACCTAACAATAGCTTTAAAAGGAAAATCTTCCCGTTTGATGACTGCAGGAGCAGAAAAATGACTTAAAACAGCAGGAGATGGTAAGAGGCGTGTAGAGAAGCAGAGACAACGGCCCATGAAAGCAGAAAGAATAAGCGGGAGTGGAGGTCACCTTTACTCATTATAGGCTGAGGGTCTCAGATGAGACACCCCCAAAACAGAGAAACACAGAGGCAAAAGCAAGGCTCTGGGGGAGAAGGGAGGAGGCTCTGGGAGGTGATTTGAAGCTCCATGTGGATGACAGATTGAGGGTTCATGATGTTGAGGCCCCATAATTGAGGCCCCACCCAAGATGCTGTCTACCTTTGGGAAGGATGCAAAAGCCCAAGGGGCATCTGTATGGTACCGGGAGTCAGGGGACAAAATGTGGGAGTAATGTTTACAGAAAACAACTCAGAAGCACCTGGGAAAACTCACTGCACTTCTCCAGCTTATGGTTTGGGAATCAGTATCGATGGAAGACGTCCCTCCAGAGTTTGTTTAGTGAAAAGTAGGTGAAATCCAAACAGGGAGCACCACATTCTAGACAATGGTATGGAGCAAGAGAGGGAGAGGATAAGGTGGCTCAGCGGTAAAGAATCTGGCTGCCAATGCAAGAGACATGGCTTTGATCCCTGGGTCGGGAAGATCCCCTGGGGAAGGAAATGGCAACCCACTCCAATATTCTTGCCTCTGAAATCCCACAGAGGAGCTTGGCGGGCTACAGTCCACAGGGTCGTGGAAAGTCAGATATGACTCAGCGTGCACGCATGAACTCATATGGAGCAAGAGATAACCTGAGACCAGTTTAACTGGTTAAAGTTAGTGAGTAATTTGCTCAGCAGGGGAGAAAGGGAGAGTAAGCGCAAATCAAGAACAGAAGAATCGCACAGAAGAACTGCACGCAAAAATAATCAAACCCACGATACAAAAAATTATTGTTTAGTCACTAAGTCATGTCCGACTCTTTCTGACCCTATGGTCTGAGGCCCACCAGGCTCCTCTGTCCGTGGGATTTCCCAGGCAAGAATACTGGAGCTGGTTGCCATTTCCCTTCCCCAGGGGATCATCTCATTCCAAGGATCAAGCCCGAGTCTCTTGCATCTCCTGCACTGCAGGTGGATTCTTTACCACTAAGCCATCAGGGAAACCCCACAAAAAAACCATACTTCTCACATAAATATAGAGCTGCACCTGGCCTATAGTCCCCCAGATACCAAGATTCTGTAAAATACAATTTGAAGCCTCTGACTAGGAGAATAATTTTTCAAATATATTTCTTTTGTGGGCTGTTTTAACATAAAGAAAGTTCCATGGATTACTTTTGCTTGCCACTGGGAAGAAAAATGAAGAAAAAGAAAACTACCATAGAATGAATGGAAGATGCCAATAAGATGATATTTGCTTTATATCAACTATAATGCAAGAAAACAGAAAAGAACTGAACAAAGTTTTCAGATGTCCATTATGTAGAGGAATATTGTAAGTAATATTTAACATTAAGTCTTGGACCATCTGCAAACACCACCATGAACTATGTCTCAAGAAGCCACTCTGATAAGTGCATTTCATTCTTGGGAATGACAGGCCCCCACAGATAAGACCTAATTTATTTTCAAAGAATGTTTCATGAAGGTATATCTTGATAACTAAAAAATTATGTACATAATTATAGGTCTCAATGGGGCTCATACGAGAAAGAATCTACTTTCTCTCTGAAAAGTTAGTGATTCAAGAATATGAAATCATCAGTAAAAATTAAACAGGTATTTATTGGTCATGTTCTGGCAGCTGACATTTTCAGCTTACCTACCTATAATAAAATGAGGAGGAAAATCAATAAAACCCAACAACTTCTAGTGAATCAGAGAAATTCAATTTACTTAATAGCATCCTGAAGGAATCACTGTGCATCAGGAGGCTATTAGTCTTATTGCATAAAATGTGAGCCTCATTCTACCTAAAGAATTAAATTGCTCAAGACAAAATTTTAAATCAATCAGATTAAATAAAGGTCAATTCAGCACTTCCAGGTCTCTCAACTTTGACATCAAATACCCACGACATTATTATGAAAGAACAAACTATTTCAAAGTTCTAAGGCATTTCAAAAACTGGATACTTTCTCAAAGTTCAGCTAGTTTCATTTGAGTTGGTTTTCTTTCCTTGAGGCTCTTTCTATGCAAGAATGAGATGAGTCTGAAAAAATGCAATTTGGCTCCATGACTACATTCTTGATTTTTCATTATGTGAGTGAGTGAGTGAGTGATAGTCGCTCAGCTGTGTCCAACTCTTTGTGATCCCATGGACTGTAGCCTGCTGGGCTCCTCTGTCCATGGAACCCTCCAGGCAAGAATACTGGAGTGAGTTGCCATTTCCTTTACTATGTACAAAGCAAACAGATCCTAAAAGCTCTAGGATGACAAAAGATACCAGCAATTGCTACCAGTATGAAACAGAAAATTGAATACCGGAATATATAAACTGAAAAATAAAAATCGGAAGTAATTAGCAATTTCTGTTGAAGGTGAAAGTGAAGTCACTTGGTCGTGTCTGACTCTTTGTGACCCCATGGACTGTAGCCTATGAGGCTCCTCCGTCCATGGGATTTTCCAGGCAAGAGTGCTGGAGTGAATCGCCATTTCCTTCTCCAGGGGATCTTCCCGAATCAGGAATCGAACCCGGGTCTCCCACACTGTGGGCAGTGATCCCTATTTCCTGTATAGATGTTCAACTTGCATTTTGAACGCAATATGCATTCAACTTGTATTCATATATTCATTCTCTTCCCCTCCATCCCAACTCCCTCCCTCTATGTGTGCTGGGGGTGATGGGGCTGGTAGTGTCTGTCCTTTCTTCCTTATATCCTCAACAAAAAGCACACGCAGAGAGAATCAGGGAAGGTTCTGAAGTCCTTGAAGTCTGTCCTCAGCATCCTCTTCCAGGTAAACTGAGAGGAGCAGTAAATATTCCAGGAAAGACTTTGGTAGAATTGTATGACAATCTTTTCTCAGACTGAAAATGTGCTTGCTCTGACTTTTTATTGGAAAATATAGTCTGAGTATTGGTATGTAAAAAAAACAAAAAAATTCAAATCTAGTTTCTCTGTGGGCAGTGAGCCTGCAAATAAATAACAGAGACTCATTTGGAAAGGAAAACTAGAAATCTTCCTAAGAGCTAGGGAGGTAATTAGCGAAGGAGAGAGTGGGATTTTAAGACACACAAAACTTGGTGTGTCTGTGAAAAATAGGGGTAAGCCACCTGTAGAACTGACTTCTGAACCTGTCTCATAAATGTTAGATGCCAGTCTATACCTAAATGACAGCAAAGAAGAGTTTCTAGAAGTTTACTGCTATTAATAATATGACAATGGGTCACTTTTTTAATGCAAAAATTCATCAAGTATTCATTTCTGCTACAAACAGCTGAACAAAAACATCTGTTCCGAAACGCTCAGTAATGCTAGAAGGAGGAAGCCTGATTCTAGGCATTCCTGGTCAAACTCACATGATACTTGAGGTTTAACATCTTGTCTACAGAAGTTCTATGTAAGGAGACTAACCATATGTAAATGCTTTCTTCCTACCAATACATTCTTGGCATCTGACTCCAGGTTTGGACATCTGATCTTGTACTGTTAACCAGATTAGCCATGGGTGAGCATGCAGAATTAACTTATTTTAGGAGGGTAGAAAATTGGAGGTTAGCATAAAGGGAAGGGAAGCCACTTTGATAGGTTTGGGTGTAAGGTCAGTGTTTGGGTGGCTCAATTAACAGCCAGTTTCTGACTCCAAGGAACACAATGGTTTAATTGTAATCATTCCTTTCTGTACTATGGAAGAAAGTCAAAGAGGTCATCCTGCAAGTGGAAGTATATGCAGAAGTAAAAATACTACTCAGGATTCATGGACCACAACCTTGATTTCAGGCCCCTAAAATAATCTCCCCAGCCTCAACACACATACAACAGCATTAAGGTTACCTGGAAGGATCAGCGTGTGTGTATGCACGCTCAGTCGATTCGGTCGTGTTCGACTCTTTGCGATCCCATGGACTGTAGCATGCTAGGCTCCTCCATCAGTGGGATTTCCCAGGCAAGAATAATGAAATGGATAGCCTATCCCCCCTCCACGGGATCTTCCCGCCCCAAAGATCGAACTCATTTCTTGCATTAGCAGATGGCTTCTTTACCACTGAGCTACCTGGGAATCCCTCTGGAAGGATCAGGGAGACTCCAAAACAACCAACATCTAAGAAGCACCGAGGTTATTTACATTATCTTATTGAAATCTCAGAATATCCTTGTGGGGTATGTAGTGGGTTTGAAGTCAATATATTCTATTGATATCTATCAACATTTCCTTCTCTTCTTTATGCAAATTAAACATTCATATGCAAAGTAACACTGCTACTGCTGCTGCTGCTGCTGCTGCTAAGTTGCTTCAGTCGTGTCTGACTCTGTGCGACCCTATAGATGGCAGCCCACCAGGCTCCGCCATCCCTGGGACTCTCCAGGCAAGAACACTATATTTTTAAAAGATGCATGCATGATTAAGGTGACAGATCAAACACATCATCAGATCAGATTAGATCAGTCGCTCAGTCGTGTCCGACTCTTTGCGACCCCATGAATCGCAGCATGCCAGGCCTCCCTGTCCATCACCAACTCCCGGAGTTCACTCAGACTCACGTCCATCGAGTCAGTGATGCCATCCAGCCATCTCATCCTCTGTCGTCCCCTTCTCCTCTTGCCCCCAATCCCTCCCAGCATCAGAGTCTTTTCCAATGAATCAACTCTTCGCATGAGGTGGCCAAAGTACTGGAGTTTCAGCTTTAGCATCATTCCTTCCAAAGAAATCCCAGGGCTGATCTCCTTCAGAATGGACTGGTTGGATCTCCTTGCAGTCCAAGGGACTCTCGAAGAGTCATCTCCAACACCACAGTTCAAAAGCATCAATTCTTTGGTGCTCAGCCTTCTTCACAGTCCAACTCTCACATCCATACACGACCACTGGAAAAACCATAGCCTTGACTAGACGAACCTTTGTTGGCAAAGTAATGTCTCTGCTTTTGAATATGCTATCTAGGTTGGTCATAACTTTCCTTCCAAGGAGTAAGCATCTTAGAGGATGGCTTTTGGAAGGGGGAAGGAGTGCATATAATATATGTTAGCAAAATGCTTTATTAATGATTATGAAGTCCACCCCAATAGAATCCCCATTTTATAGAAAAGAGAACTGGCAGCTTTGAGAGGTTGAGAAACTTGTACAAAAGCATTTGGCTAAAAAGTGTTGATTCCAGTAATGCAAGCCATGTCCTGACTCACTTGAGTCAGGACATGGCTTGCATTAC
>NW_011495070.1:8532350-8535936 GCF_000754665.1 Bison bison bison
CCTGACTCACTATGCTTTACTGAAACTCCCAACACTGATGTACTGGACTAGAATATGCTTTTAAATCAAAACAGGAGATTTCACAGAAGCATCTTGTTAAACGGAAAGTCACAACAGCCCTTTCACTCTCCAATGTGTGTGTGCCAGAGAAACTGGATAAGCACTGCCAAAATAATTATCTTCAATACAACAAACCCTAAATTAAGCTCAGTGAACCCTTATTAGGGCCTGACTCCATTCAAAATATTCTGCTTTGTATCTTGGGCTCTAAACATTTATGTCAATGATGTGCCTGATTTTAAGCAATTATGCTGATACAGTAACCTATGAAGTGTAGGGATCTATTTTTATTTACACACATATCCTGATCAATTATTATTATAATCATTTTAGATAAATAATATCACTAAAGGGTTCTCTTAGTCCTCAAGTATAAATATCTATACAATACATTTTATTGGAGAAGGCAATGGCACCCCATTCCAGTACTCTTGCCTGGAAAATCCCATGGACAGACGAGCCTGGTAGGCTGCAGTCCATGGGGTTGTGAAGAGTCAGACACGACTGAGTGACTTCACTTTCACTTTTCACTTTCATGCACTGGAGAAGGAAATGGCAACCCACTCCAGTGTTCTTGCCTGAAGAATCCCAGGGACAGGGGAGCCTGGTGGGCTGCCATCTATGGGGTCGCACAGAGTCATTCAGATACACCATATTTCTTGGTCAAGGTCTCTACATGGAAGGTTGAGTTGAAATAAATTACAAAGGGAAAGGGAAAATGGTTTAACAGGAAAGCCAAAGAGAAGGGTTAGGAGATACAGGAGATGGGATAGAAATGGGAACATCTTAAAATTACAGAAATGCTGGAATTAATTAAGATCCTAAGATGGGATTCAGTACAACAGGCAAAAGGTTGTCAAGTATCAACTTGGTCTGATTGATAGTTGATAACGTTTTCTCTCTCTCATAACTTTGGATGGGCTGGAGGAGCTATTTTTCTACAAAGCTTTCAAACGTTGTTTCCTACCTGAACAGATACCAACACTCCTCTTTAAATAGAAAGCATTCTTTTCTGTTACTCACATTCATGACTGGACTAGAGTCTATTCTTTGGTTGCCAAAGCTTGGACCATTTATATAAACTTGTTATTGAAGCATTCTAGGAAATACACAACCACAAGTCTGGGAGGAAGCTGCAGAGTAGACTTTGCTTTCACAAAACTGTAATTTACTGACACCCACCAGGGCCAAAATTGAAGTTCACACTCGATGAGTCACTGGTTCCGTATCTCTGGAAGCATGGTGTATGAAGAATTCTTTTTAAACTGCGTCCTCGGCTTCCGAACATCTGTGTTGCTCTGTTCCCATGACCATTTTTATTTTGTTTTTTTGCCAGCTGAAGATTAATCCAAATCAAAAGGCAATTCATCATGCTCAGTTTTCTCCACGCTTCGTCCACTGGTAAGGGAATTACTGCCAGACAGTACAGTCTTGTGGCCTCATAATTCGTGGGTCTAAGGTAAGAGGAGGTATGTTTGTTATTCCTTATAAACAGATATAAGGATGTAAGGAGATATCTTTTTTGTTTCACCTGGTTTGCAGTACATTTTTGGATCTTATCGTTTTGTTTGCCTTTTAAATCCTAACTTTTCCTAGTCACCAATTTTTAAAAATCACCCCTCTCCCCTGCAGAATTAAAAGAAAACACACACAAAAAAACACTCAAACATAGTCCAGTCCAGATCTTTCCAGGCTCATGGGAGCACAGTGTGTGTGTGTTTCCCTGCTTTAATATTTCACAGCTTGCCTAAATCTGAAAAAAGTTGAAGAAACATGCGTGGGGGGTTGGTTTTTTAAAGTTGCTAGTTTGACCTATGTCAAAACATACACGACAGTACTCTGAACACGTCATATGCCTTCAACCTTCCCTGCAGAAGGAATTTTGACCTCTTTCTGTACCCCCACAGTTCTCCACTGTCAACTGGGGTTTTATTTGTAGCAGAGAAAGGCAGAGGTTGGTCCCGATCCAGGATTTGGGCTTGGAAACTCTGAGCACATTCCCAGAACTGATCAAAGACAGATGCACACAAAGTGGGTGACTCATGGGATACATTTTTCATTGTAAATAAATAATCTCAAGTAATATATCAATGGATATTGGTTATAAATCATTTTACCTTGGAAAAAAAACAGAAAATGGAGCCGAATAAAGATTTTTTTTATTTGTCCAACTGCTCCCCTAAACACATAGGAAATTCTGTCAAAGGATGCTAAAGTGGACACCAGAAACTTCTTTATACTTTTGACTTTGTTCTTGGATTCCATGCGGAAGAGTACCTTCCAGGGATCACAGTTAGAGACACCTAAGGCTATAGACTGACTGACTCTGAAAAGGGCCTCATCAATTTTTGTTTAGTATGGGTATTCTGACTCTTTCCATCCCTCCTTCTGTTAAAACTGTATCTTGTTTTTCATCAATAAATTTAATGTGTCATATATTTCTACAGGATGTCACTTTTGCTCTTTTCACTCAAAGACGGTCAAAGCTGTCACTTGTAATGCAGAATTACCCAGGAAGCCTCCTACCAGTGATAGAGCAATAATCCAGGAGGGAAACAAATAGAACAATGAGAGGATGATGGATGATGCCTGAGAAACACATGGTATCACAGAGAAGACCAGGGAAAGCTCAAACCCAGAAGCGTTGTGACCCACTTTCTGTAGGCTCTTCAAAGACCAAGACAGACTCTACTCCTTACGTTCACTTTCATGGGCACATTCATCCATGTCATGTAAAGCCACATCTTATACTCCCTGGAAAACCAAGCCTTGAATGGAACCAGTGAGATACAGCTTGCTATAATATACCATCACTTGGCTGAGAATGTGTGGAGAAGTGACAGGGTAATTCAGAGCAGTTGCTGCATAGTGAGCTAAAAGAAGCTTCTGGAAATACAGTGAAGTGCAAGGTCTCCTTTCAGCTATGTTTTGATGGAATGTTACAGATATTTCATATTCATAGGCCACTAGTGAACAGAGCCCATAAGACCCATCTTGGCATGCAGCCATCTAGGACGGGTCAGTACGGTGTGTAAGTGACAAAGAGCTGGCTGCTGTAATTTTGTGAGAATGAAGAAGAAAGCATGTTTACTACATATGGCTTTTGTGGAAGCTGCCTAGCTATAGCAAGATGACAGGAATCAACATAATCCTTCTTTCATTTCTCACTTTCTCTACTGGTAAAATCTAAAAACCAGGGTAGAAGTAACAGCCTTTCAAAATAAAAGCAGCAGGGAGGCATGATATTCAGCCACAGTCAGGACCTGGCCAGTGGCTCATGGTTGGCACCTATTTTGAGAGACAGGTATTACAGAATACTGTCAATATCAGCTGTCCCTCAAGTAAGGGATGACGAAACCTTAGAAGTATGAAGCAAAGGGGAGAATAAGGAGATAGATGGGGAAACAGTGGAAACAGTGTCAGACTTTATTTTTCTGGGCTCCAAAATCACTGCAGATGGTGACTGCAGCCATGAAATTAAAAGATACTTACTCCTTGGAAGGAAAGTTATGACCAACCTAGATAG
>NW_011495070.1:8536240-8545775 GCF_000754665.1 Bison bison bison
ATGTGAAGAGTTGACTCATTGGAAAAGACTCTGATGCTGGGAGGGATTGGGGGCAAGAGGAGAAGGGGACGACAGAGGATGAGATGGCTGGATGGCATCACTGACTCGATGGACGTGAGTCTGAGTGAACTCTGGGAGTTGGTGATGGACAGGGAGGCCTGGCGTGCTGGGATTCATGGGGTCGCAAAGAGTCGGACACAACTGAGCGACTGATCTGATCTGATCTGATCTGAGGTGCATCAAGGGTTTATACTTTGCTAACAGTCAAAGAGAAATTATAGTCTATTATTAAGTACTAGAGATAGCAATTGAAAAGTGTAGCCAACACAATCAAGGATAAGGACATTAGTCTAAAAAAAATCTTAAGAAACAGATCTAGAGGACATAACAAGTGGCACACTCAAGAGGAAAATGGTAAAAATAAGAGCTTTTAGGACAACAGAATTAAGGGGAAAATGGAATGGAAGAGGGGGAAAAGGTTACAACAAACTATAAGAAGTAAAGGGTTAATTTCTAGTAAAATTAAAAAATGTTTAATGTTTTTATAAATATTAAGAAATTAAAAAATATTTTAAAATAAGACCACCAGTAAAACCCCAATGAATAAGTGGGTAAGCAATTCAAAAATTTAATGAAAGACGAAATACAGAAGGTAGGAAAAAAACCCACAAAGTCATTGCTAATGATTAAAGAAATATAAAGGGAAGTATACCAGCAAATAGTCCAGCAAAACATTTTTTAATTAAAAAAAAAAATACTCTTCAGGGTTAGAGTGGAGAAAATAAACTCATTCATTGCTAATGACATTACAAATACCACCTATCTGGAGAAATATTTGCCCATGAGAAGACAATAAATATGTTCAGTGACTGCCCTGTTGTAAATTAATCTATGGTTATAATTTTAAAAAAGTGTATGACAATAAAAACTAACAGAAACAACTCCAGTGCCCATTAATGGGGAGAAGCCATGTACCTTAGAGGGCAATTAATACAACTGAATATGATGCTGTCAGTAGAAGGATAAATATGATTTTTAAAAATGTGGAAATTTACTAAATCATTAGAAGTGGAAATATATATGCAACATACACGTATAGTTATCCATACAATACTGAAGTTGTATAGAAATTACTTAAACTTTCTTTCCCTTTCTGTTTTTGTGAGATATAATTAGCATATAGCACTGTATAAGTTTCAGGTGTACAGCATTATGATTTGACTTACATACATCATGAAATAAATAAATTCAGTGAACATCAATCATCTCATATAGATACAAAATAAAAGTAAAATGAAAAAAAATTTGTCATGATAAGAACTCTTAGGATTTACTCTCTTAACAACTTTTATACATAACATACAGCAACACAAATTATGTTTATCACATATCACATTTACAGTTTATCACACTGTACATTATAACACTGATTTAACTTTCAACTGGAAGTTTGTACCGTGTGACTGTCTTCATCCAATCCTTCCTCCTACCACCTCCCACCTTGGGTAACCACAAATATGATCTCTTTTTCTATGAATTTGTTTATTTTTGAACTACAATTGGCCTACAACACTGTCTTAGCTCCTGGGGCACAATATAGTGATTTGATATGTCTATACATTACAAACGGAGAATGCAATGGCACCCCACTCCAGTACTCTTGCCTGGAAAATCCCATGCACAGAGGAGCCTTGTGGGCTGCAGTCCATGGGGTCACTAAGAGTCGGACACGACTGAGCGACTTCACTTTCACTTTCCACTTTCATGCATTGGAGAAGGAAATGGCAACCCACTCCAGTGTTCTTGCCTGGAGAATCCTAGGGACGGGGGAGCCTCGTGGGCTGCCGTCTATGGGGTCGCACAGAGTCGGACACGACTGAGGCAACTCAGCAGCAGCAGCAGCTGCAACCCGGCCAGCAAATGATCACCACAATAAGTCTAGTTACCATTGGTCATCATACAAAGATGTTACATTATTACTGACTGTACTCCTTACACTGTACATTTCATACCCATGACTATTCTATAACTGGAAGCTTGTACCTCTTAATCTCCTTCATCTATTTTCTTATATCCTGTCCCTCTCTTCCCTCGAGGAACTACTTATTTATTGTCTGCATCTATGACTATTTCAGTATGTTTGTTCATTTGTTTTTTAAATTACACATATAAGTGAATTCATATAGTATTTGTCCTTCTCTGTTTGACTTATTTCACTTTAGCATAATACCTCTGGGTTCATCCATGTTGTTGCAGATAGCAAGAGGTCATTATTTTTTATGGCTGAGTAACATTCCATTGTGTGTATATGTGTGTGTGTGTACACGTGCGTGCATGCTTAGTTGCTCAGTCATGTCCACCTCTTTGTGACCCCATGGGCTGTGTAGCCAGGCTCCTCTGTCCATGGGGATTCTCTAGGCAAGAATAGTGGAGTGGGTGGCCATGCCTTCCTCCAGGGCATCTTCCCAACCCATGTCTCCCACATTGCAACCTAGGGATCAAACCCAGGTCTCCCGCATTGCCGGCAGATTCTTAACTGTCTGAACCACCAGGGAAGCCACACATGCAAAAACATATTTACACATATGTATTATACATATCTATTATATATATATATAAATACACACACACACACAAGCATCTTGTTTATCCTATCATCTACTGATGGCCACTAAGGTTGTTTCCATATCTTGGCTATCATAAATAATGCTGCAATGAAGATAAAAGGGATTATCATTTTGAATTAGTGTTTTCCTTTTATTCAGATAAATACCCAATAGTAGGATTTCCTGGCGTGCTGCAGTCCATGGGGTCCCAAAGAGTTGGACATGACTGAGTGACTGAACTCAACTGAACTGAGTAGAACTGCTGGATCCTATGGTAGTTCTAGTTTCAATTTTGTGAGGAACTTCCATAGCATTTTTTCATAATGGTTACACCAATTTATATTTCCATCAACCGTGCATGAAGGTTCCCTTTTCTTCACAACCTCGCCAACAGTTTGGTTTTTTTTTTTTTTGTCTTTTTGTTAACAGCCATTCTGATAGATGAGAGGTGATATTTCATTTTGGTTCTGATGGGCATCTTCCTCATAATTAGTGATGTTGAGCAGCTTTTTATGTGCCTGTTGATCATCTGTATGTATCCTTTGGAGAAATGTCTACTGAGGACTTCTGTTCATTTTTTGAGTTGTTTTTTTATGTCATTAAACCCTCATCAGACATATCGTTTGCAAGTATTTTCTCCCATTCAGTAGGCAAACTTTTCATTTTGTTGATAGTTTCCTTTGCTGTGCAAAAGCTTTTTAGTTTGATCTAGTCCCTTTTGCTCATTTTTGGTTTTGTTTACCCTGCCTAAGGAGACACATCTGATTAAATATCGCCAAGACTGATGTCAGCGTACTATGTTTTCTTCTGGGCATTTCATGGTTTTAGGTCTTACCTTGAAGTCTTTAAACCATTTTGAGTTTATTTTTGTACAAAGTGTGAGAAAGTTACAAAAATTATTTTAAATTTATAAATACTGAATATTATGCTGCCATTAAAAAGATATATATACACACATAAGTGTATATAAAGAAATATGGAGAAGTATTTATAAAAATATTAAAAGTCAAAAGATATATATGTACACACATATATTTTAATATAATATATCATAATTATATACAAATTTGAAATAAAAATCAGAAAGTAGCACACAGAAATGAAACTGTGGCAGTTAGAATATTTAATTATGGATAAATATTTTTCTAGATACAATTTGATTTTTCCTATTTTTTATTATACAGGTAGATTCAAGAGAAAAAGTTCTTAAAACCCAGAGAAAAGCACGTTCCAATCAACCATACTCTAGATTATAACAAACCACCAAATAAATTGTGAGTTTATAGGCCTAGAAGTCTCAGGAAGGAGTTTGGTAAGTTTATAACTATGACAGACCATTGATATTTCACTATATAAAAAATCCATGTCAGTGAGAAAATATTCAAGACAACACTCAGCTCTTAAAGTTTTCCTTTCTCTCTAGAAATACATGACTAAAATTGATGAGTATAATATTTGATAGTGGTATATTTGATGTATGTGCAGAAAGTCGTTTCTTCTCACTGGCAATGAGCAAACTTACATGTGTAATAATTACAAATGTACACACACACACACATATACACATATGCACTGTACATTCACACACACATACACTCAGTGAATGATAGCCTTTTAAGGTAACTAAGCATCGTTAGGAGATGCAAGAGATGTGGGTTCAATCCCTGGGTTGAGAAGATCCCCCGGAGAAGGAAAGGGCAACCCACTCCAGTATTCTTGCCTGGAAAAACACCATGGACAGACCAGTCCATGGGGCTGTGAAGGGCTGGACACGACTGAGCAATAGCATGAGCACAAGCAAGCATTGTTAGATAATAGAGCAAATGTTTGGGAGAGATCTTCTGAAAGCAGCAGAGCTCCACGTCATGCCTCCCCCTGCTCCAGCCACTCGATTAGGACTGGCTTCTGGTACACTTGAACATGCCTGTTTCTGGGCTTTCACTGTGCTATTCTTCCTATCTAGAATGCCATTTTCCCCATATAGTCACAAGGCTCAGCCAGGGGTAATATGAAATATATTCAACAGCTGGCATACTTCTGGGAAATAACCAATTAGTCCAAACATCTGGCCAATCAGAAGGACGCTGGGTGTAGAATCCATAAGGCTATGCAGGGTCCTCATACCAACCTTTGTGCCCTCACTTCCTTCAGGTCTTGGCTCAAATAACACCTCTTGGAGACGTATTCCCTGACAGCCCTATATACAGGAGCATCCCAGTCATTATATCTCATGACCCTATCTTCTTTTTTTTTTTTTTTTCTATAGCACTCCTCATTACCTGTCAATATATATTATGTATTTATCTGTCAAACTTTGTATTGTCTGTATTTCTCCTATTATGTAAGTTCCAAGAGCAGGGACCTTGCCTGATCTCAAGGTTGCCTGTGACCTCCACTTGCTAACTCCAATAATCAATTCTTACTTCTCATTTTTGAGTTCTCATTAGCGATTGACCACTTTTTCTTTTTTGAACCCTCCTAAGCTCCAGGACATCAAGAGTGTTTAATTGTGTTTTATTTTTCTCTCTGCTCCTTCTCAGTCACCCTTCATCTCCCTGACCTCTAAGACTGGTTGGAACACTCCTGGCCTCAGACCTTCGTGTTCTCAGCAAGAACCATAGCTTTAAATAACGCTGTATGCTGATGACTGATTTCTACCTTCAGTCTGAACTTCAGACTCATCTATCCAGTTGCTTGCTTGTCATGTCCCCTGGATGTTAAACAGGCATCACAGACTTGTTTCAAATGGAACTCCTTGCATTACCATCCCCCAACCATGTTCCTCTTAAATCCTCCCTAGCTCAGTTAATATTAACTTTTCTGATTAGTCTGAAAAACTTCATCTCATCTTTGATGCTACTTTTTCCGTCATACCCCACCTCTGGCCTGTTAACAAAATGTGCTGATTTATCTTTCAAACGATACCCAGAATCTTATCTGTTCTCATCACCTCCATTTCCACTATGCTGGTCTGAGTTGACATGATATCTTACCATGCATTGTTACAAAGGCCTCTTAACAGATTTCCCTGCTTCTTGCCTTGTTCTTTTCAATTTATAACAGTACCAGATCCAGGATGCTTCTGTTTAAACGTGTGAGTGAGATCATGTCATTCCCTTACTGAAAACCAGCCCAGGGCTTCCAAGTCATGTAGATGTCATTAGACCTAAGGTTCATTTTGTCCTGGTTCCTTGTTATCTCTCAGATCGCCTCGGTCACTGCTATACCAGCCACACTGGGCTCCCCTCTGCCAAGCAGACATGCACTCAGAGACTTTGCACATCTTTCCTCTACCTGGAATGCTCGTCCCAAGATACTCACCTGGGTGTCTCCTTCATATTACTTAAAGTCTCTTCCTTAGTGAAGTCTTACCCAGCCTGTCTACCTAAATTTAAACTTTCCCCAACTATTTCACTCATGTAACACTTCATTTGATTATATTTCCAATGCTCCTAGTTTCAAGCATTTTAATGGAAGATGAGGCTTGAGAAGAATGCACAGGCCAGATCACAAGAGCCCTGTGAGCCATGCAAAGCCTTGACCTTTTCCACAAGGCAGTGAGGCTGCAGCAAAGGCTGTTTAGTCAGAGACGTGATACCATCACAACTGTGTTTTAAAATCATTATTTTGGCAGTGCCGATTTTTTTTAATGAAGCATAGGGAATATCAAGTTCTGGTATCACAAGGAAACCAACAGAATTTTATTGAAGATCTCACACAAAGCTAAAGTCTTCCTTAGTCAAATACTTTCCATTTCTATAATTGCTCTATGACAGCTTTATTCTTCAGTGATTATGTTCACTGAGTCCATTTCCTAGGGACTGATTAACTTCAAATTCTTGAGCCACTTGGGACTTCACATGAATGATTCCCCATAATACTCAAAGTTACAAAGATTAAACAGAAATCCCTAAATAAAGCAAGATTGTATATCAACAGGAAAAATTTTAAATATTAAGCAGAGGAAAAAAAGAAAAAAGTGAAACAATATCTTAACTGGTGAAAAAGAAAAGTATGATAAAATTCTAAGTGACATGAGCCCAACTGTGGCATGGTGGGAGGCAGCCTATTTCCCCTCTAAAGGAACAGATTCTACTCAACTCCAGCAAATTGTTGTCAAACCCTTCTATTTTTCAAAGAAAAGCCAAAATTCAGATGTTTATGTGAAAGCTCCCAAGGTTTGCAATACTGAAATGAAGTCAAACCTTCCCACAGTCGCCTTCAACTCCAGCTGTGGCAATCTTTGCCATCTGATGGGTAATTTTTGGAGTCTGCAATACTCTAGGTCACTATGTACTTGCTTAGCAGTTCTGTGCCTCAGTTTCCTTACCTGTGAAACCTGGATAACTCCACAAATAAGACTGCAGTTAAGAACAAATTATATCCTAAGTAGAAAGTGTTTCCACTAGTGCATGTTCTATCGTAAGTCCTCAAAAAAGTCACTATTTGCATGATCAGTTTGCCATTGGAAATAAACACTTGGCATCTGCCCACCTAGAAGTGACAACGTTTCTGGATCAACTGAGCACATTTTCTGATACACACTTGGTGGAGATCCCTCTTCTGAGGCCTGTGCAAATAGGCAAGGAAAATCAGAGTAAGTGAGCATTAAGTCAACTTGAGGACAGGCACCAATATTCATGAAATGGATATGAGGAAAAGTGAGTTGCTCAGTCATGTCTGACTCTTTGTGACTCTATGGACTGTAGCCCACCAGGCTCCTCTGTCCATGGAATTCCCCAGGTAAGAATACTAGAGTGGATTGCCATGCCTTCTTCCAGGGGATCTTCCTGATCCAGGGATCAAATCCATGTCTCTCAACGTTTCCTGCATTGGCAGGCCGGTTCTTTACCACTAGCGCCACCTGGGATGCCCAAAGTCCATACAGATGAGTCCATATAGGGTCCTTAGGAAAATGAATGTTTAGGCAGGTTTCAAACCGGGACCAGAGATGATGCTGAAACTGGTGGATACAATGGGAAAGAAAAGTAATGAGAAAGTGAAGGAAGATTTCATGGGTGTCATCCGAGTGTGTATGAGAAAGGCTGTCCCGACTAGAGAAGCTCTGGAAAGGGAAGAAGGGCCTCTGGCATTTGGCCATGAGGGCGGGCATGAGAAGAGAGTATCTGTCAACAGTGATAAAAATGAAAAAGAGAATGAGATAAATGACCCAGCCTCCTTTCCTCTGCTAAAACCGCCTCTTCAAAACGTCTCTCCCTCCAAAGGGAGCAGTGTGGAAAATGTGGTCCCTGAAACTTCACACTGCAAGCCCTCCCTCCCCAGGCAGTAGGAAAACTCTGCAAGCACCTGGTCTGTGAGACAATTGAGATGTCCTATATTTATCTACACTTTCTTTTTTTTCTTCACGTTTGCTGTAAAAAAATCGCACATTTGCTGTAAAAACCACATGATGACATTTAAGGGAAATATCTCAAATGAATAAAATTACCTTTATTTCCCAAAGCTAACACAATTCTCTGTTTTACATTTTTCTGTCTAATTTTTATCTGTAAGTCTACTGCTCTGTCAAGTTATAATCATTGTGAATATTTAATTCAATCGTCTATTTTGTGCATTTACCACATAACTAAGTGTCCCTTGAATTTCTACAGTCAGCATTATGACTTCAATGTCTGCATAATAGTTCATCAAGTCAATGCCCCCTAATTTGCTAAAATATCAGGCATTTAAATACTGTCTATTCTTTTCTGTTAAAGAAAATGCTATAATACCCATCATTTTGTATAGCTTTGTGCTTTTTAAAAATGCTGTTGGACAAATCCTCAGGATAAATTCAAAGGAGTGGGATGCTTGGGCCAAATGGTATGAACATTTTTTTTCTTATTATTAGTTTTAAACTTTTTATTTTGTGTTGGGATATAGCTGATTAACAATGTTGTTAATGGTTTCAGGTGAATAGTGAAGAGACTTAGCCATATACATACATGTATCCATTCTCCCCCAAACTCCCTTCCCATCCAGGCTGCCACGTAACACTGAGCAGAGTTCCATGTGCTATTCAGTAGGTCCTTGTTGGTTATCCATTTAAAATAGAGCTGTGTATACACTACCATCTCCAACTTCCTAACTATCCTTTTCTCCCAACCTTATCCCCAGGCAACCATAAGTGGTGTGAACATTTTAATTTCCCCATGAGTATGGACGGATTGTAACTGGTAACTCTGACTGCATAACCAAAGACACATAGCCTGCAGTGTGATTTATGCCAACTCACGCTTCAGTCCTCAAAATGCTCCACAACCTCATAAGGGGCTGAACACATTAGATATGGGCCATTACAGAGCACAATTGAATGTCAAGTCATGCCTTTTTTTCCTCCTTAACTCCCCCAACAAAGTTAATGTGCTGATAGTAAAGACGTAAGTAACCACCTTCTCTCTTTGAATAAAATGCTCAGGAGAGATATAATAGTGAGTCTTCAAGCCTTGAAACCTAATAAACAAGAATTATCCATTACTGAGAAATCTGAGTGAGGCCAAGCTCTGACTGTATTAGGCACTAATATAATAAAAGGATGAGGTGAGCGCACACATCAAATTGAAACTACAAATCACACAGAGTACTAGAGAAACTGTGATAATGAAGAACAAAATAGAGGTTAGAAAACCGGCGACATTTTATAAAACATCATTACTTTAAAATACACACGAAAAAGAAATGTCGAGGTTATTATTATTGAAGAGCACAATGAGAGTGAAACCACTCTGCCCATAATTTTTAGCTAAGAAGTTAGTAATAAAAAAGTGCTTTGGAAGGAGTAGTGATAGATTTTAATAAAGATGGAAGGCCGTGGGAAAAAAAGACTAAATCTAGAGGTTAAAGCGTCTGCCTGCAATGCGGGAGACCTGGGTTCAATCCCTGGGTTGGGAAGATCCCCTGGAGAAGGAAATGGCAACCCACTCCAGTAT
>NW_011495070.1:8545875-8547044 GCF_000754665.1 Bison bison bison
CATGGACAGAGGAGCCTGGTGGGCTACAGTCCATGGGGTAGCAAAGAGTAGGACACGACTGAGAGACTTCACTTTCACTTTCAAGCTTCCATGAGGCAAGGTGAGATGAAGATTGGTTAGTCTTTTTGGCTAATCTCATTAGGAGGAAAGAACCAATTCTGGAAGTTCTGTAACTTCGCTTGACCATCTGGGGTAATAAAACACTACTTACTGCCAGGTGCCCAATGCCATTGGTGGGTGCTGGGCACACTGAGATCACGCCTCTAAGAGTGGCGATGTGCAAATCGCAGAATCAGAGCATGGTCAGCTCTGCTTCCCTTGGCTACCCACCCCATGGACCGATTAGAAAGCAGTCTCTTCAGTTATGCAGCAACCCCCAGGGAACGGTCAACTCAGCGGTGCCCTGCGTTGGCCAGCTCAGAGGCAGTGTGGCAGCCTGTCTCCATCTCAGGCAACACCACCAGCTCTGACTCAGGACACTGGGTTCTTGGTTTGATCTCAAACTACTTTCAAAGGACATTACATGTCAAGGGCAACATGATGCTACATAATTCCATTTCCAGGAGAGTGGTGGTTTAGATGTTCCGAGGGGCCTTCTCAAATTTGAAACAGTCAGCACAGAAAAGTTGTATTCCCTCTCTGAACTCATATGATGTAAGAGAGACATCTGAGCTGAATAGTAAAAAAAAAACCCAGGGCTTGGAAAAGTGGTGTTTTCCTGAGAGCAAATGCTTATTGTCACGGCTATGGTGGGAGACTAGCATGTGAGGCAGTACCAAGGTGGCAGAGAAGAGCCAGAGGGCCCCTGATTAAGCCTGAGATGCTGGGCAGGGTCTAAAGTGGCCCTACATCAGCAAGTCCTGATGACAAACACAGAGAGTCTCTGGAGGAAAGGAGCCTCAACTTAGACTTTCTAGTTTTTCACAGTTAACATCAATCAAATCTGAACTTCATCATGAATAAGAAGCAGAAATAACAAACAACAGAGTTAGACAACAAGCACTTCATATGTTGGAATAAAAAATAAGTAAGGAATGGTTAAAAAATAAAAAAGCGATTTCCCCAAATAAGCAAGCAATCGGAGATAAAAAGTGATCAGGGGACTGAAAATTGCAACTGTTGGAAAGAAGATGAACTCCTGAAATAAAAGTACTTTGCTGGGTCATGAA
>NW_011495070.1:8547144-8571687 GCF_000754665.1 Bison bison bison
CCCCGGATGAGGAAATGGCAACCCACTCCAATAGTCTTGCCTGGAGAATCCCATGGACAGAATTTCTGCCTGGTGGGCTACAGTCCATAGGGTCTGAAAGAGTTGGACACGGCTGAGTGGCTGAAGACGCACACACCGACAAAGACAGAATAAGTAAACAGAATGATGGGTCAGAAGAAATTACTGACAATGCAGCACAGAAACCTGGAGACAGAAAATACACTAAAGAAGTTATGAGATGTGGAAGACAAAGAATAAGACGGTCTAACGTATATCTAATGAGAGCCTCAAAATGAACCATTGGACACAAGAGAGGCTGTATTTAAAGGTACAATGTCTGAGGATTTTCCCAAAGTGCTTAAAAAATCCAGAGATACAGGAAGTACACTTTAAAAAGAATGACTCAAGAGTTCATACTTCAAAAAAATGTCTTACCCCCTGCATAGTGGCACATTTTAAAGAAAAGGTGTTGCACCTTAGGTCAGCATTTACTAAACGGTCAGGAAGTGGTCTAAGCACTAATTTGCCAGAGAAGTTCATTATAATTAAGGTGTTCCTCTCTTATACTATGTAATTGTTGGCCCTAAATTTTGCATTTTTTTTTCTTGAGTCATATCTGAAAGGCAAGGTAGTATACTGCTATTTTAAAATATCCTATTATTCATATAAGGCTTTTGATAAAGAGGGGAATATTTTTACAAAACCAAATATTAGGAAACTGTGATTCTTCCTTCACACACTACATTTTCTAGAAACAGGATGTAAACACATATTGTGAAAACGGCTATTTTTACATTGCTGTTAACATAAACTTCAAAATAAAACCTAAACACCTGCTCAGGCCCTTAAAATTAGAAGGATGTGGGCTGATGAGAGAAACGGCTGAATAGTCAGTACTGATCTCCCAAGCGCTTTTTAAACTTGTCAGAGTCTTAGGCTGCTCCTCAGCTCCTTTCTCCTCTGCCGGAGGCCCTTTGTAAGCAAATTTTAAAGACAAGCAGCAGAAGGAGAAACAAATAATCTTTGCATTCCTCTCTTCCTCTGCACCTAATCTTCACCTCTTTCTTTAGTAGTCAAAGAAATGAGGAAGGGAAAAAAAACCTCTCCTTCTCCTCAGCTCCCGCCCCTGCCATCAAAGCTCCCAGGTCTCAGAAGAAGATAGAGGACCAGGGCCTATGAAGGCTCCCCTGGTGGTCGGGTGGTTAAAAAGCAGTCTTCTAATGCAGGGGTTGCGGGTTTGATCCCTGGTCAGGGAACTAAGATTCCACATGCTGAGGGCAACTAAGCCCGTGTGCCACAACTAGAGGAGCCTGCCTAACAAAGTGAAGACCCAGCACAGCCAGAACAAAAAGAAAAGACTTCTTGGCTTTCTTTCCTTTCCCTAGTCTTCATATATCTTTGCATACCTTTGAATATCGCAGAACACAGGCCCCAGGGCCCAGAATTTAAGAAGAAAATCTACCTATATAAAAGGCATAAATGTATTTTTTAAAAAAAATACACGATTCACAACAGTAAGCGTGCGTGCATGCTTGACTCTTTGCGACCCCATGGATTGCAGCCCGCCAGGCTGCTCTGTTCATGCGATTCTCCAGGCAAGAATACTGGAGTGGGTTTAAGATAGGCATTCAATAAATGCTAATTCATACTTTTAAAGATTATATTTATATAATTATAAGTTTTATCTCAATTATGTTTTACACAATTAAAATTAAAGAATCAGACGTGACAGAGCAACTTTCACTTTCACTTTTGCATTATACATAAATATAACTTTACAATAATTTAGATAAAGTCTTCACTTTCACTTTTCACTTTCATGCATTGGAGGAGGAAATGGCAACCCACTCCAGTATTCTTGCCTGGAGAATCCCAGGGACAGAGGAGCCTAGTGGGCTGCCGTCTATGGGGTCACACAGAGTTGGACACGACTGAAGCAACTTACCAGCAGCAGCAGCAGAAGGATATAACCAAAAAGGTTCACAGTGGTTACTTCTGAGTAGGAAGGTTAGAGATTGATTCCTTTTTCCTCATTTTACTTATCTGAATTGATTCCATTTGTCTGCAATTAATATGTATTACCAATGATTATAAAAAAAAAAACTCATTAGAAACCACTTGTTGAATAATTGAAACAACTATCATTTTTGTATGGTTATCCCAAATATAAAGACATTGAAAAATATTATGCTTCCTTATGTGACTAAGCTATCTTAGCTTTTATAAACATGCCCAGTATTCTGAAATATTCTTTGCAAAATTACTTTTTTGAAAAACATTATTCTTACAAAAAGACAGTGAAATTTCTTTGGCCAACTTGTGTTTGCTCATTTCAAATCCTTACTGGCTCTAGAGAAAAAGTAACTGAGTGGGTGTTCCTTAAGTTTCAATACATTTGATGGTGTTGCTGTTAGGCTCTTTATCAGAGCATCAGCAAAAATCATTTTGTTTGCCAACATGAAATTTATAGTTTAAATAAATTTCTTTTCCATGCAGGAAAGAAACCCAACATATCACAACCACTGATGTAGGTGTCAAAATTAAGCAGAGATGAAGGGAATACACTGTCCAGTTGAAGGCTCTCAGAGCCAGAATGGGTTATTTAATTTGACAATAATATGGGATTAGGTATCTCAACCATTCAGATTCCCCAATTGGGTCTTTCTAGTTATACAGCCATGACGATGGTGACAGAAGCAAGTAATTATAGTTGGTAATTAAGAATAACAAGGGGACAGATGATTGAAAATAGATACTGAAAAATCATTCTATTTGGTTTTGGAATGAAGTTGTGATTCATTTGGCAAATTTGTTCTCCTTATTCCAGGAGTAAGCAGTTCACTCACGTGCAGAGAAATCAAAGACACTGGTCAGTATTCAATTTCTCTCTTTAATCCCATAAGGTAAATAATTCACATTAAGGTAACTAGGAGCACAATGCTTTGTTTGCTTTTTTATGGATGAGCTTTGACACTGGAAAAGAGCCCAGAGAAACAGTCTGCCTGATGAATACATCTCTGGTTCTTTAAAACAGAACGTGCGCACATGCTCAGTTGTGTCAGATTCTTTTGTGATCGCACGGACTATAGCCCAACAGGTTTCTCTGTCCATGGGATCTCCCAGGCAAGAGTACTGGAGTGGGTTGCCATTTCCTACTCTATGGGATCTTCCTGACCCAGGGATCAAACTCGTGTCTCCTGCATCTCCTTCATTGGTAGGTGGATTCTTTACCACTAGCACCACCTGGGAAGCCCCCACAAACACCCAGCTGGACAATCAATGAGCAGCTACAGCCCTCCACCCTGACTCTTCACATGCACCCTTTACTGTTGACCTGCCCCACTGCCTCCCAGGGGACTTCCCTGTGTCCTGGTAACTACTCACCCCTAACACATGCATTGACACACCCGCAACAGAGCCCAAGTGTTCTGGTATATGCCCTCTTCTGCTTCACAAACAAATCTGGCAAGAGTTCAACACCCCACTCTGGGCATCTTGCCTGTCAACAAGACCAAAAATCCCTTTGCTCTGAAAGCAGTGAGCATGAAGACTCAACTTCACTGTGTAGGCCATAATAACTCCAAATAATTCCAAGTGATTCCTCCTAATTAAACTCAACATCACCTACCCTTTGATACAACTGAAATAATTCACTTTAAGCAACAACAGGAAGCCATGGCAGTGATTCCATTAACCACCAGATGAAACAACTCTGTGCACGAAATCAATGGTACATCTCATCAATAAACTGTGTACACACGATTGGTATTCTGATCTTGATATCCCAAATGAATGTATTCCTATTAAGATGAATGAACATCTATTTTTCTACCTATGGAAGATGTGATCCTACTGGAAACTTTAATAACAGGCTTCTTATTATAAAATTACTACATATTCACTGTAAATGTTTGAGAAATATACAAAAGAGGAAGAAAGGGGAAAAAAGAAGTAGAGGGAAGAGGAGGAGGAGGAAAACTCTCAACCTAACCATCCACAGACAATACTGTGAATAGTTTGGTGGCTTTTAAGAATTGAGAATATAATATACTTTCTGATTTTTAGTCTGCCTTTCCCCACAAGATATGCTACTAACATATTCTGGTTAGTACATAATCCTTACAAAGCTCTGGGAGCAACAGGAGACAACATTTTGCCCTTACCCAGGATCTAGTGGATCGTTCTGCTCTCTCCACTTTAAACCCAGAATCTTCCTGTGGCTACAGTGTCTGCTCCACAGGTTCCATTCCTTCTGAGTTACCCTCTTTGTCACCAGAGCTTTCTTGGCCACCAACAAACCAGCCAGAGCACCATACATTTAGCCAAATAACTTATTCCTCAGCCTCCTCACCTGTATTCTATGATCCTTTGATCCCTTCTGGACACAAACTTCAATGACTTGGGTTTTGCTTCAGTTCCACAAAGTCTCAATATACAAGGTTAAAAAAGCTGACCAATCAATCATCAAATGGAGAGTTCTACTGCTGATCTGTGTTAACCATATAGTCATACATTTAAAACAACAAAATGTACTTTCATCAGAAGATTAATGGTTTTATCCCAAGGCCCAATTTCCTGCATTTCTTTTTTGAATTCATCCTACTTGCAGTTTGATATTCTCTGCAGTAATTTTTTCCTAAGGTAAAAGTTTCCATTGAATATCATCAACTATTCACTAAGAATTTCAGTGAAATTTTAGATCTATTTGTATCAGCAAAGTAATTTGTGAAGTTGAGGTAATCTACCTGGAAATCTGAGATTTAAAGAATCTGGCTATTTTGGGAGAGTTTACAAGTTAAAAAACTTTATCTTTTATCTATGTATTCACATCTTAGAATGAAATACACAACTTTAACATCTTTAGTGTTCATATTTTTGGTTTCTAGTATTCTCTGCCAATTCTTTTAGGTTTCAAAGAAGAAAAGTATTTGATGAAAATTAAAATTTATAACAAAACTTATTTAATATAACAAAATTCTGAATATATGCTTTCTATGTGAAGAAGTAGCTCCATCTTGAGTTAATTGACTGTAAGAGGACAAAAGAAATAATCTAGACATAAAATCTTATTGAAGCTTCCACTGTATCATACATTATCTCAAAATGTATAATATCATACATTTTTTGAGTGATGTTGATATTTATTGATATCAATGCAAAATAAGCTAAGTTGCTATTTAACAGGAACAAATATTGGTGCAGGTTCCTTCCTGGAGAGGGTAGGCACTCAGCTCATGGGACCTAAGGTCAAACAAAGACTGGATTGTCAAGCATCAACTAAGGGTTAGACTGTACGAATATAAAAATTGCTAAAGGCAAAAGTAGATGTTTTTTAAAAAATTGTTTTACACTAATTTCACGTAAGCAAACAAAGAACTAGAGTGAAAGTGAAAGTCGCTCAGTCGTGTCCGACTCTTTACGACCCCAGGGACTGCACAATCCATGGAATTCTCTAGGCCAGAATACTGGAGTGGGTAGTGGTTCCTAAACTAGTCCTAAAACTTTAGGACATAAGCTATCAACATGACATGACTATTTAAATTTCTGGATAAGTGAAAATGTGTTATATCCTTCACTGTACTTGTATTACAATTACATGCTTCTTGCTTCTAAACTACACAAAGTCAACAGTTATCACCAACAATGACTATAACTGGATCCGAACGAGACTTCACAGTGACTCTGCTCCACTGAAATTTAAGAAAATTCAATCCAGGATTAACAAAACCTTTTGATTTGAAAGCCAGTTCTCGTATCTTCTTCTCATGTCATACCTAAATAAGTCCTCTTGTGACATTTCTTGCCTGAAACTACAGTGCATGTCCTCTCCTCCTCAGCTTTGTCTGACACTTTAAATTTAATTTGTAGAAACTGTATAAAAAATGAAAATCGTACTTCCAATCTGAACCTGCTATCGGCTTCCTGCTTTGACGCAAAACATACCCCTCGGCAGTGTACCCCACCAGCCCAGCGACCCCCTTCCTCTCTCTCTATTCCTTTGCCCCGAAGGCACTTCTGGATTGCTTAATTCGTGCTCTTCGGCTGCCGAGACAGTCAGGACACCTAAGGCCATTTGGACTATCTCTCCTCGCTTCCTTCTTTTCTATGGCTAACACCCCTTTCCTGCTTTTTTCCTATGGCTGACTCTCCAGACTTGGTGCTGTCATCAGGCGGACAGAGTCGATTTTGGCTTCGAGCTCCTGGCTGGTAAAGCTGCATCGCCGGGCACTCCTTGTTTTTTATGTGAGCTCCCTTAACCACTTCTCTCTTTTCAGTCTTTTTCTGAGCTGCCTACTGGCTCTGTACTTTCAGGCTTCTTTCCTTTATCCGGAAGTGCTTCTTTCTCCTTCTTCCTTTCTCTTCGCGCTCCTTCTGCCTGCGGTGCTCTTCTTCCCGCCGCTTCAGCCACTCTCTCTCCTGCAGGATGCGCTCTTGGTCTCGTTTGTAATCCAGCTCCTTCTCCCTGTATTCTCTGCCACCTCATCTTCAGGTCTCTCAGGCTTTCCATCTTTAAATTCACCCTCAGAACGCTTGCGCAATGTACAACTCTGCCCACTGGCTCTTTCATCACTCAGATTCTTTGTCCGATTTCTTGAGCTTTTCTCTTTTGTCCAGTTCTTTTTCATTTCCTTTTTCTGGCTTCTTGAGCAGCTTAATCTTTGGTGCATCCTTTAATCTGTCCCTTTCTGGAACTCTATCTTCTTTGGCTTTTCTATATTTTTCTGTTTTTATTTCTCTTTCCACTTCCTCCTCTCTTCTTCTCTTTGCCTTTTTCTTTCCATTTCTCACCGTCTCCTTTCTTCTCCCTTTTCTTCTCTCATCTTCTGCTTGTTTTTCAGGAAGCTCAAAAGTGGAGTTGTCTTTTTGGCTATTAGTTCTCTATTTTTTGCTTCTATTTCCTCTAGTAGATGGAGTAGATGTCATTTTCTCATTATCTGCAGCATAGCTCTCCAAAAATTTTCTTTATTCTGGATCATTGGTAGTCCCAACTTTAGTATCTTTTTTCTTAGTCTTATTTTTTGCAGCTTTTTAAAAGGTGCAAATTCTACGATGCCAGGATATTCCTGACCTTTATTGTCAAGGAATACATAACCATCAAAAAGATCCCTGAACAAAATAATGTCCTCTTGGTTTTTAAAGTTGATGTATGCTCTTGCATACACATGAGGATACAGACCAGTATCATTAGAAAAAAACTCAAAATAGTCATGCTCAGGCATAGGCTGACGATGTTCCTGAAGCTGCTCTTGGTCAAAGTGGGCGGTAATCTCTGAATTACCACCTGGGCGAGTCAAGAGGGTTACTCGCTTCTCCTTAGGCTTATGTTCCTTGTCTCTTTCATGGCTACAGCTTCACTCCTCACCGCGGTAGCTCGGCCTAAACCAATATCATACATCATTTTGAAAAATTCTATAATTAAGTTATAGAATCCAATAATTCTATGTTTTATTGAAAACACATTTATCTTCATGACAGAGAAAGCTGGCAATAAATCGCTATTATATAAAATTTATTTTAGCTTAGGAGCTTCTATGGATTACGATAGAACACTGTTCATAATTGCTACAGTTACTATGGATAACTGTCACATATGTAATAGATGAACCTAGAAAAGAATACAGACATGAAGAGTAAAATATTAGCAGGAGGAGTGTGTGGCTTTTGGGCTTAAATTTGTCTTATGTGCTAACGTAAATTATATCAAGATAAAAGAAATCCAAAGGGAAAACAGAAGTGCTTCATATCACCTCCCCCACGCTGCTGCAGCATAGACGGACACTCACATAAGACCCCACAGAGATCTGCTGGACTAGACGTTCATCTTTTACGACTTCATAGAGGTTTCATTCGGAGAAGGCGATGGCACCCCACTCCAGTGTTCTTGCCTGGAGAATCCCAGGGACGGGGGAGCCTGGTGGGCTGCCGTCTATGGGGTCGCACAGAGTCGGACACGACTGAAGTGACTTAGCAGCAGCAGCTGCAGAGGTTTCATTATTCTTTCTATACCATTTCAGAAAATATATTTTGAGCTAGTGAGCCATCTGCTCACACTGTGGGGATAAATAAAATACGCTCCTAAAGGATGCTTAGAAAAAAGAACTCACTATTTCCTCATTTTATATGGTAGCAAATGAAGTAAGTCTTTAAAATAATCAGACCAGTGGTATGCAGTATTTTAAATTTAGCCCAGTATGATTCACAATAAACAAAATGCAATATGACTCTTCCAGAAGATGGGAGAAGTAAACACAACACACATTAGTGAGAAAATGCCACTGTAAAGGAAATCTGACTTGTCTTAGAAAATTAAGTAGAGCATAAAAAATTTGATACAGCGAATCAAAGAAAAATGTCAATAAATTCTTACTATAGCTTCAAAGGGACACTGGCAAATGTAGGCTTACTTGGCCTAGACAGCACAGTGGCCACTACATGTGAAAAAATTCAAGAAATAAAAAATTCATAAAAATATAACACAAAGTATTTTATCATATTTTAAATGAATCATTAGCTACTCTGCTTATTCTAGCATATTCCACCTACATACAAAAGGATCTGAATTAAGCAGGTTCTACTTCAATTAAATAAATCACATTTCAAAAGTAAAGAAAACATCTTCTCAAAGTATATAGAGATTTTAAAATTTATCGAAGCATTTAAGAAAAGAGGCTCAATCAGATAACTATGAGCTGCAGAACTGTTATAAGCACACGAAATACTTTTATGAAATCACCTGTAACTGAGTTATCTTTTGATGTCCTAAGTTTGGAAGGTTTGAGAGACTTATTTTTATACTAGAGTAGAAAAACAAGCTTTTTTTTTTAAAGGGAACAAAGAAAATGGAATATATTATACCCAAAGTAAAGTAAGATATAAAAAGGAAGTAAGAAAAACTGTAGTTAAATATTGGTTTTGAATGCATGGGATGATGAGTTTTCTTTTTGGGTTTTTGATGTGAAATTGATATTGTTTTAAGTTTCTTTGTATTATAAAAGAAACACACACACATATACACATGGTAAACATGTATATCAAACACCTGGGGTGCAAAATCCCCCATAATATCATACTTAGAAGCAGCACCTTTCAACAATATGGCATCCAGCCAGCTAACCTCAATCCTACACATTCTTTAGATAGCTGAGATTCTATTGTGTAGGCAATTTTGTATTTTTTTTTACAGATAATATTATATTTGTGTTTTAAAAATATTTGTAAAGAATATGAATAACATTCATTCACAAATTTATACATAGAGGCATTGTATTAAATGAGTCATGAGCAAATTAGCTTATTTATAGTGTATTTTACTTACAAAAGCCTCTGAATTTTGTAGATGCTATCTCAATTGATATAAACCAGTTTTAAAACTGAATGAACTGTCTCCCAAAAGGACATAGATTTTAAGTTCTACTCATGCACACAAAGTTTATTTAATCATTTCCCTTTCTGTCCTTACAGCTATGTGTTTATGTGTTCAGTCACGTCTGACTTTTTGTGACCTCATGGACTGCAGCCAGCCAGGCTCCTCTGTCCATGGAATTTTCCAGGCAAGAATACTGGAATGGGTTGCCATTTCCTTCTCCAAGAGATCTTTCTGATCCAGGGATCGAATCTGCATCTCCTGCATTGCAGGTGGATTCTTTACTGCTGAGCCACCTGAGAAGCCCAAATGAAGGCAAATAGGTCTGTACATAATGCAAAGTTATTTCTTTATGATAGAGTCTCAAAAGTTAAATTTGTAAGGTAAATAATATACATTATTTTTAAAGTTCTCAATGAAAATAAGCAAACTGCTTTCCTGAAAGACTGTGCCACCTTATGTATTTCCAGAAGTCACAGGTCAAAGTGATGGTTTAGAGCTAACATTGTTTTTAGTTCTTCAAGAAGGACCTGCCAAAACTGGGCTTATGCATAAAAATAAACTGATTACTTAAAACGTGCCATTTCCTTCTCCAGAGGATCTTCCCGACCCAGGGATCCAACCCAGGTCTCCCGCATTGCAGGCAGACGCTCTACCGTGTGAGCCACCAGGGGAGCCCTAAAATATGCTATGGACAAGTTATTATGCTAGACTCCAAGAACACAAAAATAAATACTGTATTCTTTCCTTCACAGATCTTCCACACCCTCACAATTTAGAATGTGTATGCATTCCTGTGTGTGTGCATGTGTATCTGTTTGTGATGGCTGGGGTGGTGGGCTAAGGACAAAAACTGAGTAACCAAGAGTCACACGCTTTATTTTACTTGACGGCTTTGACTTTAGCCCCTCTTGCTTACTGAACTATAAAAGCCATTCTATAATGAATCCATGACAGAAAGTCCAAAGCAACTGATTGGTGACTCCATAAATGGATTTCATCAAAGTTAAAAAGCAGATGGCCTCAATGAAACCAAACAACTTCAACATTTCTTTTTATTTTATTTTTTACTTTGTAAGCTCTACTTAATAATCATAAAATACATATTGAACATCTGCTGTGTGTCAGATACTAGTCTAAGCACTTAGCATACTTTGACTAATTTAGAGCTGGCAATACCCCTATGAGTTAAGAACCTATCAATTCCCTCATTTTATATCTGAGAAAACCAAGGCCACATTGCTAGTAAGTGGCAGAGGTGGGATTTGAATCTTTGTGCACCGAATAAGGAAATGCACAGTAGGTGTGCTTACTATAAGGTGGAGACTTGGAAAACATGAACCAGTCCTGGCTATGTATGTTTCTGTTTTGGCCTACAGGTTGTGAATACTGTGAGGTCAAGGGTTATGACTAGACTGTCTTTATGTGGCTTTCCTCCAATTAGTTACAGTTAATAATTAGTTCCAGTTCTATTATATTCACATAAAAATACAAAGACACAAAAGACAAAAACAAAAAGTAGTAACGTGGGGAGTAGACAGTCTCTCTCCAGGATTATTTGCCAAATTAAAGGCAAAGCAGAGGGACCTCCCTGGTGGTTCAGTGGTTAAGACTTTGTACTTTCAATGCAGGGGGTGCCAGGTTGATCCCTAGTCGGGGAACTAATATACCACATGCCTCATGGTATGGCCAAAAAAATTGTTTTTAATTAAAAAAAAAAAGTGTTCAGTTGTTCAGTTGTGTCTGACTCTTTGCAACCCCTCTTTGCAACTGTAGCTTGCCAGTGTCTTCTATCCATGGGATTTTCCAGGCGAGAAAACTGGAGTGGACTGCCATTTCCTTCTTCGGGGTGGGGGGAGAAATATATATATATATACATATATATATATACACACATACATATATATATTTAAATCAATATGGATAAATGCTTATAAGATTTTTTTTGAAAAAGGTTTAACAAACATAAACGACGTCAGGGCAGAGGCTTTGACACTGTGGTGTGGCTTTATATGCTATAGATTTAATAGCCTGACAGTTTTAAATAAGTTCTGTGTATATCACAGGGCTCAATGTCTCCAAATCAACCCGCTTCTCTAGTTTCAGCATTGAATGAATGCACTTGGGTTACTTTGACCTACGGTGCTGGGGAAGCCACAGGCTTGACACTAATGTGAAAGGCAGAGATAAGGGGGAAAAAATGCCAGAGAGAAATATATGATATAAAGGAATCCCTTGAGACTATCTATATCTTAATGCTTCTGACCCCTCTCAAAATAGGAAAACACTGTTTTAAAATATTGAAACACAAATAGTTCCTAGAATTGAGTATAGAAAAAAAAAACAAAACGCTCCCTATTTGTAACATATTTCAAGTTTGCTATGCCAGTGGCTATTAGGTAACCATTAAGAGATGCCTCCTAAAGAAAAGGGAACCCTCTTGCACTGCTGGTGGGAATGCAAATCGGTGCAGCCTCTATGGAGAACAATATGGAGATTCCTTAAAAAACTAGGAATAAAACTATCATACGACCAAACAATTCCACTACTGGGCATATAACCTAAGGAAACCATAATTGAAAAAGACACATGTGCCCCAATGTTCTTTGCAGCACTATTTACAATAGCTAGCACATGGAAGCAACCTAGATGTCCACTAACAGATAAATGGATAAAGGAGTTGTGGTGCATATACACAATGGAATATTACTCAGCCATACAAAGGAACACATTTGAATCAGTTCTAATGAGGTGGATGAACCTAGAGCCTATTATACAAAGTGAAGTAAGTCAGAAAGAGAAAAACAAATATCATATATTAACACATAGATATGGAGTCTAGAAAGACTGTACGATGAGCCTATTTGCAGGGCAGCAACGGAGATGAAGGGCAATGGAGACTAGTGGACACTGCGGGGGAAGCAGAGAGTAGGACGAACTGAGAGTAGCCCTGAAACATATACATTACCATCTGTAAAACAGATAGCCAGTGGGAATTTGCTGTATGACTCCACGACACAGGGAGCTCAAACCCGGAGCTCTGTGACAACCTAAAGGGGTGAGACAGGGTGGGAGGTGGGAGGGATGCTCTAGAGGGACGGGACACATGTATTAATATACCTATGGCTGACTCATGTTGACATATGGCAGAAACCAATACAACATTGTAAGGCAATTATCCTCCAATAAAAAATAAATTAATAATAAAAAATAAAGAAACAGAAGAAAGATTAAAAAAAAAAGATGCCTCCTAGGAACTTAAGACTCTGAGCTCCCAATGCAAAGGGGCCTGGGTTCAATCCCCGGTCAGAGAACTAGATCCCACATGCTGCAACTAAAGACTTCACATTCCACAACTAAAGATTCCGCATGCTACAACAAGGATCAAAGATCCCACGTGCCACAACTAAGACCCAGAACAGCCAAATAAATAAATGTTTTTCTTTAAAAGAGATGCCTCCTCATGAAAGGCAAACTTTTAAGGGTAAGGGTGTATACGCTCTAAGAAGAAATTCATTATAATTCACACTTAAGAAAGACTACACTCAACAGTTTCATAATATTTCTCAAGAGGTCAAACACTGGAAAAACTGACCTTGATATCCTTAAGTCCACTGGGGTATAAGAGCAATATTCACTACAGATCAGATCAGATCAGATGAGTCACTCAGTCGTGTCCGACTCTTTGCGACCCCATGAATCGCAGCACGCCAGGCCTCCCTGTGCATCACCAACTCCTGGAGTTCACTGAGACTCACGTCCATCGAGTCAGTGATGCCATCCAGCATATCATCCTCTGTCGTCCCCTTCTCCTCCTGCCCCCAATAATCACTCCAGCTGTCTATCAAACTCCAATTCTTTGAACGCATATGACCTCCATCTAATTACACAAAGCCATGCAACTTAAATAGATCTCCCCAATAGAGATGGCGTATAACTAGCATATCCATCTCTATCTGAATGTTGACATTGGCTGCAATCCAGTATCTTCACACAGTAACTTCAGAAAAGGCTTGCTTTCCTGAAGCTGTTCGTGATGAAATAACACATTGCAGGCATTCTCTCTGCATGGGTAGTCTGATCTTCCCCATCTCTTCCTTGTGATTAACTTCTAAGCCTTCTCACTGCCATTTGATTCATTGGATCCAAGGGTGTTCAATTTGGAAAGAAATGAATCAGCATGAACTTCCTCCTCCTACTGTTAAATTATTTCTCCTTATGACCCTTCTCCTCTAGATGTAGGAAGATTAGAGCAAGGTGCAGCTACTAAAGGCTATCATTTGTTCAGTGTGTATGTAAAAATATCAATCCATTCCCCAGTAATTTGAGTACTCTACAAATTACACTATACATTTCAGAAATGGGTGTCTTCAAACCTGCAAGTCAGTTGATTCTTTGCAGCAATATCAATGCTTCCCTTCCATGGAGAAGGCATCAAAAGAGACCCTCAAATTGTGAACAAGTGAGTCAAGGGCAATTCAGACACTGAAGCTTAATCTAAAAAAGATACCGATGCCAACTTTATGGGACAATCTAGTTAATTTGCACTTCTAAAATGTTTTAGACACAAATACATCTTGATACTAAAACACTTATCCGCATCAAGAACTCACATTAAATTTTTTTTAAATTTTAAATGAAGCATACTGTTCCAAAGCTTTCTAGGCAGAGGGTTAGAGCACTTTAAGTTAGCATTGTGCTATGACAGTCTGTGCAACTAAAAGGTGTCCATAGATTTTTACTTCCTGACAGGCAGGGTTGACGGCCCAACTCAGCCCTGAAGCAGCTATAGAAGGCAGACTGTCACCTTTCAGCTTCCCATAAAATTATGGAAGCAAAATCTCTAAAGCAGGGGAAGAGACAGCAAGGCGGCAGGGCATAACCTTTAAAAGAATGACACAGCCCAAGGATACGACATAAAGTGATTAGAACCAACAAGATCCAAGATGATAGATGAGTCTTCTTCCATTAGACCCAGAGCATCAGTGTACACTCGTTGTATACTGTACACACTGCGATGTTGTACACATTTGCAAGCTAAATGACATACCACCAGTACCACAGGTCACAAAGTAGGCGGTGGACCAATTCCTAGAAATCTCCACCCCTTCCTCAAAATATTAATAACTGGAATATTCCCCAACTCATTAGTCAATGAAATCACCCACCGCTATAAAAACCGACAACCTCATACCCTCATGCCTCTCTTGCCTTCCAAGATGGCCCACACTGTCTATGGAGTGTGTTTCCTCCCTAAATAAACTCTGTTTAAGTTTAATAAATAAAAAAACAAAAAGTCTCTGAAATATGAATTTGATCTGAGTACTTTTACAAATTTTTGCAAAGCAGATCCTTCCCCCAAACATCAAAGACATACAAAGCCACAACACATAAATAATGTAGACTACTTGGTTGGCTACTAATGTAAATTAGCGTAATAGTGAATTATTAATACTGAATAACCATTATGTACATGTTTTTAAATAACTTCAGATTAATTACTTGCAGATAGATCACTTGCCTAATTTAGTTTTCACATGTAATTAAAACAGATAAAATAATCTGTTGTTAGAATACAAATTGCTTATTATTTGTAAAAGAACACATAATAGAGTGATTGAGGTTGTCAATCTTTTTGTAGAAGTTTGAAGTCATCCTTAAGCTATTAGCTTTCTAAGTCAATTTTTTTTTTTTCCCCAGAGAGAAAACAGGTCAGTCTTATCAGAAGTACCACAAATAGATCAGCTTTATTCCAGCTCTTGCAATGAGTTGACAGGTTATTTTCTGTTGTCGTTCAGTTGCTAAGTCGTTTCCAACTCTGTGACCCTATGAACTGCAGCATGCAGGCTTCCTTGTCCTTCACTGTCTCCCAGAGTTTGCTCAAATTCATGTCCACTGAGTCAGTGATGCTGTCTCTAATCATCTCATCCTTTGCTGCCCCGTTCTCCTCTTGCCCTCAGTCTTTCCCAGCATCAGGGTCTTTTCCAACGAGTTGGCTCTTCACATCAGGTGGCCAAAGTACTGGAGCTTCAACTTTAGTGTAAGTCCTTACAAGAATATTCAGGGTTGATTTCCTTTGGGATTGACTAGTTTGATCTCCTTGCAGTCCGAGGGACTCTCAAGAGTCTTCTCCAGCACCACAATTAGAAAGCATCAATTCTTCAGTGCTCAGCTTTCTTTACGGTCCAATTCTCACATCTGTACATGACCACTGGAAAAACCACAGCTTTGATTACATGGCCCTTGGGCGGCTAAGTGATGTCTCTGCTTTGTAATATGCTATCTAGGTTTGTAATAGCTTTTCTTCCAAGGGGCAAGCATCTTTTAGTTTCATGGCTGCAGTCACCATCTGCAGTGATTTGGGAGCCCAAGAAAATAAAATCTGTCCTTGTTTCCACTTTTTCCTGATCCCATTTGCCATGACGTGATGGGACCAAATGCCATGATCTTTCTGAATGTTGAGTTTTAAGCCAGCTTTTTCACTCTCTTTCACCTTCATCAAGAGGCTTGCTGCCATTAGAGTGGCATCATCTGCATATCTGAGGTTGTTGATATTTCTCCTGGCAATCTTGATTCCAGTGTGTAATTACATTTAAAAAAAAAAACTCACAACATAGTGGCATATATTATATTGCCAATCCAGTCTGCATTTCTCATAACATACTTGGCATATTTACTGGATTCACCCAAAGTCTGTGGCTCAGTATATTTTTATGGTAGAAACGATCTGACCAAGATTGTTTTTCTATGCAAGAATCAGAAAGTTCTAGACTAAGCATTTAGTGCCTCTTTTGACATGATCAAAACCAGAGAGAGGGTTTGATTAAATTCAGGGCATATTACCTCCCTGCTGTTGAGGAAAAAAAAATTCCTTAATCCTAATGATCTAGATTGGTTTTCAGGATCAATCAATATCATCACATAGTTATTTGTTAAATGACTTGACTATAAATTACAAGAAGGTGATCTGTTAAAGCTTTCACTTTTGATTCCCATTTTCAAGTTCAGAGAGGATAATCTCTCATAAAGGCTTTTTATGCTAAGATAGAAAATGTCTCTAAAAGCTCAGAGAAAAAGTCAAATAAACGAATTTTATTCTAATCTAGGGATATAGGTAAAAATTAAGGATCTCTTTGGAAATAGTCACATATAAGATACTTCCCTACTACAGGGAGAGTCAAGATACAGTCTTCTAAATGAGCTAAATTTACTTTTAATCACTCAGATTTTTATATGATAAGTTTTAGCACTGAGATCAAAACAAACCAAAAAGTATTAGTATTTCCAAGCTCTTATCGGTGAACTTTGTCTTTTAAAAAATGGAATAAGAAAAGTGGGTGGTGGAATACAGTCAATAATATTGTAATAAATTTGTATGGGGCAGATGGTTACTAGACTTGCTGGCCATCTCATAACATATGCAAATATCAAGTCACAATGTAGTATACACCTGAAACTAACATTATGTTGTATGTCAACTATATTTCAATTAAAAAAAAAGAAAATTGTGTAGCATTTCCAGTTTGTCTTACGAGCTGAAGACCTCAAATACTTCTGCAGTATCAACAAGAAGAAATGAAAAAGGAAGGAAGAAAATAAAGGAAGACAGTGAGAGAGGAAGTAAGTGGGGAGAGAAGGAAATTTCTTACTGGAAAAAGCAGAAAATATCTGACCTAAGAGTTTAATCAATTTAAAATATGGTTGCAATCTAAATACGTGGGGTTTCTGAGTGTGATAACATTCTTCCATGAAAATACAGCATGCTATGCCTCTTGAAAGGACATTTAATGGGAGGCCCAGGAAAAGTTTTATGGGAAACAGAGTCACCTATACACTTTTAGGAAATACAGACATTTTAAAGGAAAAAGATAAGGATGGGAGCCTTGTTCTTTTGGAATAAAGGCCATTCACCAGTAGTGAAATCTTGACAGCAACTGCATCTGTACAGTTCCAAAGCTATAGTGTCAGAGCTGACACTGCGAATCTGGGTAACACTTACTTGTTCTTCTTTATGGGAGATGAAAATCAAATACAAATGGGAGATTCTGCCATGCTTTCAAGCAATTTCAAGGGGAATGAAAGTGAAAGTGTTAGTCGCTCAGTTGTGTTTGACTCTTGGAGACCTCATGGCCTGTATAGCCCGTCCGGCTCCTCTGTCTATGGAGTTCTTTAGGGAAGAATTCTGGAGTGGGTAGCCATTTGCTTCTGCAGGGAATCTTCCTGACCTAGGGATCGAACCCAGGTCTCCTGCATTGCAGGCAGATTCTTTACCGTCAGAGCCACCATACTTTCAAGCAACTTCTAGAGGAGGGCTATTTCAGTCTCAATGTGCCTCTGAACCACCTAGGGGTCTTGTTAAACTGCAGGTTCAGATTCAATAGGTACAGGGTCTGAGACTGTGCAGGGCAGCGTCTGCAGCATGAACTCACTGGAGCAGAGTCTAGGGCCTCAGCACGGAGGACCCTTTTCACCCACAACCACGTACCAGTGTCACCAGAACTGTTGCAACAGGTAGAGTGTTTTATATGTTGAGAGGAACAGATAAATGTACTTTATATTATGAAGGGATGAAATTCTTTCCTACCCACTGACCACTTTCGGAAAACAGAAACTGCCTTATCAGAAACCTCAATAGTGGCTGAGGGTCTCTGCAGAGATGTGACATATTGCCGTATGTTACAGAGATAGTACAGACTGATGGAGATGCTAACACTTGTTTCTCTAGCATTCTGTAGTTCAGGCATGCATGTTTTCAGTGGGACAAAAAGGAAAGAAGATTTAAGATTTATGTGTATTAACTTGCTTTTATGGAACAGTCTAACTGTATAACATCAAATAATATAACATCTGTCTCCTACCAAGTAGCATATTAAAAGGGCAATCACAAACATAACTGCATATAAAGTCATTTTGTACAAACATTTGAAGACTGTAAATTATAAAAGACATATTAAAAGTACACATTTACCATCCTTGCCCCAAGCTAGCATCAATTCTCAATCTGATTTTTATTCGATTTTTATTCAGCGCATCACCATGACCCACGAGCAGGACAGTATCATATTCAGTCTGGCTCCTTTTTGCTGAATCATCTCTAAGAGTTACAGCCCCAAAGCAGAGAGTTTCAATACCTAAAAGCAATGAATTTACATTGTTTTGAATCGCTCCACAGTCTACACTGGAAATTTCTCCCTTAGGCTTCGTATTTGTCAATGTCCTCCACAAAGCTTGAGAGGTAAGTCATCACAGAGGACCGTCCACTCTAGTTCCATTATTCGCGATTCCTCAGGAATCAGGGTTTGGTTTTGGTCACGCTGCCTGCTCAGCGGGGATGTTAGTCACAGCCGCTGTGGCAGAGCTAGGGACATGGGACGCAGTAGAAGAGGAAGGAGAAGCAACTGAAGTGGAAACAACCTTGGAAACGTAGGGAAACGACCCCTCCAAGGCTGCAGCCAGTCTCTTTCAGCTTCTGGGGAATAGCCATGGAAGGCGGAAGTGACCATCCCAGAGACACGAACACAAGGGGGCGCTCTTGAAACCCGATGGGGCAGCACCGCCTGTGCTCTCCTCACCTCTGCTCCGATGCAAAACAAACATCTCAGGCATGCCTCATCTTCAACGTAAAATGTCAAGAGGACCAGCCCTTACCTGCACTCTGAGGTCCTTGTGCCTCAGCTTCTTACTTTTTATTTTTTAATTTAATTTTTTTATTGGCGTATAATTGCTTTACAATGTTGTGTTACTTTCTGGCTGTACTACAAAGTGAATCAGCTCTATGTATACATATATCCCCTCTTTCTTGAAGCCTCCCTCTCCCCCAGCCCCATCCCACTCCTCTAAGCCATCACAGAGCACCGAGCTGAGCCTCTTGTGCTATACAGCAGGTTCCCACTAGCTTCTCAATTTTCATAACATAGCAGTAATCGCCACTCCCCACACCACCACTCCCAGATCGTGGAGGATGCAGAATAAAATAACACGAATAAAAAGACTGAGGAAAGAGAAAGGACTATACAATTCAACGTTATTATTATTACTCAGTGCTTCTGTTTTTTAAATACATCACCTGCATATCCAAGGAGCCAATTGACATGTGGTACTCAGTGAAAAAGCCTGGGGAAAAATAGCAGAAAGGTCTAATTTTTAAATTTGAATTCCATGTAATTCTTGTTGTTTTGTCTGACAAGCCAGGTCTCCAAGGAAGGAGCCCTTCCTTCCATGGAAGGCCTTGTAGCTCAGCTACAATCTGAGTTCCATGGAAGACCAGAGATGCAGGTACAATGGAAGCTTTAGCAAAGACACGATGGATGAATAGGGTTGTCCAGGCTAAGAGAGGGTGCAGGGGGGTGGTTCTGGGAAAGAACTAGAGGCTGGGCGAGGCGTGACAGACTGTTCAACTCAGACCCGGGAGCAGGGCTGGTGAGGATCCGGAAGTGGACAATTATTTCTGGATCGTCCCCATCCTGGAATTCTGGAGCAAGCAGAAGAATCTGGTAGCTTGAAGGCAGTGAAAGGAGGCATAGCCAACACAGGGGGACCATGTAATTACTGATCTTGAACTCTGAGAATATATTGTTTTAAAAATAATACCCAATGAATACAATCTGCTAGGAAGTGGCCGATATTAAGCAACACCTTTCAAGCAGAGCGCTGGCTTCTGGCACACGCACATCACTGTCACAGGGACTGGCACACAAGTCTGGCCTAGCTGGTTGTGTGGCATGACCGCAGGCTGTTGACAAGCGAGGGCAGGTGCGCCCAGCAACCAGAAAAAGGGGAATCCTGACCATCAGAATGTGAACGGGTGACTCCAGGATTATTCTTGATGGCAGGCTAGACGCCACTATGGGTCGGGGTCATGTTTGAAAAACAGAAACCACTCTGAGTATGTCAAACAAAGGAAACTGGTTCACTAGGGAAAGCTGAAAAGCAAACAGGGGAGTTTGAGGCAACCTAGAGATTAGCCTCCACAGGAAATTCGACCCCTCTTGGGACTGGAGGAGCAAAAAGAACGAGTGTGTTACTAAGGCCCAGAGGCTGGGGCTGGCCTGCAGGACCCAAAACCAGAGTAAGGCTGCCCAGTGGAGCGGAACCAAGAAATGGGCTAAGCACTCCAGAGCTGCCACCCAAAATGAGTGAGAGAGAGAAATATCCAGGCTTCTCCTGCCCCTGCTTATATCAGCGCTTACTGTTGCCAAACCTTCCAACCAACCCGCTGGCAGGGGAACCTGGAATGCTCTCTGGAATACAGGGAAGGGCAAGGAATGCTAGCCAGCAGATGATGGAGACTGACTTTAGTTCCCCTGGAGAAGGAAATGGCAACCCACTCCAGCATTTTTGCCTGGGAAATCCCACGGACAGAAGAGCTTGGGTGAGCTACACTCCATGGGGTTGCAAGAGTTGGATAGGACTTAGTGACTAAACCACCACCACTACCAAGACTTTAGCTCAAAGAGTTATCCTATTAGTTAACCCCTCGCACTGCTCTTACACCAAACAACCTTCCAAACATCATTTGTTCGGTGAAGTGAAGTGAAGTGAAAATCGCTCAGTTGTGTCCGACTCTTTGTGACCCCATGGACTGTATAGTCCCTGGAATTCGCCAGGCCAGAATACTGGAGTGGGTAGCCTTTCCCTTCTCCAGGGGATCTTCCCAACCCAGGGATAGAAGCCAGGTCTCCTGCATTGCAGATGGATTCTTTACCAGCTGAGCCACAAGGGAAGCCTGAGAATACTGGAGTGGGTAGCCCATCCCTTCTCCAGCGGATCTTTCTGACGCAGGAATCAAACAGGGGTCTCCTGCATTGCAGGCGGATTCTTTACCAACTGAGCTACTAGGGAAGTGAACAGAGACTATTCACCAATCAGCAAATTAAGTATTTTGTTTCTCTTGGCAGCAAAATTTCTGACTGTAAATTAACAAACAGGAACTTCTGCTGGCCATGAGTTTTATTACTGCAATTCAACCTCTCTGAATGCAAATCAAGACCTAGGTCCTAAAAATGGAATCTGGACAAACGCTGCTGAAGTAAGGGTAGCCTTGGTTCCAGGGCTTACTCCAGGGTAAGGGGGTCGGGGGCAGACTCTTTTGGAGAGTCAGAAGGTAAGTATTTTAGGCTACATGGGCTGTACAATCTGTTGCATAGACTACCCACAATGTCACTCTGCAATATAAGGAGAAAGCAGCTCTCAACAGTGCTTACACAAATGAGTGTGACTGTGTTCCAACAGAACTTTAGATACAAAGAAGAGTTGTGGGCTGGATTTGGCTGTCAAACTGGGCCACAGTCTGCTGACTCCTGGCCCAGACCAATGTCAACCAAGTAAAGGAAAGCCCATCTTGAAGTAATTCTCAAAATGAAGCAATAATAAGTAGCTAAAAACTTGAGGGTACAGCTGATATCCATTGCTATTTACTAACTGGAATTATACCCTTTAATCTCAATTTAATAAAAGGTTCAAGATTTATTATATTTCCCTGAATTTCTCCTTTATATTACAGATCACTCAGAAAATCTCTTCATTTTGCCTCAGAGCAATTTTTATATTTGTGATGACTTTTGACTTACTGATTTTCTATATAATTTGAGTTGTGTGTAATTATAACAGGACTTTAAAGAATTTTATGCTGAGATTTTCAAAATATTTTCATTCCTAGTACTTAAAAACTCTGCCACCATTCCTTTTTTTCTCTTTATGTAACATTTGGTGGGAAAATCTTTAGCATAAGAACATTTTCTTTCAAAAAAACATTTTTCTAGATCTGACTGAAAAATGATGATAACTATCCACTCAGTTGTTTTCAGAAAAATGTGTACGAATATAATATCTATTAAAAGATTACATGCCTTTTTATAAAATTGCAAATAGGGACAACTTTTTAAAGATTTTTTTTGAAGTTTTCTAAAATTGCACAGGGCTTCCCTGGTGGCTCAGTGGTAAAGAAACCAACTGCCTGCCAAAGCAGGAGACAATGCTTGGGTCTGGAAGATCCCCTGGAGAAGGAAATGGCAACTCATTCCAGTATTCTTACCTGGAAGATTCCATGGACAGAGGAGACTGGCAGGCTACAGTCCATGAGTCGAAAAAAAGTCAGACAGGACTTAGCGACTAAAGAACAAGAAGAACAAACTTGCACAACATAAGCTGACATGCATAGGTTGAATCATTTCCAGTCCTTCTAGATTTTCCAAACTTAGCTCTAATGCCTTCTGCTGTTTGCCATTTGCTCCAAATTCATTTCTTCTCTCTAGCAGTCTTTCGGAGAAGGCACTGGTGACCCCCTCCAGTACTCTTGCCTGGAAAATCCCATGGACGGAGGAGGCTGGTAGGCTGCAGTCCATGGGGTCGCTAAGAGTCGGACATGACTGAGCGACTTCACTTTCACTTTACCCTTTCATGCATTGGAGAAGGAATTGGCAACCCACTCCAGTGTTCTTGCTTGGAGAATCCCAGGGACGGGGGAGCCTGGTGGGCTGCCATCTATGGGGTCGCACAGAGTCGGACACGACTGACTCGACTTAGCAGCAGCAGCAGCAGTCTTTAGTTAGGCCTACTTCCCATTTCTATATTAAAACTGCTTTTAAAAAAAACTGCTTTAAAAAAAAACTCAGTTTTTCTTTGCATTTTTCTCTTAAGATAAATGCTCTCTTTTCCTTTATCTAGAGCACAAGATGAGGCCACAGATTCTAAGACACAAGCTAATCTGATTCAACTTAACCGGTCTCTCGGGGTTTGGCTCCTTATCTTCACAGCATATGTTTTTTTGTCAAGGTTTCAAACTGGTCTTTCCACTCTTCACATATTCGTCTTCTTGCAAAATTTATTAGCACCTTCATGTGGGTGGACCCTGACTCTCTGTTCCTGACTTCATTTACACATCAACTTTTCATCACATTGGCATTGGCCGGCCCTCTTAAGGGGCTTCCTGTTGCAGTGGTAAAGAACCCGCCTGCAGTGGAGGAGTCACAGGAGACACAGGTTCAATCCCTGGGTCAGGAAGATCCCCTGGAGGAGGCCACGGCAACCCACTCCAGTATTCTTGCCTGGAGAATCCCATGAACAGAGAAGCCTGATGGCCTACAGTCCATGGGGTCACAAAGAGCTGGACACGACTAAAGTGACTTGCACGCACACATGCACGCACGGCCCCCTTGAGATCTTTACTTCCAAGTCTCTGATTAAAAGGAAAAACACTGCCCATAAGACACAAATACCATTCCCTGCAAAATTCCAGATGATAAACACTACACGAAGTTCTTGACAATTTCAATTTTGCTTATGTTTAAATATTTAATACAGTCACATGGTAATAAGTGTTACTTTCTTCCCTTGGTCAAAATGACTCCATTTGGAGGAGGAGAGCTAATTCAATCACCACTCCAGTCATGTGATATCAATGGAATTGCTACTTTTGCCTTCTGAAGCCCCAGATGTAGGTCTAAGGAATATAGTGTGAGAGACAGCAAGCAGCCTAGGGCGTTGGAAAAGCTGCCTGGCTGAGGGCTGTGTGCTCTTTAGCTGCGCCTGTTATCCTTCCTTCTGACCACACTGTGAGAGAGGAGGGAAGAAAGGGATGGAAATCAGTGAGTTATGCCAGTTCAAAACAAGAGAGCCTCAAGAGAAAACACAGGTCCACACAACAGCCTGTACGTGAAGGTTTATACAGCCTTGTTTATAATCACCCAATGCAGAGATCCTCAGTGGTGAAGCAACGCACACAGCGTGGCACATCAGCAGAGAAGACGCCACCCAGGAGCCAACTGCTGATACACACGAAGTGAAAGGGAAAGTCGCTCAGTCCTGTCCGGCTCTTTGTGACCCCGTGGACTATACAGTCCACGGAATTCTCCAGGCCAGAATACTGGAGTGGGTAGCCTTTCCCTTCTCCAGGGGACCTTCCCAATCCAGGGGTCGAACCCAGGTCTCCCACATTTACCAGCTGAGCCACCAAGAAAGCCCAAGAATACTGGAGTGGGTAGCCCATCCCTTCTCCAGCGGATCTTCCTGACCCAGGAATCGAACCAGGGTCTCCTGCACTGTAGGTGGATTCTTTACCAGCTGAGCTACCAGGGAAGCCCACTGATACACACAATGACAGGGATAAATCTCAAATGCTATCTTTTCGGTAGAAGAAGTTAGATGTAAAAGGCCAAAGACCGTATGATCCCATTCATAGA
>NW_011495070.1:8571787-8575271 GCF_000754665.1 Bison bison bison
ATCCTGTAAAAAGGCAAAACTATGTGGATGGGCCTGGCTGCCAGAGGATGCTGGCGGGGGGAGGATCTGACTACGGAGTGGCAGCACCAGAGTATTTCAGGTGGTGGTGGAACTCTTCCGTATCTTGATTTTGGTGGTGGTACATGACTCTTGTCAAAACTCATTTGCTGTTGTTTGGTCTCTAAGTAGTGTCTGGCTCTTTGTGACCCCATGGACTGTAGTCTGCCAGGCTCCTCCGTCCATGGAATTTTCCAGACAAGAATATTGGAATGGGTTGCCATTTCCTTCTCCAGGGATCTTCCCAACCCAGGGATCAAACCCATGTCTCCTGCATTTCAGCAGATTCTTTACCACTGAGCCACCAGGGGTCAAAACTAATAGGATTGTAAAAAAAAAAAAAAATAATAATAATAAGTGAATTTTATTTACTATATGCAATTTTAAAATAAATGTTAAAAATGAAACCAAGATGCGACTTCCCAGGTGGTGTTAAGACTCTGTGTTTCCACTTCAGAGGGCACAGGTTGGACCCCTGGTTGGGGTCCTACATGCCATGTGGCTTGGCCAAAAAAAAAAAAAGGAAAGAAGAATTTCAAAAAAAACAAAAGTAAAATCAAGAGAGGGGAGAGCCTCCTGGCTGTGGAAGCAAGAACAGAGACCAAAGATTAAATCCCCCCACTGTTTAATTAATAACCTGGGGAAGAGTCTCGTCTTCTTTTCCTTAAGTTTCCCCTCCCTGGTGCAGTGTGAGTGGCCAGGCTGGTGTTCTCCTCATGTGTCAGGAGGATCTGTGTTTGCAGACACTCTGCTCACCCTGGCCCTGCCTGATTCTCTGACCACTGAGGCTAAGTTGTTTCTTCTCATCTAAATGATGGAGACTGATTTTTCTTGCAGCAGCTTGAAAACAAAACAGTCAAAACCCCAGCAGCTGTTGCCTGCATCTATCTCTGAGATTTTCATCAGGGCCAAAAGAAGCTCTTTTTTCCTTCTTGAAACCTAAGTGTCCCCAGGGAAGCACAACAGTCTGCTCTCAATTTTTTATAAAGTGTAATCACGCTCTGAAACTGAGAAGGCCACACAAATGGCATAAATCGGTTCTCTGGGAATTTATGCTGCTCCAAAATGAAACTCAACGCTAGTGTCAGATCCTGTGCTTGAAAATTCCCTGAGGCCTGACAGGGTTGTCCTCGGCCAACATGGACTTCGATGAATAAAGGGAACAGGTATCCATTTTCTCCCCTCTGAAATCTCAGAGGTCTTCTGGGGTTTGAAAAGGTGTATTTGGAGGGAAGGGCCTCCATTTTATAAACTTCACTGCTTTGCAAGGGGAATGATTTCGCTGTCTCCCATATTTCACTATTACCAGGCCTGCTTTCAAAAGCAGAGGAGATTATGTCTATAGTTTTACAAGCGGTTTAAGATGAGAGATAAGTTTCTAAGAAACTCTCTTCCATTTCAAATGCAAAATATCTCTGCACAACTCTCAGAGATGGCACAGGGTTAGATTGTTCTGTTTAATGAAGAGTTATCTTGTTTCATCATTTTTATCAGTTGTCAGGTTCTAATAGAGACGATTTGTTAACAGATGTGCCTAATTCGTTGTAAAACATGATAAAGGGTATTTAGTTGCCGTGAGGCATTCTTAGTGTGGAGACTGTTTGGAAAGGTCAACTCTTGGCTAAAAATATTGGCTGTCTGCTCTGTTGTATTCAACAGATCCTATCCTGTTTTCAATGATCTTAAAATGAAGCCTTGCTTTATTCTGGAAAAAAAACACTAGGCCAACAAACCCCTAAGAAAGTCAAATGGCTGCTTTGATATCTTTTCCCTTTCTTACTTCCATTTTTCATTTTCATTCTTTGAGGAGCATATAAGTGATCAATTGCTAGAGTGAGACCCCGCCCACCCCTGCCCCACCCCACCCCTACCCGCTGGGGCCCAAATTCTAGTTCCACCACTTAATAGTCCTATGAACTTGGGCAAGTTACCTAACCTCACTGGGCTTCAATTTCCTCATTTGAAAAATAGGGATGGTCAATAAGAGTACTTATCAGGAAGGATCATTGCTTCCCCCCCACCAAAAGAAGAGTTATAAAATATCAAGTACTTAGAACAGTGCTTGGCACAGAGTAAGTTCTACAGAAGTATAAGCAGCTATTGCTGTTATCAGGGCAACATCTGGTGAACACCACATATAGTAGTGCAATGAGAATGATTTGGCAGGTCAGGCAGATATGACCTTAAATTATACCCATGTATAGGAATCTAGGAAGACACAGTGATGAATCCATGTGCAGGGCAACAGTGGAGACACACACAAAGAGAACAGACTTAAGAATGTGGTGTCGGGGAGGACGGAGAGGGTGGGATCCAGGGAGAGAGTAACACAGAAACATACACATGACCATATGGAAAACAGATAGCCCATGCGAATTTGCTGTATGACTCAGGGAACTCAAATTGGGGCTCTGTAACAACCTAGAAAAAAACAACCTACAAAAAAGATCTTCACAACCCAGATAATCACGATGGTGTGATCACTCACCTACAGCCAGACATCCTGGAATGTGAAGTCAAGTGGGCCTTAGAAAGCATCACTACAAACAAAGCTAGTGGAAGTGATGGAATTCCAGTTGAGCTCTTTCAAATCCTGAAAGATGATGCTGTGAAAGTGCTGCACTCAATATGCCAGCAAATTTGGAAAACTCAGCAGTGGCCACAGGACTGGAAAAGGTCCATTTTCATTCCAAACCCAAAGAAAGGCAATGCCAAAGAATGCTCAAACTACCTCACAATTGCACTCATCTCACACGCTAGTAAAGTAATGCTCAAAATTATTTATCCAATCCAGGCTTCCACAATACATGAACCATGAAATTCCAGCTGTTCAAGCTGGATTTAGAAAAGGCAGAGGAACCAGAGATCAAATTGCCAACATCTGCTGGGTTGTGGAAAAAGCAAGAGAGTTCCAGAAAAACATCTATTTCTACTTTATTGACTATGCCAAAGCCTTTGACTGTGTGGATCACAATAAACTGTGGAAAAATGTGAAAGAGATGGGAATACCAGACCACCTGATCTGCCTCTTGAGAAACCTCTATGCACGTCAGGAAGCAACAGTTAGAACTGGACATGGAACAACAGACTGGTTCCAAATAGGAAAAGGAGTATATCAAAGCTGTATATTGTCACCCTGCTTATTTAACTTCTATGCAGAGTACATCATGAGAAACGCTGGGCTGGAAGAAACACAAGCTGGAATCAAGATTGCCAGGAGAAATATCAAAAACCTCAGATATGCAGATGACACCACCTTTATGGCAGAAAGTGAAAAGGAACTAAAAAGCCTTTTGATGAAAGTAAAAGAGGAAAGTGAAAAGTTGGCTTAAAGCTCAACATGCAGAAAACGAAGATCATGCCATCTGGTCCCATCACTTCATGGGAAATAGATGGGGAAACAGTGGAAACAGTGTCAGACTTAATT
>NW_011495070.1:8575513-8589898 GCF_000754665.1 Bison bison bison
CATCACCAACTTGATGGACATGGGTTTGGGTGAACTCCGGGAGTTGGTGATGGACAGGGAGGCCTGGCGTGCTGCGATTCATGGGGTTGCAAAGAGTCGGACACGACTGAGCGACTGAACTGACTGAACTGAACAACTTAGAGGGGTGGGATGGGGTGGGAGGCAGGTTCAAGAGGGATGGGACATAGGTATACCTATGGCTGTTTCATATGATGCTTGGCAGAAACCAACACAGTATTGTAGAGTAATTATCCTTCAATTAAAATAAATTTAACTCTACCATGTACTATGTTCACGTCCTCTGAGCCTCAGTTTCCTCATCTGTAAATGAGGCTGCTAAGCTGCGATGTTGCTTCAGTCGTGTCTGACTCTGTGCGACCCCATAGATGGCAACCCTCCAGGCTCCCCTATCCCTGGGATTCTCCAGGCAAGAACACTGGAGTGGGTTGCCATTTCCTTCTCCAGTGCATGAAAGTGAAAAGTGAAAGTGAAGTCGCTCAGTCATGTCCGACTCTTAGCGACCCCATGGACTGCAGCCTACCAGGCTCCTCCGTCCATGGGATTTTCCAGGCAAGAGTACTGGAGTGGGTTGCCATTGCCTTCTCCAGTAAATGAGGCTAATGCCTCCTAATAGGACTGCTGTAAACAGATTTAATGCCTAGCATTTAGCTAGCATCCTGCTGCTGTATGGTAGCATTCAGAACTGTAGGCTCTGGACCCTTAGGTCTGTGAGATTTTGGGCAAATTACTAACCTCCTGGATATTCAGTTTCCTCTTAAGTAAATGGCAATAAATGTAGTACTGAGTTCATAGCACTGATGTGACGACTATATGAAATAAGGTCCATGAAGCATGTTGTTGTTGTTAGTTGCTAAGTTATGTCTGACTCTCTTGCAGCCCCATGAACTGGAGCTTGCCAGGTTCCATCCATGGAATTCTCCAAGCAAGAACACTGGAGTGAGTAGCCATTCCTGTCTCCATGGGATCTTCCCAGCCCAGGGATTAAACCCGTGTTTCCTGCACTGGCAGGCAGGTTCTTTACCACTGAGCCATTGGGAAGCCCCAGAGTAAAAATAATCGCCCAATTAGCAGGGCCTCTTTTGTCAATTTCACCCATATAAAATATGCTTTGTTAACTTCTCTGTCCCGCGTCTCAGGCCTCCTGGGTGTCATAGACTCGATACTTAGGGCAGCGCTCACCTGTGAGGAGAGCTCTCAGCTGGGCTTTCAGCGCTCTCTCCCCTTGCCACCCCTGCGTCTCCCTTTCTCTCCCCGGCCTCACACTTACCCTCAGAAGCAATTACACTCCAGCCTACCTGGCGAGAACCTTCTGGCTTCTCTGGGATATTGGCCACATCTTCCAAAATGAAGCAAAGATCCGGGAATTGTCTGAAAACTGACACTGGTGCACGCATCTCATTTGAACAGATTAGAGCCCATGGCAGCTTTTGACTCTAGATTTTGTGCACTGACCATTTATCAGACTGCTCAGATAATTCACCAAGTCTGCTCTGAACCATTTTTAGACACTCTAAATGCCAAAATTCTTAATGACTATTTCTATTGGGATAAATGGATACTATCTTTTTTTTTTTTTTTTACCATGCACAATACGTAGCCTCAAGTCAGGGAGAAACATCCCAGAATCCCATCTATCTTTTACTATCATAAAGCATGGTCAGGTCTCATGATTGTTTAAAATTATAAGACAGTCACTCCTTTCAGAGAGCCAGCATACTGGAAAAAATATTCCTAATTTTAAAAGACATGTGGTAAATTACTTCAGTCATGACCAACTCTATGCACCTCCATGGACTGTAGCCCACCAGGCTACTCTGTCCAATGGTATTATCCAGGCAAGAATACTGGAGGGGGTTGCCATGCTCTCTTCCAGGGGACCTCACCATAAAAAAAGGAAGGAAGGGAGGGAGGAAGGAAGAAAAAGTACTTCTCCTTTGGAAAACACCCCTTCCCAGTGAAGCCAGATCAGTTGGCTGCAACAGGGAGATTAACCTAGAGCAGCACATTAAATCTCTCCATACTCCGTCATGAAGTCTTCCTGCCTCTTCTTTCAGTAATCTCTGAAATCTCTCTTTCCCCTCTTCCCCTACTGCTAACATTCTAGACCCATGTTATTACTATTTAGCTTCTGCTGCAAGAGACAAATATAAAGCAAAACCTCAAATTCATCATCAAATCTGAAATCACCTATCTGAATTCCGACTACTTTCCTATCTCCACCCCATCCAGGACCAGCTGCTACTATCCATTTAAGTTTTCCTTTCTCATTGTCAAAATGTGTCAGTGTGACCACTTAAAACACGCTTCCTAATTTTTTAATTAGCTTCACTTGATATTCTTTACTCATTTCAAGTATGTCTCCTTTTCACAACGTCTCCCAAGAAATGTTATATTCTATGAAATAGCAACTACTTATCTGAAATTGTGGGTGTGTCTTTTTTTCCCAGGTTTCTTCCTCTAAATGGATTATATTTGTGAGGGAAAGGGCAAGGGGACAACGTGTCAGCTGTTACAATCTAGGCTTAGCTCTGTGGAGGGCTTTAGATGTAGGTATCCAGACAGGCTGACTCTGATTGTGATGGGAGAGAGGGATACAGAAGCCATGCGTGCCCAGAAGGGGGAAGTGGACTCAGGGAGAAGATGCAGGGAGGCTGGCACAGGAGGTCTTCAGGAACCTCTCAGAGGGCAGGGGGCGCCGCCACGGGTGGAACAGTCCCCAGGCGACCTATAAGCGGTGTGATTACCAACTGAGATCTGTTCATCTGACTGTGAGACCTCCATGGTGACAACCACAACCACAACCACACTGAACCACTGAGCAACAGCTGTGTGCTTAGTCGCTCAGTCACGTCCGACTCTTTGTGACCCTATGGACTGCAGCCTGCCAGGCTCCTCTATCCATGGGGGATTCTCCAGGCAAGAATACTGGAGTAAGTTGCCATGCCCTCCTTCAGGGGATCTTCCCCACCCAGGGATCGAATCCAGGTCTCCCGCATTGCTGGCAGATTCTTCACTGTCTGAACCAGCAGGGAAGCCCACAGGATTTCTAAAATATTACCCTTGGGTAAGTGGCCATCCCGAGTCACAGTGCTGCCGACACAGCCCTAAGTCTCAACTATCTGGATCACTTGCTGCTCTGTCTATGGCCTTCATGACTATCAGCCCCAAGGATACACACATTGTCAAGTGTAAGGAGCCATTACTGCTGGAACAGCTGGAACACTCAACGACTAGAAAAGCAGGTCTAGGCTAAGGGCATGTCAGCATCTGGGGAATTCTATTTTACAAACAGCTCTATCGGTCATTAAAGCACATGCTGTGTAGATGTTAGCTGAGCTGTTATTTTGAGCAGGGTAAATTTTCTCTGCTTTCTTTCTGTCTCTTCTCTGAGCTCCCTTCTTAACTTCATCTGCCAAGCAACTCACTCTACACAAAAGGCATCACAGAAAAGGGAACAGTTCTTTTGTCTATTGACAGACATCTGGAAACACTGTGAGACAAAAGGAAGAAACCTGCATGTGTGTGCTTAGCCGCTCGGTCCTGTCCAACTCTTTGTGACCCCATGGACTGTAGCCCATCAGGCTCCTGTGTCCATGGGATTCTCTGGGCAGAATCCCTACTCCAGAATACTGGAGTAGGTTACCATTCCCTTCTCCAGGGGATCTTCCCAACCCAGGAGTTGAACCCGGGTCTCCTACATTGCAGGCAGATTCTTTACCATCTGAGTCACCAGAAAAGATCAAAAAGAAACCTATGCTGCCCCAGTGGAAGCACCTGAAAAGCTTTTGCTTCAACTGGACAGAGATAAGAAAAGAGCCTTGTCAACCAGATCTTAGCACTAGAGGGATTTTTTGTGTTTCATATTTAGAAACTTTAGATTCATGAGACTTCCCTGCTAAAAGAGTTGATTTTTTATCTTTCAAATTTTACTGGAAAAACCACCTAAAAGCATAATGTAGAAAAATAAGCAAAAAAAGAAGTCTGTGAGGTTCAAAACTTTTTAGAACAAAGTAAGAATTGAATTATTCTCTCTTTCTCTCTGTATGAGACAAAGAGGGTGAGGGGGAGGAGGGAGAGAGAGAGGGAATATGTACCTAAATTTAGAGAATAGATTGTGTTTTCTAAAACTGATTGTTCCTTTAGAGACAGGCAATCTTTATGTGAGTATAAAGAACCACTTAAATTGATTTCTCCACTAATATTTGCATTCGGTCCCACTCAATATCAATGGAATTGAAAAGCTTTGGGTTTTCTTTTAGATTTCTACCCCCTTTGGAGAATTCTGCTTAATTTCAAAACTGTCAACTGTCCCACTTGTGCCCCAGGGTTCTTCAAACTTCATGGTCATTCTGCATTCACTAGTCTTTCACCGTCAACGTGTAATTCTGTGTTTATACCAAAGAAAGTGAATGCTGTTTGCTTCTCAAAAGCAGGCTTCAGCTTGGCAGCTTCTGATCCTGACTTCCCACCCTCCTCCTCCCTGCCTTTCTAACTCAGTGCAGAAGGGAAAAAATGAACCTAACCAAGGTGGGGGGCTGGTGTCTGCAAAGTCAAGACACAAGGTAAGAGTTTTAAGTAGTATATTAGGTTTTTGTTGCTGTTTAGTTGCTCAGTCGAGTCTGACTCTTGGCGACCCCATGGACTGTAAGCCTGCCAGGCCCCTCTGTCCATGGGATTTCCCAGGCAAGAGTACTGGAGTGGGGTGCCATCGCCTTCTCCAGAGGATCTTCCCTACCCATGGATCAACCCGTGTCTCCTGTACTGCAGGTTCTTTACCACTGAGCCGCTTGCAAATAGCACATTAAGTATGGTTTTTTTCAAATCAGGGGAAGGATCTCTACATTAAAGCAATGGGTACAACAGTGAATCTGGGGGAAAAAAAAAAATATATATATAGCAACATTTTCTTGTGTTTACAATCTTTTAGACTCTCTCCCGATACTCACACTTATATGCTCTGAAAATAAGCCTACCTTACGTTTTCTGACTTTCAGGACACAGTAAAAGGCATACTCCTAATGAACTATCAGAATGGTTCATGAAATGATGAATCCAATAAGGGTGCTTAACACAATTCCTCTTTATGCTATAATGCGATTTTTCAACAACCTCAAAAGCAGAGAGAAATAACCAGTTCTTTTGAATTTTTATAACTAGGAAATGAGATCCTTAGATACTGACTTTTTACCATAAACAGGAAAAATCAATAACCATAACCCAAAACCAATCTAATATCTCGCTGAAAATGCCTTATGTTCAAGGGCACAGTCTGGATCCTAAATTAAATCTTTTTCTTGCCTTCCTCCTCTTCTTTTTCTACTCCAGAACTATCAGTGGATTTGATTGACATGTTGACGGTGTTGGTTTCAGTGATCAATTTTGGCTCTGCCTTGTCTGGAAGTTACAAAGCTGACGTTACAAGAGGTGCTGAACCAAAGAAGACACAGCATCATAAAAGACGCATGAGCGGCGCCTTCCCTCGTGGTCCAGTGGCTGAGACTCCCAGCTCCCAGTGCAGGGGGCCTGGGTTCAGCCCCTGGCTGGGAACTAGATCCCTCATGTTGCAACTAAGAGTTCATAAGCTGCCACTAAAGATTCTACATGCTGCAACTTAAGACCTGGCATGGCCAAATAAAGAAAGTAAAAAAGACAAGACCTGTGAGTGTATGAAGGGGAGTGAGATCAGTGATCACTAGGAAAGCTATGCCATGAGCAGAGCTTTGTTATACATTTCCATTTGTCCCTTCTTTTTTGCCCAAAGGCAGAGAGACTCTGAGAATGGATACACAGCTGGTTGTGGACACACAGCAGTTCTGCCAGTGTGACAATGTGCACACACAACTCACGTGTATATGCACCAAGCAGTACAGTACAAATCCCTCACGTGACTGATATCTTCCTAGGCATGTATGAAAGCCACAAAGGCAATTGACTAAAGCTTTACTAAAACATGCGTAAATGAAGACTGAGCAAAGATGAAAAATATGCTCTTTGAAAGTATAGTGAGGAACCAACTCAACAGATTTTATAAATGCTGCATGTCCACCTCTGCACACAATACCTAATTTCTATCTCTTAGTAAGTAGTATCATGTGGTATAGGTCAGACTACCCCAAATGTGAATCATGTTTAAATTTATATAGAATGCAGAATCAAATCAAATGCACCCAATTCATTCCTAGGCATGAATCAGAAATACATGACCAACAATGACATACAGCTCAGGACTCCTTAATAGTGACCATTTTAATGATTTCAGCTTAGCAGATGATTGTTTCTCTGATCTGAAGTTCTATCACTTTCTCCTGAAGAGTTGAAAAGAATACTTGGAGTAATCCTGTATAATATCTGTTCAATCTGTGCATCTGAAAGACAAAGCACATACAGAGATAACTCTTTTTCCAGGAAACAAAATCAAATATAGTTTTATCCTTTAAAAGAGGGAACTTGCAGAGCAAACACAAAGCTAAATACAAGTGGTATGGCATTTTGAAAACAATTCCAGTGTCTATAATCATACTTATCTTAAATTTGCCAACTACAGAAACAAAACGGACCTTAAAAAACAGAGACACTTTCACTTTTCCCATCAAGTCGATTTGTAGCAGCTGAGGGCTGAGTTGATACTAAAGGATGCTTAGGTTTCTGACCAATAGAGAAGATAGTCATGGACAATTCTAGTAAAGATTTTGCATGAACTAGGGTAGACTCATGAATCAGCCCAAAGAACACAGAGGTGAAAAGAGTGGCTGGCTGAAATGAAGATGAATTTTGGCAGAATGTGGCTGGACAGTGTGGTAGACCATATTTTACAAATACACCATCACGATATCTCCCATGTCATAGATTCTTCTCACAGTGTGACCCTGTACACTTCCCACAGAGAGGCGGGGTCTGCGGCTCTTCCCTTGAACCTGGGCAGACCTCTGTGACCCTGTCCACCAGCAGAGTGTCATATTATAGAAGCTCTGCAACTTTCAAGTCTAGATCTAAAAAATGCCTCACCCCCTGTGATATTTGCTCTTGAGGCCTGCCTGCCACCGCACTGTGTAGGAGTCCAAACCAGTCTGGTTTAGACTCCATGCAGAAGCCTTACGGAGGTGCTCCGTTTGACACCCCAGTGAGTTCTCCACAGCAAACCAACACCAACCACCAAACACACGAGTAAAGATGATGTCAGTCTGTCTCAGCCATCAGGTCACCCCAGTTTTTAAGTCTTCTCAGCTGAGAGCCCAGCAATGAAAGTGTCGAGACCTAATCACTGGACCACCAGGGACTTCCCAAGTGAGTTTTGATGCTAACGGAGTTTGAAAGATAAGGGAGTGAGGGGAGTGTCACGATTTTCCCAGGGGCCATTTGCAAGCAGGACAAACAGAAAGGAAAGCCAGTTACCAACAGATAGGAGAAGACAGCTAGCCTGTGTTTTAGACTCAGCACAAAATCAGCAAAATAACAAAAACAAGGACAGCCATAATTCCAAAATTTTTTAAAAATTTGAACAAGTAATCTGAATCTTTACTGAATTCTCTCTGATAGGTTTCAAGCAGGTAATCATACTATGAAACTGCATAAATGTTTAAAAAATCCTCTTTTGATTCTCTAGTGGGTTGCATAGTGGCTTCTAAGAAAATATGTCCAAGTCCTATCCCCTGGAATCTGTGACTGTGACTTTATTTAGAAAAAAAGGTCATTGCAGATATAATCCAAGATGATCTTGAGATGACAAATGTTCCTATGAAGGAAAGGCAGAGAGATGACCGGGACTCAAACATACAGGTGAGGAGGCTGTGTGAAGATGGAGGCAAAGGCTGGGGCCAGGCCACAGAATGCCTGGAACTACCAGAAGCTGGAAAGGCAAGGAAGGAGTCTCCCCTAGAACCTTCCAAGGGAACACAGCACTCCTGATACCCTGATTATAGACTTCTGGCCTCCAGAACTCAAGAGATAATATACTTCTGTTGTTTTAAGCCACCCAGTAGGGTAATTTGTTATTACAGTCCTAGGAAACTATAATTTCTCTCCAAAGGCCCATTACTCATTACAACCCTTTGCTACAAGTCTCTTCTTTTTTCTTCCTCAAACTCCAGCCAACCAGGGTCTCATCACTTCTCCCCAGCTCCATTCCACTCTTCCAAATATGCTTTCTCCAGTATGTCTGTGCTCTTTACAAACTTAGCAAATATGTCCAATTTTTTATATCTTTCTACTTAATTTTGCTTGATCTACTTATTTTTCATGAAGGAATGTTGAAATCTTCTGAAGCCTTTACAGTGAAGCCACTAAGTTTTCATTACTTAGAATCTTTAGTGTAAATACAGCACAGAGTCATGACTATAATGTCTTCTTAGTGAATTGTTCCTGTTAGTAATAAAGAGCATTAGTCCTTATCCCTGTCGGTGCTTTTGCCTTAATTCCTAAATATTGCTATCATTGTTAAGGCCAGCTTACTTTCAGTTCATAGGTGTGTGTGTGTGTGTGTGTACACAAAAGGAGTACATCAACATCAAACTAATTAGTACTATAGATGAACTCCACGTAAATATGCTTACCAGCTTAGTAATGCATACTTTCCTGTTTAGCAAGTAAAGGAATATACTTAACTGAACTGCTAAATCCAAATGTGTACAGCGTATAGTACTTCGCTAATGTCAACGCACTCCTTTTGATGTCACACTGAAACACAGAATGACTCTTGCAAGTATTAAGGAGAGGTAACTGTAGCAGGTGGTCACAGCTGCCACTGCTTTCTATCCTGAGGTATAGAAATAAACTACCACTGCACAGTTGAAACGAAACAGCCATCTCCTTGTTACAATAGTACTAAGTCAACAACCCCTTTGAACAGGGCCTGACTAAGAGTTTGTGCTTTGGAAAATGTTACTTTTTTATTGCATATTTCCTTCTAGTGCCTCTTTTCTACCTCTACCTTCCCTCTCCCTATTTTTCTACTCTTTCTTTTATATTATTCTAAGAGGATAATAATCTGTTTCTACCCTAAAACTTAATTTCTTGTTTCCATGTTCCTTTCTTTTCCCCCAATGCTTATAACTTTGAACACTACAAAAACACATCTGCTTTGAAATTTTGAAATACTGGTTGTACAGCGGCTAATAAATGACTTTTAAAAATAGCCTCTGCCCTTAACTTCAAAATCAGCCAAGTTTTTATACATTTCTTTTTTAAAAGCCCAATACACTATTTTTTCTTCCACACATCACCAAATTTCTTATCATGGGTCAGTGACCCTCCCTAGAGAAAAAGTTCCTCATTTTAGCACTTACCAGTTGGACTATAAGAATGTTTCTGTAATAATGGCATTTATACCTTTTATGACGGCTGCTTTGCAGACATTATTTTAATCAACAGGAAAATGTAGATGCCTACGGGATGAATTCTGAATTCCTCAGGTTGGTATCCAAAGCTTCCCCCAGTGAATCTCAGCAGTGGTGGGCAGCACCCCTCCCTGGAGGAGCAAGGTGGTTTAAGAGAACGAGGATGAGCTCTGAGGCCCATCGGAGGAGGTTTGCACATCAGCTTTGCCATTTGACTAGCTGGGTAACTGTGGACAGATTATTTACACTTTTGGGGCCTCCACATACTCATACACAAACGGGAACATCAAAATCCACTTTTCAGGGAATTTTAAAGATCAGCATATTAAGGTCTGTAAAGCATCTGACACACAGTAGGTGTTCGCTGCATATTAGCTGTTCCTGCCATCTGTGCCCTGCAACTCACCTGAGTAATAACCCCGATTTCTGCTTCTCATTCCATGGGAGGGAAAGGGAGGAAAACACCGAACTATCACGTGATCAGAATGATCACACTTTAGGGATGCTTAATGCCATCTGGGTCGCAAAGAGTCAGACACAACTGAGCGACTAACAAACACACACACACAATGCCATCCTGAAGGAGAAACTGGCTGGAAAGAATCTGAACTGTGTGTCTAGTTCATACCAGAATGGTAGCCTCACAAATTAAAAGAATGTTCTCTCTTGCTTTAGAATTACTGATTAAAACCTTAGGAGAAATTTGCTTGGAAGGGGCTGCATTAAAAAAAGTAAAATAAAAGAAAGCAATTAAACAGTAAGTTCATCTACATCTTTTTTATGTTAGCTGGGCACATGGCCACTGTGAAGAGAATCAGCATATTTCAGCCTCTTTTGAAGCCTGATGCTGGCTCAAGTCAAGTGTCAGCAACACTGATAACAGTTGACTTCTGAGTCAACTGACAACTGAGAGAGTAGTTTGAGCAGCCCCAGAATACGTGTTAAAGATGGTGACACTACAATATTATGAGACGACTGGGTCCCTAAAAATCATGAAGCTGCTGGAATCACCCTGGATAGTACAATTCTACACTTCATTGCCATGACAAGGAAGCTTCTACTGGATTAAGCCCTGCTACTTTGGATTTTCTGTTATTTGCAGCTGTACCTAATCTTAAAAGACTAATAGTTAATAAGAAGGATACGTGAATCAGGATATAAAAAGGCATCAGAAATTTTTTAAAGGTAATATTACAAAGCTATAATAATCACAAGTATGGTACTGGCAGAAAAACAGATTTATAGATGAATGGAAGAGAACTGAAAGCCCAGAAATAAACCCACACACATATGGACAATTTATGACAAAGGAGCAAAAAACATACAATAAAGATAGGATAATCTCTTCAATAAATACTGCTAGGAAAACTGGACAGAGACATGCCAAAAAAAGAAGAAAAGAAACTAGACCACTGTCTCACATGATATACAAAAGTCAACTCAAAATGGAATAAAGACTTGCACTGCTAAGACCTGAAATTGTAACTCTCCTAGAAGAAAACAGAGGCAGTATGTTCTTTGACTTAGCCTCAGCAATAGCTTTCTGAGTATGTCTCCTCAGGCAAGGGAAACAAAAGGCAAGATAAACAAATGGAATTACATCAAACTAAAAACCTTTTGCTCAGCAAAAAAACAGCCAGATTCTCCAGTTTTTAGATCCTCCACCTTCGTTTTGCTTTAAGCTGTCATTTAATGACTTTACTTCTTGAATCACATTAAAGTCTATAGGAATGCCTTTCTTACTTACAGCATCCCACATTCACATAAACACTGCATTTTCAATATAAGATTAAAAGGTACTTAGCAAAAAGTGTGAATTTTTCACATCTCCCGGCACAGCTTCAGTGACAGCTTCACAAATTTCCTTTCTTCTTCCTTTTCTTTTTTTAAACGATGATCCTTACGTTGGATTCATTTCTCTTGAGATGGTAGGCAACCATAGCTGCAGGCCTCAATCTATAGTACATATCAGACGATTCAACTTTTTCTTGTAATGTCATGACTTTTCTCTGTTTCTTGGGAGCATTTCCAGCATCACCACTGGCACTTCATACGGCTCAGTAGCATGCTTTTTTTTTTCTAGCACATAGTTTTTTAGCTTTCTACTTATAGGTGGCCTCTAGTTTCATACTACTGTGATCAGAAAAAAATGCTTGATATTATTTCAATCTTCTTAAATTTATTAAGACTTGTTTTATGTCCCAACATATGGTCAATCTTTGAGAATATTCCATGTGTACTTGAGAAGAATGTGTATTCTGAATTCGGATGGAATGTTCTGTATAGATCTATCAGGTCCATCTGGTCTAATGTTTCACTTAAGGTTGCTGTTTCCATGTTGACTTTGTCTGGATGATCTATTCATTGATGTAAATGGGGTGTTAAAGTTCCTCGTTATTATTGTACTGCTGTCAATTTCTCCCTTGCTGCTGCTGCTGCTAAGTCACTTCAGTCATGTCTGACTCTGTGCGACCCCATAGACGGCAGCCCACCAGGCTCCCCTGTCCCTGGGATTCTCCAGGCAAGAACACTGGAGTGGGTTGCCATTTCCTTCTCCAATGCATGAAAGTGAAAGTGAAGTCGCTCAGTAAGTGTCCGACTCTTCGTGACCCCATGGACTACAGCCTACCAGGCTCCTCCGTCCATGGGATTTTCCAGGCAAGAGTACTGGAGTGGGGTGCCATTGCCTTCTCCGGCCTTCTCCCTTAAGGCTTGTTAAAAATTGCTTTATATATTTTGGCACTCCTATGTTAGGTACATATATATTTATAACATATCTTCTTGATGAACTGTCACCTTTATCATTATGCAATGTCCATATTTGTCTCTTCTTACCTTTTTTTGGTTTGAAGCCTATTTTGTCTCATATGAGCATGGTTACACCTGCTTTTTTGGGGGAGGGGCTGCCATTTGCTTGGAGTATCATCTTCCATCCTTTCACTTTGAGCTTATGTGTTTGTCTGTAGAGCTGAGGTGAATCTCCTGGAAAAAGCATATAGCTGGGTCTTGTGCCTGAATCCATCTAGCCGCTGGTTTTTGATTGGTGAACACAGTTCGCTGACATTCAGGGTGATTATTGGTAAGTGAAGAATTACTACAGCCATTTTATCTTCTGCTTTCCAGTTTCTCTACATCTCCATTGTCTCTTTTTCCGTATGCTTCTGCCTGCCATTCTAGTTTGGTGGTTTTCTGTTATGCTTCTCTCATTTCCTCTTTTTTATGTTTAGTGTCTCTTGCCTTAGATTTATGTTTTGTGGTTACCATGAAATTTGTAGAAAATGTCTCAGATAAAACAGTCCTTTTTCTGCAGGTAGCATCTTATCTTCACTTATCTATTCAGGTCCCATCCTTTTCCTCTTTCCTTGTTATGGTTTTGTTGTATCAAATTGTTCTTTTTCATGTTGCAAGTTTGTTACCAAATTGAAGTAGGTATACTTATTTTTTTATGAACTTTTCCCCCTTTGAACCTTATGTTAAAGTATTTAAAAACCTATTCTGATATTAACAATAGGTCTAGTGAAAGTGAAATTTTCTGATTCTATTCATTACCCACTCAAAATTTTGTGTACTTTTGCCTTTTTGTTTTGGATAGAAGAGCTTCTTTCAAACATTTCTTTTAAGGCAGGTCTAGTGTTAATGAAATCTCAGTCACTGTCTGGGAAAGAAAAGGCATCAGATTTTATTTTTTTTTAAAAAGCTGACCTAACCAAATAAAATTTAATGGGATATATGAGAAAAAATTACCTCTACATTTATTGACACACAAATCTAATCACACACTAGGACAGGGAAGCATGTCTTAATGGCACGCTGAGAAAGCAATTTGAGACCCCGTGTACAAGACAACATTAGTGTAGGAGCTCAAACAGCCAAAATATCCTTCAGTTACGTACATAAAAACATAATACCTAGATGCTAGATTCATACCTTCAGATGGCTACAGGGTCTGTAGGTGAAGGATGCCAGTCAGAAGAGGCAGTGAAGTGGGAAAACACCCTGTACCGACAGCCAGTGCTCTGCTCCCAGCAATGGTTGCTTTTTAGGAATGAGGGCCCAGGGTGACCAGAGTTCCTGATTTTTCCAGAGAAGCTAGAAACGTGCATTTCTATGTGATATCTCCATTTCTTTTAAACATTGTTTATTAATAAAAATTTTTTAAAATAAAACCATGAGCATGCGTGCATGCTCAGTCACTTCAGTCATTCTGATTCTTTGCTACCCTGTGGACTGTAGTCTGCAGGGCCCCTCTGTCCATGGGATTCTCCAGGCAAGAATACTGGACTGGGTTGCCATGCCCTCCTCCAGATGATCTTCCCTACTCAGGGATCAAACCTATGTCTCCTGTGGCTCCTGAATTGCAGGTGGATTTTTCACTGCTGAGCCACCAAGGAAGCATTAAAAACAAACAAACAAACAAACAACACCATGTATGCTCCAAAAGAGCCATATCTTCATGGGAGTGAGGCAACCTTTTCAGATGACAGGAGTGGATGGTCCCACTCTAGCCAATTCAGGTGAGCCCACACCCGGGATAGTGTGTTTTCCTGGGCATTAACCTTAAGAAGAAACAGTGAGAAAGAAGAGTGGTAAATCAGTGAGGGAAATGGGGTCTGGCTTCCAGAGCTAGTGAGACCATGGTTAGAATCCCAGCTCCACTTCTTACCAGAAATGTGGCCTCAAGCAACTTCCTTGGCCTCTGTAGGTCCAGTTCTCATCTGTAAAATGGGGGATCATCATAATATCTACCCCAACTGGACGGATACGAGGATTCAACGAGTTAAAGTCTTGTATCACACATTTTAAGCTAAACATGAGATGAGAAAACATGAACATTTGTTTTATAAGGAACTGTAGGAACTTGTGATTTTCCCTCAGATTAGAAAAAGATCAAACGGCAACACAGAACTTGTTGTCAACTGTTGACGATGTGGGGGTGGTTGAGCCAGCCTTATTATATGAGGTCCAAAAGCAGAACTGGAGGGAAACAAAGGGGGAAAGTTAAAGGGAGACACATTTGGATCTGGTCAAAGAA
>NW_011495070.1:8589998-8594558 GCF_000754665.1 Bison bison bison
ACAATCCCAAGTTAAGACTCTGCTGTCTCCAAAGACAACATGGTAAGTTCCTTTCACGGAAGGAAATTAAACCTAAATTAGACAGTTGTTGGGCAGATACGGCAGGATGAAGTTTAAATACTGAACTACAGCATGTGTGGGAATTAGGTAACTAGATGACCTTCAGGCCCCTTCCAACTCCGAGATTTCTGTGATGCATTTACACAGCAGCAAATACATTCAATTTCTCAGACATTTTTTATGACAGACCCACTGATTCATATCAACGAAGCTACCAACACAAACAAAGGAACTACAAGTCCGTACTTCATTTGTGCCTAAAAGGAACTGCCAATGATGGTGCCAAGAAACACACATACACATTCAGTATCCAAGACCAACATACCTGACTGCAATCTCAAGGAGGTATACTGACTTAAGGCTATTGTGATGATAAAAGCTCCCAGATCCAATATTTTATTTTGGTTGGCATCAAGAAAAAGGGAGACAAATGTGACATCGTAAGGAAACTTGTATTCATTACTTTTTTCCTTAAAACCCTTAATATCAAGTACATGAAATGTTTATTCTTAGCACCAGTAAAAATAATGTCATATGTTTATGGGTACTCAATTTATTACATTCAAAGTTACATAGTCTTACTGTTTTTCTTATAACATATCAAGAGGCAGGTCAAACAGAGATTTTCAGTTTATAGTCCAGAAACCTGGGCCCTGGAGGGGATAAAGTGAATATGTGGCAATATAGAGTCTTCTAAGTTCAAATTCTATATCTTTCCCATTATGCCTTGCTGCTGCTAAGTCACTTCAGTCGTGTCCGACTCTGTGCAACCCCATGGACTGCCACCTACCAGGCTCCTCCGTCCAAGGGATTTTCCAGGCAAGAGTACTGGAGTGGGGTGCCATTGCCTTCTCTGCCATTATGCCTTAGTGTATTCTTAAAGACTCAAATAACTTTTCTTTTGAGAGGTGTGTAGGCATACATATTATGCATAGGTAAACAGAAAGGTATGGTTTATCCATTCCTGTCCTACATGGGTAAAAGAAAGTAATTCTAGGACAAAACATCTGAATACATTGGGTAAATATTAAAAGCATCCTTTGTAAAAGAAACGAATTGGAGAAAAAGTCAGCCTAGATACATTAAGAAGACACATCTCCACACAGGAAAACCAGCCATGAAGGGCTATTGCCCTGAGGGCATCTCGAACTCCTGGTCTTGAACCAGGGTTTATGAACTACATCTGTGGGGGAAAGAAGACAAAACCTGGGGGCCAGAAGAGTTGGAGGACAAAAAGAAAGACTCCTGTATGAAGCTGGAAGCCCTGAAGGGCAGCCCTGAAGTGAATGAACCAGAGAAAGAAAAAACAAAAAGCAAAACTAAAACAACAGTCTTTTGGACTCTGTGGGAGAGGGAGAGGGTGGGATGATTTGGGAGAATGGCATTGAAATATGTATAACATCACATATGAAACAAGTCGCCAGTCCAGGTTCGATGCACGATACTGGATGCTTGGGGCTGGTGCACTGGGACAACCCAGAGGGATGGTATGGGGAGGGAGGAGGGAGGAGGGTTCAGGATGGGGAACACATGTACACCTGTAACAGATTCATTTTGATATATGGCAAAACCAATACAATATTGTAAAGTTAAATAAAATAAAAACAAAAAAACAAAACAAAAAAATAAATAAATAAAAATGAAAAAAAAAACAAACCCTGCTTGGTAGGAGAGCCTTGGTCCAAGAGTGGTAAAGAAAAAAATCTCCCTTGGGTTATTTCTCATCCCAAACACACATCTACACAGGTAAGACCTGAATTCACCCTTTGGGGTGGCCCATAATCCCTTACTTTCCAAATTTTTTAAAGTGGCCTTAGCATAGAGCTTTCAGTAGAAGGAAACCCACAGTCTTCCAGAAGAACTCTATAAACACATGCTTCGAGGAAAAAAAAAAAACTCTCATGGAAAAAGCTCTAAGGAACATGAACTCAATCAAATTCACTAAACACATGAAAAAATAAGCCTCCAGGATTTAGACTTGGGAAAAACAAAGTACAGAAGCAGACGTGCAAAGCCTGCAGATAGTAACAGCATATAAAAATAATGGGTTTATTATCTTTAAGTGAGTGAAAGAAGAGACTGAAAAGATGATGAAAGATCAAGAGACTATCCAAATGGACTAAACAGATTTGAACAAAAACAGAAAGAGAACGTGCAGAAACAAAAAATATAACTGGAGATCTATGCAGAGGATTACATATGCAGCTGAAGAGATGGTTAATGAGGGGGGAGGCTGAGCTGAAACATCACAAAGAATGCAGGGAAGAGAAGATATAAGCAGAGGTTCAGAGACGTGCAAAATAAAACAAAAGCACTTAATATCCATTCACTTGGAAGGTCAAAAGCACGTAAAGAGATATGTGGAGAGGCAATATTCTAAGATAGTAACTAAGGATTTCCTAGATGAGGAGCTCCATGCCCATACACCTCACAGTGAAACTGAACAATACCTGATACACAGGGAAGATGCTCACAGTGGCCAGAGAGAACAGACATCATGCCACAAAACAGTGACTCAGAACCGTATGCTCATTTCTTAGCATCAACAAGGGAAACTAAAGGACAATAGAATATTATCTTTGAAATGCCAGAAGAAAGTAACTGTCAATAGAGACTATGGCCGGAGGTTGGCAACCTTTCTGTAAAGTGCCAAGGTGTAAACACTTTAGGATTGCAGGCCCATGTGTCACTCTTTCTTTACTGATATTGTTATTGATATTGTTTTGTTCTTTACCACCACTTGAAAAATGTAAAAACTACACCTACCACCACTAAGCTAAGTCGCTTCAGTTGTGTCCGACTCTGCGACCCCATAGACGGCAGCCCGCCAGGCTCCCCCATCCCTGGGATTCTCCAGGCAAGAACACTGGAGTGGGTTGCCATTTCCTTCTCCAGTGCATGAAAGTGAGAAGTGAAAGTGAAGTCGCTCAGTCGTGTCCGACTGTTCGCGACCCCATGGACTGCAGCCCACCAGGCTCCTCTGTCCATGGGATTTTCCAGGCAAGAGTACTGGAGTGGGCTGCCATTGCCTTCTCCAACACCCACCACAGGGCTGCACAAAATAGACTTCATCTCAAACTGGGGCTGAGTGGCCCCAATTTGCCAGTCCCAAGAAGTGACAAGAAAGCTTTCTGTCAGGAAAGAAGAAAAGACATTTTAATAAATGTATATATTAATTTTAACGACATGTCCACCGACTCTCATTAAGAAAACTGTGACAATATACCTTAGGAAGACGCAAACTGACACCCAAAAGTTGGAGACAGAAGAAGGAACAGTCTGCTAAGTATTAGTAAAACTCTATGAAAATCCAAACAAGCATTATGAAATTTAAATGTATAGAATTAAATACTAGAAAATGGGCTTCTGCAGCTTCTAGCTTGACGATGACAATAAAAACCAGAAAAAGCAACAGAATTGCAACTTTTCTCGACCCTATCAGAGGGCTGAGGGCAAGGGAACTCAAGGACAATGAATTCCAAGGTGGGAAGGGAAGTGTGGACTGCCTCACCTGGTGGGGCACTGCAGTAGGGGTAAGATGACATTAGCTACCATTTTAAGAAATTGCTGAAAGTCACGTGGGACCCAGGATGCCATGTTTTTTATTATATAGATAATGGGTCAGGTGGGAGCCCCAAACACAGAGGGGTTTGCAACCAGTTGTAGTAAATTCCACTGAGTTCTCCCAGGGAAAGACCAGGGACAGGGAAGGGGGCCAGAGAGCGTCCCCCCTTAGCACAGGCATGAAGGGCAGTACAGGCCACTTTGCCCAGGAAGGCACAAACCCATTCCTTACCCAGACCCTTCTGTCATATGGAGCAAACTGAACTGAAAAGAAAGAAGAGATCTACATGTCTATCAAAAGAAGAACTGATAACAATAGATATATAAATCACAGAATATTCATACAATGGAATATCCTACATGCTTTAAGATGGACGCTTCCTCAAGACTACACAATGTTGGAAAGACAGTCTCTTCAACAAATGTTGCTGGGAAAACTGGACAAACACATGTGAAAAAATGAAATTAGAGTGCTCCTTAACTTCGTACACAAAAATAAGCTCACAGTGGATTAAAGATCTAAATGTGAGACTGGACACTATAAAACTCCTAGAGAAAAACATAAGCAGAACACTCTCTAACATAACTCACAGCAACATTTTTTCCATCCATCCCCCAGAATAATGGAAATAAAAGCAAAATGAACAAATGGTATCTACTTAAACTCAAAAGCTTTCTCACAGAAAAGGAAACAATTTACAAAACAAAAAGACAATCCACAGATTTGGAGAAAATATTTGCAAATGATGTGACAGATAAGGGATTCAGTTCAGTTCAGTCACTCAGTCATGCCCAACTCTTTGCGACCCCATGCATGCCAGACTTCCCTGTCCATCACCAACTCCCGGAGCTTACCCAAACTCATGTCCATCGAGTTGGTGATGCCATCCAACCATCTCATCCTCTGTCATCCCCTTCTCTCGCCTTCAATCTTTC
>NW_011495070.1:8594929-8596466 GCF_000754665.1 Bison bison bison
TGGAGCCCCCCAAAATAAAGTTTCTCACTGTTTCCACTGTTTCCCCATCTATTTGCCATGAAGTGATGGAACTGGATCACCAGTGTGTTCTCTTGGCAAAACTCTGTTAGCCTTTGCCCTGCTTCATTCTGTATTCCAAGGCCAAATTTGCCTGTTACTCCAGGTTATCTCTTGACTTCCTACTTTTGCATTCCAGTCCCCTATAAAGAAAAGGACATCTTTTTTGAGTGTTAGTTCTAGAAGGTCTTGTAGGTCTTCATAGAACCATTCAACTTCAGCTTCTTCAGCGTTACTGGTTGGGGCATAGACTTGGATGCCCCAACCAGTGACACTGAATGGTATGCCTTGGACACGAACAGAGATCATTCTGTCATTTTTGAGACTGAATCCAAGTACTGCATTTTGGACTCTTGTTGACTATGAGGGCTACTCCATTTCTTTCAAGGGATTCTTGCCCACAGTAGTAGATATAATGGTCATCTGAGTCAAATGCACCCATTCCAGTCCATTGTAGTTCATGGATTCCTAAAATGTCGATGTTCACTCTTGCCATCTCCTGTTTGACCACTTCCAATTTACCTTGACTCATGGACCTAACATTCCAGGTTCCTATGCAATACTGTTTTTTACAGCATCAGACTTTACTTCCGTCACTAGTCACATCCACAATTGGGTGTTGTTTTTGCTTTGGCTCTGTCTCTTCATTCTTTCTGGACTTATTTCTCTACTGATCTCCAGTAGCATATTGGGCACCTACCAACCTGGGGAGTTCATCTTTCAGTGTCCTATTTATTTCCCTTTTCATACTGTTCATAGGGTTAGTCTCCAAAATTTACAAACAGCTTACGATGCTTAATAGCATAAAAAACCCACTCAAAAACCATCAAACAACCCACTCCAAAAAATGGGCAGACGACCTGAATAGACATTTCTCTAGAGGGGACATAAAGATGGCCAATAGGAACATGAAAAGATGTTCAACAACACTAGTTATTAGAGAAATGCAAATCTAAAACTACAATGAGGTGTCACCTCACACCTGTTAGAATCAGAGATCAGATCAGATCAGTCGCTCAGTCGTGTCCAACTCTTTGCGACCCCATGAATCGCAGCACGCCAGGCCTCCCTGTCCATCACCAACTCCCGGAGTTCACTCAGACTCACGTCCATCGAGTCAGTGATGCCATCCAGCCATCTCATCCTCTGTCATCCCCTTTTCCTCCTGCCCCCAATCCCTCCCAGCATCAGAGTCTTTTCCAATGAGTCAACTCTTCACATGAGGTGGCCAAAGTACTGGAGTTTCAGCTTTAGCATCATTCCTTCCAAAGAAATCCCAGGGCTGATCTCCTTCAGAATGGACTGGGTGGATCTCCTTGCAGTCCAAGGGACTCTCAAGAGTCTTCTCCAACACCACAGTTCAAAAGCATCAATTCTTCGGCGCTCAGCCTTCTTCACAGTCCAACTCTCACATCCATACATGACCACAGGAAAAACCACAGCCTTGACTAGACGGACCTTTGTTGGCAAAGTAATGTCT
>NW_011495070.1:8596566-8598589 GCF_000754665.1 Bison bison bison
CCATGATCTTCGTTTTCTGAATGTTGAGCTTTAAGCCAACTTTTTCACTCTCCACTTTCACTTTCATCAAGAGGCTTTTGAGTTCCTCTTTACTTTCTGCCATAAGGGTGGTGTCATCTGCATATCTGAGGTTATTGATATTTCTCCCGGCAATCTTGATTCCAGCTTGTGTTTCTTCTAGTCCAGCGTTTCTCATGATGTACTCTGCACATAAGTTAAATAAGCAGGGTGACAATATACAGCCTTAACGTACTCCTTTTCCTATTTGGAACCAGTCTGTTGTTCCACGTCCAGTTCTAACTGTTGCTTCCTGACCTGCATACAGATTTCTCAAGAGGCAGGTCAGGTGGTCTGGTATTCCCATCTCTTTCAGAATTTCCCACAGTTTATTGTGATCCACACAGATCACAATAATCCACCTGTTAGAATGGGTATCATCAAAAAATCCACAAACATATGCTGGAGAGGGTGTGGAGAGAAGGGAACCATCCTACACTGTTGGTGGGAATGTAAACTGGTACAGCCACTATGGAGAACAGTAAAGACGTTCCTTAGAAAACTAAAAATAGACCTACCATAGGGGCTTCCCAGACAGTGCAGTAATAAAGAATCCACCTACCAGTGCAGGAGACGTGGGAGGCATGGGTTCGATCCTGAGTCGGGAAGATTCCATGGAGGAAGAAATGGCAACCCATTCTAGTACTTTTGCCTGGAGAATCCCCATAGACAGAGGAGCCTTGTGGCTACAGTCCAAAGGGTCACAAAGAGTCAGACACAACTAAGCAACTAAGCAAGCAAGCACAGAGCTACCGTATGACCCTGCAATCCCACTCCTGGACATGTATCTGGAGAAACGCATTATCTGAAAGGATACACGCACCCTAATGTTCACGGCATCACTGTTTACAACGGTCAAGACGTGGAAGCAACCTAAATGTCCATCGACAGAGGAATGGTAAAGAAGATGTAATACAGATACACAATGGACTATTACTCAACCCTTAAAAAGAATGAAATAATGCCACTTGCAGAAACACAGGTGGACTAAGATTCTGTGTCATACTGAGTGAAGTAAGTCAGAGAAGGAGAAATATCGCACGGCATCCCTTATATGTGGAATCTGAAAAAGAAATTATACAAATGGACTTGCTTACAAAACAGAAAGAGATTCACAGACTTAGAAAACAAACTTCTGGTTGCTGGGGGAAGGGATAGTTAGGGAGTTTGGGATGGTCATGTGCGTCCTGCTATATTTAAAATGAATAACCAACAAGGACCTATTATATAACACACGAAACTCTGCTCAATGTTATGTGCCAGCTTGGATGTGTGGGGGTTTGGGGAGAGTGGATACATGTACAGGTATATCTGAGTCCCTTTGCTGTTCACCTGAAACTACCACAACACTGTTAACTGGCTATAGTCCAATACAAAATAAAAAAGTTTAAAGTTTGGAAAAAAAGATGGATGCCTCCTTAAAATGAGGGGAAAAAATGGATGAATCCCCAAAGCATAATTCTAAGGGAAAAACCAGACACAAAATGATTCTCTGTATGTAAAATTAACCTCTTTTATAAAGTTGTGCAAAATTTACAGAGAGTTTATCGATAGTCAGGTGATAGATGTATACACATTTTTATATAGTGTGCAAAATGAGCAAAAGAAAAATACATGTGTACATGCAAGGTGATGATTTAAGAACCTCAGAAAGTGGCTGCGTCTGGGCCAGGATTCTGAATTCACCACAGAGGGGCACCCAGGGACTTCTAATGTGCTATTTATGAATAATCCAGTTATTATACTGACTGCTGGGAATATGTGTTATTTGCAATTACAATTAGTCTTTAACTTTACATATATGTTACATGTACCCTTATGAATGGGATTTTCCAGGCAAGAATACTTGAGTGGGCTGCCATTTCCTTCTCCAGGGGATCTTCCCAACCCAGGGATTGAACCTGTGTCTCCTGCATTGTAGACAGACACTTTATCGTCTGAGCCACCAGGGAAACCCACCCTTAGA
>NW_011495070.1:8598689-8606135 GCF_000754665.1 Bison bison bison
TAAAATGGAAGTTCTGTGCAGATCAGATGTGCATGTAAGAGTTAACAGCAGAGCCTCCGTTGATAGGGAAGGTGGAGAGGAGTGTTAACAGTCATGTTTACTTCTTGCTTAATGTGCTTTTGTTTCTGGGTTTGTTTGGACTTTTTTTTTTTTTTTTGGCAACACAAGGAGGAGTGTGTATTTATACATTTTTAAAAAACACTAAAGATAACTTTTAGCTACTAAAACTATGAATTATGTTCATTTTAGGAAGAGTCCTTTCTGCTACATAGTAAGATTACCTTGAAAGGATAAACATGAGATTTATACAACTTTCATTTTTCTAAGATACTAAAAGACACACAATTATTAAAAAATATACCATATTTAACTATAAAATCTTCTTTGCCATATTTGCTTCTTTTAGAAACGACGTTTACCATGGCCAAATAATCTTTTTATTTTCATTGTAGACAAGGTAACATGGTGATCATAAGACTGCATATTCCTTTACACAGACAAGAGATTCTGAGGTTCTGAAAAGCCAAGTGGAGAAAGTAATTAGAATGCTTGGCTGAAATTCCATGAAACCCCAAGAATCAGTGCTGTGTTTCTTTTATCCCTAGGTAACTTCCAAACTCCTTTGTGTGGTTAACAATGGCCAATAACCAGAGTGGGAAGATCTTTACATGGGAGTTAATGCTCTCTCAGGCTCTTTCCAGGTCTAAAAATCTTTTGGGTTCTTTTCAATGCAGCCATATCCGCAGCCACTAGACAATGTGATGTAATTAGACTGCCTCTCCTGTGGTTTTATCAGAGACTAACAGCCTGAATAGAAAAGCGTTATTTACCAAAGCAGACCACAATCTGCAGAACTGTGTTGTTTGGGAATATTACTTCTCCCCAAATAGAACGTGAGTCCCATAGAACAGGGGACCTTGTGTTGGTATCTTAGCATTGCTGGAGTCTAGTTCAGGGTCAGGAGTGCCCAATGTATTGACAAACTGTTTGCTAAGTGCATCTGTTTGCTCAGCAGTTCAGAAAACTAACTTCTTTTAGCCAGCCATCCATATATGTCATCACAAATCTTTACTTAGCACCAATTCTGAGCCAATTACAATGGCAGATCCTGAGACCACAAATATGATTAATACACTTTTCTGCCTTTAGAAGGTTAGATCTACACCAAAGTATAGTCTGGAATTACATCTATCACTAACTACATGGATAAAACTCACATGTTGAGTGAAAGATGCTAGACACAAAAAGAATCCATTCTGTATAATTCTGTTTATATCAAACCAAAATAGGTAAAACTAAGCTATGGAATTTGAAGTTGAGAGAGTGATTCCCTGAAGGAGATTAGTGACTGGAAGGGGACCTGAGGGGGGCCAATGAGATCAGTTAGTGAGTGGTCTTTTTCCTTAATCTTCACATGATCAATTTTTGAAATACACCAAGCAGTAAAATTCATGATTTGGGTACTTTTATATATATATGTTATATTTTTTAAAGTATTTATTTAGTTATTTGCTTGGCTGCACCAGATCTTAGCTGTGGCATGCAGTGCCTATCTTTCAGTTGCAGCATGTGGAACCTGGTTCCCTGACTAGGGATCAAACCCAGAACCCCTGCTTTGGGAGTACAGAGTCTTAGTCACCGGACCACCAGGGAAGTCCCTATGCAAGTTATGAGTTCATTTGCAAAAGAATAACACTTAAAAAAAACTGTACGACTTGTCTCACGGGATTTCTCCACTGTTCATACAGTTCAATATTCTCCACACTTGGCCAATCTTGTTCTAACTCAAATGCCACCTTCTGCAGGAAGTCCTCATGGAACCCCAAACTTGAATGAACTTCTCCTTCCTCTGAAATGCCACAGCATCTTACTAATGCAGCTTCCTTACTTTCCTTTAACTCTGAGCAGTGTGTCAAAATATGAAACAATCCTCAACTCACACACCTATCACAGTGCTTTGGAGGTATCAGGTTCTAGAAAATTCTTTAGCATATATAAACACATAACACTTTATTCCTTGAAGTGCTGCACGTGACTTCTTTCTGTGCTTCCGGGTGATATTTAACCTGTCTTTAATTCAGTATAACATATACCTATGGGAACCATCCAAATGTGATGTTAATAAGCCTGAAACCCTTTCTACCGATGGCTCAGACATGCTAAAAGGAAAATAGCATTGTCTATCCATTCTCATAATAAATATAATAAAAAATTTCAAAACAAAAATGTTACTAGTAATTTACTATATACATCATCTTACAACTTGATTTTTACTCTTCAAATGCCACACACATTTTCTCATGTCTGCACACACCATTCTCACTGAGGTTCACTGCATTTTGGAACAATGCTTTGGCAGAATGGCCACAGGCAGAAAGAATGGATCTGACCTTGCTTAACCAACTCCCCATCTATGGACATCTGGGCCATTTCAAAATGTTTACTTTTAAAATGATGAACATCTTTATTTAAAATTGTCTGTTCATGCTAACCATGTAAGGGTAAATGCCTAAGAGGTTTACTTTCTGGGTTAAAATTACATGGGGCTTCTCTGGTGGCTCAGATGGTAAAGACTCTATCTGCCTGCAATTCAGGAGACCTGGATTCAATCCCTGGGTCAGGAAGATCCCCTGGAGAAGGGAATGGCTACCCACTACAGTATTCAAAAGTATACTGTTACAAAGGATTTTCTAGAGTATACCTGTTAGATACAAAGACTGCAGGGATGTCTGCTTCTACTGTAGCAAATCCCACATTTCACGGATGCACTCTTCACTTTTCAACATCTCTGAAGTCACATCTCTTAAGATCAATGGCATCTTCCAGTCACTGTCAGGCAGCTGGCTGTTGGGATTGGGTTAACTGCCTGCACCAGGATGTAACCCCTCAGCCAGAAAAGGACCTGGAGACCATTCCAGGGATGGATGTAAGTGCTGACTATTGTCTGAAATCATTGTGATACCTTCTTTATGCTTCAGAAAGTGCCAGAATTGAATCTCGCAGAAATTCAGCAGCTTAGGAAAAAATTCCAGAGGAATAAGGATAAATAATTTTTTTATGAAATGCTTCATTCTTAGGGCTCTCAAAGGCACAGCTGATAACAGTGTGAAAAACATAGGTGTAGATGCCCTAAGTTGAAAAGAGATTCAGGAGTGTTGAACATTTATATGAATGGAGGGCAGTTTGATGTGCGTTTTCCTCCTTCCCATTTCACAAGGACTGGGTATGACTTGAAAGTCAAGGTTAGAAACCTCAAAAAGCTTTATTGCACTTCTGACCCACTCACCTCAGCCAACAGAGACTGGCCCTGGAAGCACATCAAATTATTTTTCCAGTTGTTTCCTTTTAACAATTCAAGGACAGAGTTCTTTTAGCATTACCTTAAAAACATCTATTCTGTGATGGCCTAAAAGAAGTTTAATAGAAGTTTATTTTCCTGAAATGCATCCTTTTGGGGATTCCTCAATGGCACCCCACTTCAGTACTCTTGCCTGGAAAATCCCATGGATGGAGGAGCCTGGTGGGCTGCAGTCCATGAGGTCACTAAAAGTCAGGCACGACTGAGCGACTTCACTTTCACTTTTCACTTTCATGTGTTGGAGAAGAAATGGCAACCCACTCCAGTGTTCTTGCCTGGAGAATCCCAGGGATGAGGGAGCCTGGTGGGCTGTCGTCTATGGGATCACACAGAGTCGGACACGACTGAAGTGACTTAGCAGCAGCAGCAGCAGCTGCTTCCTCATGTCCGCATCCCAGTAGGTTTGCCCCTGTTTACACAGCTAAACTGAAAATTAATCTAAGATTTACTATTTATAGTTTTAATACAATTTTGCATTTTTTTTAAAAAAAAAGCTCCAGGTAAGAGGCAAAACCATCCTGCAACAAGCTAGGAGATAAATGCATTGTTCTAGAGGAGCAGCTGTAGAAGAAAGGGGGGCAGTGGAGAGGAGCCAGGAGAAAAATGAAGACAGAGAAACTCCTGGTGAGTGATGGTCAAATGCGTAACCAGCCACCACGGGAACCATGCGATCGTGTCTTACACCAAAAATAAGGGGGTGGGGCTCCTGAGACATTTGCTGAGAAACCACAGGAGCCAGTGGAAGGCTAGTATGGACTATTTTGACTTCTGAGGCAGTATCTATTTCAGCGAAGCAGGTGGAAAAGTCAGGGACCAAAGATGCAGGTGTGAACACAGGGTGATAACCCAAGAGTGACTGACATGATGGCAAAGAGAAAGGCATGTCACTCACCCACACTGCCAAAGTTAAAAAAAAAAGAACCTTTCAAGAACGAAAATATCTAACTAAAATGCAAAGCTGAATCATACAGTATGCGATGTGAGCCCACAGATTTTCAGAAGAATCCTGTACACTAAGAGTATGATTGTGTGCATGTGAGTGTGTGTGGTGAGCGGCAGGTGAGGGATATGTTTTGGTAGGGTCTTCATCTTGGGGAGGAGCTGGGAGGAGAGAGAGGAAGGAAGAGAGAGAGACAGAAACCTGATTAGGTTTGGATCACCCTGGTGTATAACAGTGACACCATCAAAGGTCTTATGACAACCATGAAAATATAAGCTCCCTGGAAAGCTCAAAAAATTCCAGAGAAGGATTGAATGGTTTATAGGATGAGAATGATGATTCAAATCTTCACCATGTAGACTTCAAGGGACTGGGAGTCCCCAGCTGCTATCTCAGTTTTACTTCTCTATGAAAATACTGTTTACATTACTCCATAGTGTGCTAATTATGTTCTAGTCTTGGTATTTATCAACACTTGCTTTTCTTTCAGAAGAAAAAGGTGAGGGATTTTCATCTCACTGGAGATGAAGTTCTGGAATGGATTCCAGAATCTTTCACTGATGGAAAGGAGTAATATTTTTCTCTTCTACATTCAGAAAACGAACATCATGGCATCTGGTCCCATCACTTCATGGGAAATAGATGGGGAAAACAGTGGAAACAATGTCAGACTTTATTTTTGGGGGCTCCAAAATCACTGCAGATGGTGACTGCAGCCATGAAATTAAAAGACGCTTACTCCTTGGAAGGAAAGTTATGACCAACCTAGATAGCATATTCAAAAGCAGAGACATTACTTTGCCAACAAAGGTCCGTCTAGTCAAGGCTATGGTTTTTCCAGTGGTCATATATGGATGTGAGAGTTGGACTGTGAAGAAGGCTAAGTGCCGAAGAATTGATGCTTTTGAACTGTGGTGTTGGAGAAGACTCTTGAGAGTCCTTTGGACTGCAAGGAGATCCAACCAGTCCATTCTGAAGGAGATCAGCCCTGGGATTTCTTTGGAAGGAATGATGCTAAAGCTGAAACTCCAGTACTTTGGCCACCTCATGCGAAGAGTTGACTTATTGGAAAAGACTTTGATGCTGGGAGGGATTGGGGGCAGGAGGAGAAGGGGACGACAGAGGATGAGATGGCTGGATGGCATCACTGACTCGATGGATGTGAGTCTGAGTGAAGTCCGGGAGTTGGTGATGGACAGGGAGGCCTAGCGTGCTTCGATTCATGGGGTCACAAAGAGTCAGACACGACTGAGTGACTGAACTGAACTGAACAATGTCCAAAGTGACAATCACCAATACTGTGTATCTACTATCAAGTAATAGCATCATATTAGACATATTAGACAGCATATTAAAAAGCAGAGACATTACTTTGTCAACAAAGGTCCATCTAGTCAAGGCTAAGGTTTTTCCAGTAGTCATGTATGGATTTGAGATTTGGACTACAAAGAAAGCTGAGCGCCAAAGAATTGATGCTTTTGAACTGTGGTGTTGGAGAAGACCCTTGAGAGTCCCTTGGACTGCAAGGAGTCAAACCAGTCAATTCTAAAGGAAATCAACCTTTATTCATTGGATATTCATTGGAATGACTGATGCTGAAGCTCCAATACTTTGGCCACCTGATGCGAAGAGCTGACTCATTGGAAAAGACCCTGATGCTGGGAAAGACTGAGGGCAGAGGAGAAGGGGATAACAGAGGATGAGATGGTTGGATGGCATCACCGACTCAATGGACATGAGTTTGAGCAAATTCCAGGAGCATCACTAAGTCAGTGGACATGAGTTTGGGCAAACTCCAGGAGATGGCGAAGGACAGGGAAGCCTGGCATGCTGCAAGTCCGTGGGGTCACAAAGAGCTGGACACGACTGAGCAACTGAACAACAATGACACTAAAAATTTCAGCTTTCAGCACAGATACTCAGCTATATAGCCACCCCTACCTTCCCCAACAATGCCAGGGAACACTTGGAGGCTTGCCATCTTCCTAGTCAGGGTGAAATGGATGATGCCACATTGACCCTGTCACTGGGAAATTCCTTCCTAAGTGACAGTGTTTACAGACATGATCCAGAAACCTCTCTGCAGCGGGCCAGCTTCTCTGGCTCAGCTGGACATCAACCCAGGAAGGCAACAACAGGTAAACCTGCTGATAATCCATGAGGAAAACCCTTTCAACTTCTGCATTTACAAAGCCATAGTGGAGAAACTGATCACAGATCATGCAGTGAACTGCAGACTGTTTACTAAGCAGTGATCTTCAGCAAACAGAATAACAAAGGTAGAAATAAAAACTGTGGATAATTAAGAGTGTGGTTCCAGTGTTACAACAGTGCTTCTTTACAAGGTATTACTAAAAACACAGCCTGGAGAGACCTGGTCCTGGTTTCCAGTCGACAATCTCTTCCTTCTTGTCCCTTGGTTCTCTGTCATAGGTTCATTCACTTCCATTTTCCCAGATGCTTTCAGGATGAAGACACCAATGACATAACCTTCACCTCACTGTTCCTCTGGTTTGGAGATGAAAGCACAGAGCCTTTCTCCTGGACTCCAGGTACTCTCCACCAATGGTACTCACAGGGCTCCAGAGATTCTGGATTCCATTTCCTTTAAAAAAACATTTATTTTTATTTATTTGGCCACACTAGGTCTTAGTTATGGCATGTGATATCTTTTTTTACTTGTGGCACATGGGATCTAGTTGCTGACCAGGGATGGAACCCAGGCCCCTTGCACTGGCAGCTCAGAGTCTCAGCCACTGGACCACCACAGGAGTCTCCCCATTTGCTCCTTCATAGGAGATAAAATTGCTGGAGATGCTTCTCCAGTGTGAACACACGGCCTTCTGCCGCTGATAAAAACTACACACCTCTGCTCAGTAGAGGACAGTGCTAGAGAGCTTCCTGGCTTCAGTTCAGGAAAGACTAGCCTCTGAGTTGGGAAGACTTTCCTTTACCTAGAAGCCTTTCTGTGCGAGCTTTTATTACCAAACCTCTTGGCGGCAGCAGGTTTCAGCCTGCTCTGTGGACACTGCTGCTGCTGCTGCTGCTGTTGCTTCAGTGGTGTCCAACTCTATAAGACCCCATAGACGGCAGCCCACCAGGCTCCCCTGTCCCTGGGATTCTCCAGGCAAGAACACTGCAGTGGGTT
>NW_011495070.1:8606264-8626949 GCF_000754665.1 Bison bison bison
TTATAGAGGAAAAGCATGATGAGTCACTGGGCTATTATCTAAGACCTTGGCTTTTAAATCCACTGTGACCTTTCATACACACAGGTGGATTTGTAATAAAACACAAGTTTTGCAAAATAATAGCTATCCATATTATGTGCAGTGAATTGTAATAGTTTCTCCTTCTGTTTCACTTTTAGAAGTGCCATGTAACCTCCTAAATTTTTTGTAAGTGCAATTAGAAAAACAACATAAAAGGTTAATGAGACAGGTGAAAATATAACTAAATTGATCTATTTATAGGAAATCTCAGAAACACAAGTGTGAAAGTTTTAGATATGAGGTTCTATTATTTCAGGTACTAGAATGATTCCCTTTCTATCAAATTCCAAACACAAAGGTCTAATTAATTTTTATGAAAGGATACAGCAGGGGCTTCCCAGGTGGCTCAATGGTAAAGAATCTTCCTGCCAATGAAGCAGATGTGACTTTGATCCCCAGGTCAGTAAGATCCCCTAGAGGAGGAAATAGCAACCCACTCCAGTATTCTTGCCTGGAGAATCCCATGGACAGAGGAGCCTGGTGGGCTACAGTCCATGGGGTTGCAGAGTCAGACAGGACTTTGAAACTGAGCACACGCACATGCAAAGGATAAGGCAGTAAGACTGCAGGTGGAAAACATTTTGAACAAACCTGTAATAAATTAACGAGGTTACACCGCAACACAGACATGCTTGATGGAGATGGGTGTTTGTTCTGATCGGGGATTATAAAGGGAAACAAGAGGTGATGAGGCTGGGGGGCATCGGAGGAAAGGAGTGAAGGTCAAGTTTTCTTGGTTTGTACACATCACCTAATTGGCTCACTTCTGAATCCAGTGGAGAATGTTGGCAACTGCTACTTGAAGCACAAAGGGAAGAGACTCAGGCGATTCAGGTCAGAGGTCACCAGTAAAGATACAAAAAAAAAAAAAGAGCTGCTCATCCTTCCAAAGAGCCATTTTCCCACCTATTAACACCAACATCATCCACCCCGCAAAATTCTGAGTGCAGAAACCTCTGTCTTCTGTTTTGAATCATCTCCAACAAAGCTAATGGAAATCAAAACTGAGCGGAAACTGGGCAGCAGAAGAGCTAGGAAATGTTTCTATTCTTTAAGGAGAGGGGTTGTTATTGAGCCGCTCAGTCATGTCCGACTCTTTTGTGACCCCATGGCCCGCAGGCCACCAGGCTTCTGTGTCCATGGGATTTTCCAGGCAAGAAGACTGGAGTGGGTTGCCATTTCCTTCTCCAAAAGGAGAGGAGAGAGTTAATTAAAAGCCTGCAAAGTTCCAATGACTAGATTTTTGCCTCTACATCTCTTTATCCATTAAGAACGGTGTGTTCCAACTTGAGCAAAGCATGGCTTCCCCTCATCTGAAGCTGTCAACAAATGATACTCTGCACAATGCGAGTAATGTGAAGACTCCACTCAATGTCCCAAAGGCAGACTGGTTGAAGATGTGAGAGGACCCCAAGTTATCAACTTCTTTTTGCCAAAAAAAAAAGGAACAGTTGCAGAAATGCCAGTATTTGTGACAGCCTTAACAACGATCATTCAAATGATGAAGATTCTATAGTATGAGTTTATATCTTTGTGAGTTTGGAAAGGATGTCTAAGTTGAAATCATTCTAGTAAGACCTAAATAGAAACCTAGGCACTGCCAGCACCATCATAGTGATCTATTTTCTCTCTCTCTCCCTCTCTTCCCTCCTCTCTCTCTCTCTCTCTCTCTCACACACACACACACACACACACACACACACTCTTATACATCTCCAGACTTATTTATCCCCATCATGATTTGGCATCCAAATACTAATATGATGACTGCGCACTGCCCTCATTTTATTAATCCCAACCCTGTATGCCTACTGTTTAGAAGTTAAATTTAGAGTCTTCTGAATTCCACATATTCTATATAATCAACCATTAACACTTCTCTTTCTGGAGATTTAAATGCCAGGATTAGAAACGGTAGTACCAAATTCATACCCATATACGGGAAAAGGCTTCTAGTAATGGTTTTGCAAATTAAAGGGTTTCTCCAGATTGGCCAATATACCTAAAATTATACTTTGCCCTTGAGAGAATCTAGGGAAAACTCCCAATTTTAGGCCCGGAATCTTAAATGGATGGAATTTTGACATCTTCTGGTCCAAGTGCATCATCACACATCAACTACGACAGCCCCAGCCTCTTGACAACGTCTGGGTCTATGTGCCTCTTTACTGAAACTCTCTCATTCGTAGGTTTCCATAGTTTTAGTGAATTTGGCTTTATTCTAATCAGGGAGCTCCTTTCCACTGCCAACCCCCCCAATGCCGTCCCACCTACCCTCTGTTCTGTCCTCCCCTTACACCGCCTCCAGTGCTGGTCCCATCCAAACATACAGTTTCAACCTTCAGCGCTACATCAGCGGCAACGTCCATGTGCCCAGCCTCCAGGATCTCCAATACAACATGCCCAACACTAAATTCACGCTTTCCTTCCAAACTTCTTTTTCTTGTGTTCCTTTTTATAATACCATTCATCAGTCACCCATCCAAAACTGTCATTTTTTTTTTAGTCCATCCTTATTCAGACATCAGTTTCTCAAATTTATTTCTGAAATTTCTAGACTATTGTTACCAGCTTCATAGTTAACACCGTCTAAAACCAGTGTCTCCTACATACACTCCTCATCGTAGGTAGAAGGAAGATTTTCTCAAACAGAGCTCTGAAAATGTTTGCTTAAAACCTTTCATGGCTTCTTATCACCGACAGAAGAATGTCCAACTTCCTAGTGTCCCTCCCTGAGTCTCAACCTATTTTTTGATCTCATCTCACCAAACAAGCCACCTGCTTGTCACTCAGGCCCACCCACCTTCTTTCAACAATCAAATAAATGGTTTCTTCTGCTTAAAGTGCTCACATCGGCTCCTTTCCTCACAACTCTGATTACTTTAAAATGTCACCTGCTCTAACAAGCCTTCTTCAAATCTTCAGGCCCACTTAATCATTCCTGGGTGTTCCTGCAGCACTCTGTTCATTCTAATAATATCACGCATAGATGATGCCTTCTTGTTTGCCAGATGGTAACCTGCTTTAGGGGAAAAAAAGTGGCACCTTGCTCTCTGTATTTAACACACGTGCACATAGTAGGTCCTTAACCTTAACAACTGCTAAGTAAATATATAAACACAGGAAAAACACTCTTGAATTAAGAGAAGATGTGATTTTCAGTCCTCCCTTGGGTAGGACTCAAACTTCAAGCTCTATCTATAGACTGATAAATAGTATTGTTCCTGTCTATGCAGTACAATTACAAGAATAAATGAAATCAAGCAAAGTACTAGATCTGCTGCTGCTGCTGCTAAGTCGCTTCAGTCGTGTCCGACTCTGTGCCACCCCGTAGACAGCAGCCCACCAGGCTCCGCCGTCACTGGGATTCTCCAGGCAAGAACACTGGACTGAGTTGCCATTTCCTTCTCCAATGCATGAAAGTGAAAAGTGAAAGTGAAGTCGCTCAGTCGTGCCTGACTCTTAGCGACCCCATGGCCTGCAGCCTACCAGGCTCCTCTGTCCATGGGATTTTCCAGGCAAGAGTACTGGAGTGGGGTGCCATTGCCTTCTCCAAAGTACTACATCAAATACAGACAAATGTATTAAGTATAATCCAAGAATATAATCTTTTAATGTCTATTATTTCACATAGATATATCAAAGATTAAGAGAGTCTATAGCCAATGTCTAAATTGTGGATGAATATAAGCGTAATGAAAAATAGGTATTTTACATATCTTAGCAGTCATTGTTCTAGAAATTAAGGGTGACCTCAATTTAATATCATTATGCTGTACAGATCACACTAAGTATTAGTTAGCATCAGAAGCACTCACTATGTTATAGAGATAAAAAGCATAGACTTGATTAAAATAGGTATGAATTTTAGCACCATATTATTATTAGCATGATCAAATTACAAAATGCTAATTATAAAATGCCTTTATAGCATTTATCATATGTATAAATACTTTACATATATTATCCCGTTATTCTCACAAGAATCTCATGCAACGTTATTCCCATTTTACATCAGAGGAAACTGAAGCAGCGTGTTTGGTTAACTTGTCCTGGGTAGCAAAGCTATTACGAGGCAGAGCAGAGATCTGAGTCTGCCCAGTCTGGTTCTAATCACTAACCCAATGCAGCCAATCTATAAATGACATGACAGATGAGTACAGTGCACGACCCACAGGAAATTCTTGACAGACGTTATATTCCTTTTGTACTAATGCTACTCAGGTGATGATGATATATGCAAGTGGTCCTGAAGTCTGCTTCCTCATCGCCTGACCACGCCCCCAAGCCATATGGACTCTGTGAAATGGAGATCTTATCTGTATGGTGTACTACCCTCTTGCCTGTATAAGCAGAGTTTCCAAGAAAACTAGAAAAAAAAATCAAACCATTTTAGAAAGCTATTAATTCATCCATTCAAATGGGAGCTATATAGATCTATTTTTTCTTTTGCCGAATCATTAAAATGTCATTATTCGGGGCTGAGGCAAAGGTAGAGAGTTTGCCAGTTCTTTCAGACCCTCTGGTTGTCTTTCAGCAAATCCCAGCATGTCAATGTCACTGTCTATTACAATCATCGAGGTTCACACTGTGTTCCCTCGATCCAGCTCTCCCTCCCCTTCTGAGAATATCAGAAGCTCTCCTCTCACAGGGATGTTGCTGCAGTTCCTCCTTTAGCCTATCATTCAGGGAAGAATGCTATGAAACACTCTCCAAATATAGCTCCCATTTCTGCAATGCTTTTGGCTGGCGCCTGCTTCAGATGTGAAAAATATATTTGCTTACAACTATTGGGGTAGACAGACTTCTTCATGGTTCCCTCAGCTGGGTTAATTCTTACATATACACCTTTGTGGGTACCGACACACTTTTTCATTGTTTTCTTACAAAATATTTTTCTAGTTTAATACTTTTCCTATTTCAATAAATACCATGTGTCTCCACTGTCAGCTACACAGGGGTTCTTGAATTATGTACTGCACAATGTCAATACTTAAGAGTCATATATTTTTTAAAATATTGCTTAGTTTTTACTTCTTTATTTGTGTGTGTTTTTCTAATTATTTATCTGGTCACTCGGCATGTGGCATCTTAGTTTCCGATCAAGGATTGAAACCTTGACTTTTATATCCCTGCATTGGAAGCATAAGAGTCTTAACCACTGGACCAGCAGGAAAGTTCCAACATCGTAATAATAATTCCTTTAGCACTTACCATGTACCAGGTTCTTCACTAAATGCTTCACATGCATTCTCAACAAACTCACAGCAACAGGACACAAAGAATTCCTGGGCTAGAAACGCCAAGAGTGCCATGATTGAGAATTCTGCTCCCGAGGAAGTGATCCTTCTATCTTTCAGAGATAACACCCCAACTATACTTACTACCTGCTCTGTGGTTTCTATGCAGCCATGAACTCTTGGGGCTTTGTGATTTTCACTGATAAAGAAATTAACTTATACTTTGCAATCAATAAAATAAAATAATTAAACTTGATGATCTCTAAAATCTTTCAGAAAATGTCTGTTTTCATTTTGTGGTTAATTAAAAAAATAATATCAAGGTAATTCTGATCATCCAGAGAGAAAAAAATTAAAAATTCATTGGCCTACAGGCAGACATAAGCTCACACTGTAAGGGCCTTTTGGGTCGGCTTGCCTGGGGAGATTTGGGTAAAACACTGTATGTTGTTAAGAAAAAAAATTGAAGGAATATTTACTTATAAGAATCATACAAGTGAAAACACTAGGACTTAATGTTAAAATAAGCAACCAAAGGAAATACTAAAAATAGATGAATGAAATACTGCGCATGAGAAATCAGGAACACAATTAAAGAAAATCTTATTTAAAATCAAGGGAGTAGCAGTTTAATGAACAAGCAAAACTGCTCTGGGACTATGAGAATCAGGCATCTTCTAAGACCAATTAAAATCCTCCACTATGTATTATATGTTCATGTACACACACACATTTTTAAAATTCCCTCAGTGACAGTAACAGGCTTATTCTTTTATTTTGATCTTAAAATATCTTTCAGGTAAATGGGATTTGTATTACTTGGCAAATATTCACAATAATTACAAATTTAGGAAAATCATAGTAAGATAAATGTAAAGGAAATGACTTATTTATAAAACTCAAAGTAACATTTAGTGGTAGAAATCTGCATAGACCCTTTTACTTCAATAGCATTAGTAGACATGGGCCTGACTCAATTCTCTAAGAACAATCAGCATTTTAAACTAATGGGAGTAAGTCACTCTGAGAACTGAAACTATTCTTTAAGCCAAAATATTCAGACAATGACTAACCAAAGGCATTACCATATTCACAGAGCACAAGCTTTGGCTTATGGATTAAATCCACAGTAGTCTGTACTTTGCCTGTGTGTGGTTAGTCACTTCAGTCGGGTCTGACTCTTTGCGACACCATGGACTGTAGCCCGCCAGGCTCCTCTGTCCATGGGATTCTACAGACAAGAATACCAGAGTGGGTTGTCGTGTCCTTCTCCAGGGGATCTTCCCGACTCAGGGCTTGAACCCATGTCTTTTATACCTCCTGCCTTGGCAGGTGGGTTCTTTATTGCTAATACCATCTGGGAAGCCAGTTTGTACCTTATATGTCTATAATAAATATTTCTTATATAATGAAAGAACTGCATTGCTGCAAATATACAATTTAATACTAATGGCAAATTCTTAAGTTATCTAATGTTTATGGGGAACTGTTTGCAGACAGATTATCTTAAAGAAGTTTCTTTTCATTCCCCCCTTATAAAAAAAAAAAAAGCACACAAATATAAAAATTAGTGAAAAGTAAAAGAAATTCTACACATTTCCCAAGATAGTTGAAAGTGATATAGACCTGAATTAAAATATCAGCTTTGCTTCTGTCCATCTGTGACTCTGGGCAAGTTTCCAACTCACGGGGTGTATGAAAGGAGTGAAGTACGAAAGACACCTAATTCAGTGCTTAGAGCCTTGTATGTTCAGAACTAGTGTTGATTCTCTTCTTTATAGTATTTATTCAATCCAGCAAAGATCTGCTGAGCTCCTCAAAAAGACCAAACGTGGCTCAGATGGAAAAGAACCTGCCTGCAATGCAGGAGACCTGGGTTTGATCCCTGGGTTGAGAAGATCCCTGGAGAAGGAAGTGGCAACCCACTCCAGTATTCTTGCTTGGAGAATTCCATGGACAGAGGAGCCTGGCGGGTTACAGTCCATGGAGTTGCAAAGAGTCAGACACAACTGTGCAACTAACACTTTCTAATGAAGAAGGAGATGAATTTATCATATATGCCTGGAACCACAAGAGGTGACTTACAGAAAGGGTATCTTGGTTTATGCAAAAAGAGAGAGAATTCTCCTCAGCGGTCTCCCATGGTAGGAGAAGAGATGGCATGGGGGACACAGAGCTCAGAGCTCAGGGCATGAGCTCAGCCACATGCCCCTCACACAGAGGCTGCTGGACGCTCCCCACCTACTATCCAGTCATCTCTAAGGGCTTCTGTCAGAGCTCCATAGGCCTTGCTCCCTGAGAACTGATGTCAGGGCTTCTATCTGGCCCTAAGCTCATGAATCCCGGGGCATAGTCTGGCACTGTCCATCAATGAGTTGCTAGACTCCAAGGCCCAGCAGGCGCAGAGGGTCAGGTCATATCCACTTGCGCTTGAACCCGGCTGCCCTGTGACCCCGGCAACTTAACAAGTTTTGGGTGATCTCGGGTTTTTCTCATATCCCGAGTTTTTGTCAGCCTGTAGCATATTAAAAAATGGCCAGCATTGGGCACTTATGGGTGGCTTGCTGTTGCCAAAATATTGGCTCTCTGTACACAGGTGCCAAATAGAAATACAGAGACAGAGTTTTGAAGGAAAGAGAAACTTTATCTCTTTGCCAGGCAAAGCAGGACAGAACAGGCTCAGGACTTGAAAAGTTGTATCCCCACCTGGAGAAGACAGTGAGAAGTTTTATAGCAATGGTTCAAAGAGGATGTGATCAGCTCCTGGACATTCTTCTGATGGGTCGGTGGTGACGTAAGCAGGAGTCAGCATCATCAACCTTCAGGTCCAACTGGTCTGGGGTCTACATGCTTGCAGGCAGCACACCATTGTTAATCCTTAATTTCTCCCACCTGGAGGGGGCTTCAGTATCCGCAGAATATCTCAAAGATATTGTGCATATCCTTTTCTGGGGTACCAGGACCTTGCCCCAAGGCTGTATGATTGTTTCTCTTGACTATTTGTTTTTCTTGTCTTCTATCCTTTCCCTTCCCTAATTAGTGACAGCTTGAGTCTGCACATTGGAACTCAGAGAAGGTCATGGAGGATAAATGAAGGCTATTTCCTATAATTAAAGAAATGGGGAACATGGAAAGGCTTTGTGCCCAGAAGCCCCCGAGGGCCCTGTTTGGTATCATTACTACTTGGTGTTGAGATAATCTTATTTAAACTGCCTGCTAGCTCCAGAAGGGCAGTGTCTGCTTCACCAGAAATGCCCATTCCTCTGAAAAAAGAAATGGAATCTGGGCTGAGACTCATCCAGAGGCACAGGACAGTGGGATGAGCGCTCTATATCAGTGGACCCCTGCCCCTCGCCCCAGTCAGTCAACCTGTGTGACAAGACATCTTCTTTTTAGCAACACTGTGGTCACCAAAAAGGTAGTGGCCTATTTGGGGGCTATTATTCCTTTTAAAACATATGCCCCATCTCAGTTACCAAAAATCAATCAAGGGCCAAAGTTTGAGCTGTTTTTCTGTTTTCTTATTTAAATTGCTCCCATGGTAAACATGACAACTGCAAACAGGAAACGAAGCAGAATATATTTGCATGAGTCAATGAACCACAATTATTTTAATGCATTGGTGACAGCCTGTGCTCTTCCAATATCTTAACCTCCTCAGAAATTTCACTTTAATGCCAAAATAGCACTTATTCTGGATTGCACAAACTGTACTGTAGTAATTAGGTGCCACCTTTTCAAAGGCTAAATATAAAAATAGTGAGCAGGCTCATGGTTATGCTCTGGTTCAAAATGAATTCTAATTAGCTTCACTAAAGAAAATGGCTTGTTCTCTTCTTCCCTACAATGTAATGCCTTTTTCACACTCTGACTAAGTTAATGAAACACAAAAGTCTTTTTATGAGTAAGACGCTCAGATATACTTAATATGGTACCTCAATAGAAAAGAATGCTGATGCGTTTCAGACAGCAGTAAGCCAAATTACGAGTAATTTAGGTTTACCAAAGAGAGTAGGACTTTCTAATTTGAAAGGATCGAGTTTGAATTAGGTGAATGGTTTTTCAAGACAGTCAGAGAGGTCAAGAACATAGAAGAGACTAATGAGTTTTTCACCTGCAAGACTTTGGACTGTAATAAAGCATCACTTCATGTCTTTTCTGAGCACGGCCCTGTGAGAAGGAAATTGACTTCTCACGCATAGGTCTAGTGTTTGCTGCAAGGTGAGCCTTAGAGATGTTGATTATTTCCTTTAAACATTTGGTCAGAACTCCAGGCACCTCCCACCAAGTGGCATCCATGATTAAGCAGAACAATTAGCTAATATTACTGCAGACAAGGAATCATTCAAGACACTGGAGCTAGTTCCCAGAGGAAGGGGCTGGGTGCACGTGGCACCTTCCCCCAGGAAGCTCACAGTCTAGCAGGAAAGACAGCCAGGTAACAGAATTAATCTCAGTGAGGTGGACATAATCACTGCACTTAGGAAAGGAAGACAGAATAAAGTAAGGATATGCATTTTTTGTAGAAATAAAGTCAAACTGATAAAGATAGTATCATTTCATTGTTTCAGAGCTAAAAAGTAAAGTATGCAAATACACAAGAGATTAAATTCATTCTACAGCAACTGTCAACTGCTTCAACAAACAATTGCTTTAACTGATGCTTGTTATCCTGATTTCAGAGAAAACCTGAACTTTCTCTCCTGCTTCTCTCATTACCCAAAAGGCCACAACTTCTCACATCTCACTGGTTATTTCCTATTTACAGAGATAGACTATACAGACTATACTATTATACAGACTATACTATTACAGAGATAGTCTATTCATCATAAACTATACAGGTAAGGTTTACAATCAACCTCTAAGATTCCCTTCCAAGTAATACTCGGGTCCCCTTGAAGTATCATGACTACTAGATGTTCATCTTCCAGTAAAAACATCAGATGGCTCTGTGTCCAGGTACTTCTCTCAGATTTCTGTGTTTGATTAACAGCTGACTCTCAAGCTGACATTTCTAATCCATTATCTTTAAAAATCTCGCCTTGCAGAACCTCCAAAGCAAAGTTCCTCAGAACAGAGATGCATTTGCTTACAGGAATGGGAGGAGAAGGCATCCAGGTCTTAGACAAACTGGCAGGGTAACAGGAAGAGATCTCAGGACATAATGACTGTCAAGGATCAAGTTCAGGTTAGACAGCAGATGAATTCCTCAGCACAGGTCTGGCAAGACAAGAATCACTTTGCTGTGCACAAGAGAAGAAATGAAGTGTGTAATCCCTCAAATTAAATCTTGCCTTCAACATAAGACAAATAAAGAGTGTGGAACATAAAGTCATCACTTCGTCTCCTAAGTGAGTGATGCACCTGAGAACCGTGGATGGGTTCATGTTGTACATTCACTTATCCATTCATATTTTCAATAGATATTTACTAGATGCCTTTTATGTGCCAGGCTCTAGGAACACAGCTGTTGATAAGACAAGAACCTTGCCACTGTGGAGCTTATATGTTCATAGGCGTGACAGTCATCAAGTAAATTATTGAAAGAAATAATATAATAATTTCAAGTAATGATAGAGAGCTAAGAAGAAAAATAAGGGAGGATAAGGCAAGAGAGTAAGGAGCAGATTAAGTTTTTTTAATATGGCCAAGGAAAACCGATGAAGGGGAAACTGAGCAGAGTCAGGACTGCTATGGAGGGGTGAGTCAGGTAAATATCTGGGAGAAAGATGCAAAAGCTGAGAGTGGTGACTGGTAACTTTCCCTGCCCGTGTGAGTAATAAAACTCCATGATTTTATAATTGTACTCTGTAGGAAGATATTTTCCTTGGAGTTCAGGTGACAAAAGAGCAAACAATTTTTAAAAAGGAGTTGGCTAAACAAGGCAGAAGCAGGTAAATGTCCACCAGACATTCCTGTTTGGGAGTCATTCTCACATAGTACAAATGCATAAAGAGATGCTTGCTGTGTGAATAATAATTCTATCCAAAAGTTGGTGGGGGAAAGAGGGTCCCAAAGGCCCTGAGGTTGCAGCAAGCTTGCCGGAGTAGGAATGGGAGCTAGACAGTGGCTGGAGGTGACACAGCAGTTGAAGCAGAGATGATGATGGCCAGGACTTGGTGGGTGATAATAAAGGTGGTAAGATGTAGTCTGATTCTGAATATGTTTCTTTTGAAACATAAGTAGACTGAACATGTATCTGATGCTCAGAGCTGTCCCTCTGCTTCATCATGCAGTGTAAGAGTTCACAACAGCTCTGATGGGGACACGTGAGGCGCACTTCATAGGGTGAGGCTTAGGTTAATCACGTGGCTCCTGTGTTTCTGGGCTCTCTCTGCCCAACACAACCACAAAGTCTTGGCGGCTCCTTTATCACTGTGCTCATTTTAGAATGGTGCAATCTCACTTTTACCAACTCAATGACATCAAACCTCTATCTTGAGCCATATGTTGCTTTCTGTCTCGCAGGCAATTGGTTCAGGTCAACTGGGTACCAGAATCACCTTTTTCACCATCACCCTATACTATCCCCCAAACTTTGATGAGCAAACTGGGGTCCTTCCTATTTGGGGAAAATATCATGGTATTGTTAACTCTTTGGCCAGAGGCCTACCTCCAAGATAATGAACATTTAGCACATCAACAAAATATCACCCAACTCAATTAAAATGTCTAATAATTTCGGATTCATTATTGTATACACTTTGACTGTGTTAAAGAAGTTTGTGTACTTGCCAAGTTTGCCATTTGTTTCTCTTTGAGCTGCTCTCCAAACTCTGGTGATTTTTAGTGAGTCACTAAATCATGTCTTGAGGTGATATGTAACTGTACATACTATTAGCTATCTAAAAAAATTATTTTATATTGGAGTATAGTTGATTTACAATGTTGTGTTTGTGTCAGATATTCAGCAAAATGATTCAGTTATACATGTACATATATTTATTCTAGATTCTTTTCCCATACAGGTTATTACAGAATATAGAGTTCCCTGTGCTATACAGTAGGTCCTTGTTGATTATCTTTTACATATAGAGCAGTTGTGTACTCAGCTGTTCAGCTGTGTCCGACTCTGCAATTCCATGGACTGCAGCCCGCCAGGCTCCTCTGTCCATGGGATTTTTCAGGCAAGAATACTGGAGCAGGTTGCCATTTCCTCCTCCGTGAGATTTTACTGACCTAGGGATCGAACCCATGTCTCCTGGGTCTCCTGCACTGACAGGCAGATTCTTTACCACTGAGCCACCAGTGTTCATATGTAAATCTAATATCCTAACTAATCACCCCTCCCCACCTTTCCCCTTTGGTAACCATACATTTGTTTTTTATGTGTGTGAGCCTGTTTCTGTTACATAAATAAGCCCATTTGTATTATTTTTTTAGACTCCACATATAAGTGATATTATATGATATTTGTGTTTCTCCGTCTTACTTCACAACTTAGTACGCTAGTCTCTAAGTCTATCCATATTGTTGCAAATGGCATTATTTCATTCTTTTCTTATGGCTGAGTAATATTCCATTGTGTATATATATACACCACGTTGTCTTTGTCCATTCATTTGTTGATGGACACTCAGGTTGCTTGCATGTGTTGGCTACTGTGAACAGTGCTGTGAACACTGGGGTGCATGGTAACTTTTCAAATTGTGGTTTTCTCTGGGTACATGCTCGGTGTGGGATTGCTGTATCATATGGCAGCTCTATTTTTAGTTTTTTAAGGAACTTCCATAGTGGCAATCAGTAAATTTTAAAAGTCCTTCTTTCATGTAAGGATTTTATATGGTCAAAGGAAAAAGCACTGTTTCTTTAAATACATGCAGAACCATGGGATAGGAGAACCTGAGGAAGATTCTACATTCACCCACGGTGGTGGCTGTCAACCCTGGTGGCCCATCAGAATCATCTGGAGAGTCCCCTCCCGCCACCAGACAAATTACATCAGAATCTCAGCAGGTGGGACCTAGGAGTCATTTTTAAACTCCCCAGAAGATTCTAATGTGTGGCCAGGATGGAGAAGCACTGATCCAAACCAAATTCCCCTCTGGGACCCTCCTGCTTATCACTTTCAAATGAAAGAAAATGAGATCCAGAGGGGGGAAGTGACTTGCCAACGGTAAAGCCAATTTGAGGCAGAACCACAACTGAAACGCGAGTTTCCTAATACCCTGTTCACTTTGCACTTAGCCCAGAGATGGAAGAACGGAAGGAACAGTGAGGGCGTCACCAACCGCAATCCTGATGGTTCTGTCACCGAGGCTTTACTTCTCTTTTAATTCTCCACCTTCTGTGTTCTGCCCTGACTGTCAAGCTAGTCCAGCTTGGAGCAGAGTGATGCAGAAAGCTGTGCCAGGGTCTTGCAACAGCACCAATGTTCATTCTGACAGATTCAGCTGACAGATACTCTTTCGTCTTCAAAGGAGAGCCATTCTAGGGAGCGAGCATGTAACTGAAGACATCACTGCTGCTGCTGCTGCTAAGTCGCTTCAGTCGTGTCCGACTCTGTGCGACCCCACAGACAGCAGCTCACCAGGCTCCCCCGTCCCTGGGATTCTCCAGGCAAGAACACTGGAGTGGGTTGTCGTTTCCTTGTCCAATGCATGAAATTGAAAACTGAAAGTGAAGCCGCTCAGTCATGCCCGACTCTTAGCGACGCCATGGACTGCAGCCTACCAGGCTCCTCAGCCCATGGGATTTTCCAGGCAAGAGTACTGGAGTGGGGTGCCATTGCCTTCTCTGGAAGACATCACTAGACAGGCTTAAAAAAAAAAAGCTCTATGTCTGCACATGAATAGCCTTTGACTTACTAGTGCCATATTCAGGCACTTGACCTAAGAGAATCATGAATATACACCCATTTTTAGGCACATAAAGATTCTACAGCAGTTCTGTTTAGGTAGGGGCAAAGTGCAAACATCAAGGAAGTTTCAACATGTGCCTTTAAATTTTAAAAAGCTATAAAAACACATGTAATATATTCCCAGTTTGGTAAAGGGAAATACGTAACCACAAAGTGAAAAAACACTAGAGCTGAGTGAGTAGTTGAGTTATTGATGGTTATCTTCCTTTCTTTTTAAATGTCCTATATTTCCAAAATTTTCTACAAGGGATATGTCTTTCATTTTAAAATATATACATATACAAATGGATATTAAAGCTATAGGACAATAAACATATGCACAGATTTGTATTTGATTACAACATTTTTGTATGCCCTGATCCTTTTGCTTGTTACTAGTATGTCTTTTTTCTCCTGAGATGAGGGCATGAACCCGGCACTCACTTCATGTCATATTCTACAAGATGACTCCATCATTTTTAACAGGAAACTCAAATTAGAATCTCCCTGACCTCATTTATACAAGTTAAAAGCTAAGAAAAAAAATTTTAGTGTCATAGAATATTTTTTCATGAAATGAGAGCAGCATGTTAAGAGAGTCCATCTTTCCAGTCTTATTTAACAGATCTTAAGGTTTACTGAGCACTCTCCATGCACCAGGGATCATTCTAGGCTTTGGAACTTTACCATGAGCCAAAAGCGTCTAAAAGCCCTCCTTCTTGTGGCCCTTACATTCTGGTGGGAGAAGACACGCTAAGCGTAAGTAAAATGAAGCCGGGAGAAGAGCAGCATGTGCTGGGGGAGGAGGGGGAGGGATGCTGCCATTCCAAACTGAGCAGCTAGGGAGTGCCTTAGTGATGAGGTCATGGAGAAGGGGCCTTAGAGAGGCAGCCAGTCCTGCTTATCTGGGAGGAAGAACATTTCATGCACCTTGGTAAATAAAGGAGGAAACACTTTACTAAAGAGAGGGGAAAACATCTTTTCTTTTCCACCATTCTTTGGGTCACTTGGAATTACATGTAGGTATAATCAGTTCATGGCTACAGAATGGTCAGATGAATAGCTTCTGAAGAAAATGAGGATCAGGGAAAACGCTTATGGGAGAAAAAAGGCATTTGTACACTGACAAGACCTCTGAAAAATCTCAAATCCTCCTTTTCAATAGTGCTTACTGGCAGATTGCGTGTGTTAAGAAAAAAGTTATGATGGAGAGATACCAGGCTGAATTGGTTAAGAAAGACAGTATTTCCTGGATCTCGCCTAATATATATGCTCATTATATAGTTTTGCCTGGACATGAACTAGCCACACATTTAATGCAAAAGCACTTCTTTTTCAAATCTCTATCATGAAATATGGGACTTCCCTGAAGGCTCAGAAGGTAAAGAATCCACCAGCAACGTAGGAGACACAGGAGATGTGGGAAAAGATGTTCCTACATCAAATACAGAAAAGCCTAACAATCCAACATATAAGCTTTAATTTTATGGCAAATGATTCTTATCTCTACTGAAAATGATTTTCTAAATACTGCTATATCATGGAATAGATAAGATTTTTTAAAAAATGATACCAGTAGAAATAAACGTATAAACAATGCTTTTGAGGCAGTAAAAGAAATTTAATTTTCCTCTCATATAGAAAAATAAAAGAACTAGATCAAATCATAATCGTTAATATTTTTATTTCAATCTATGAAGCACACTTATCCTATCATGAGTTAAACTGCCAAGTGATTAACCTCTCACAGCTTAAAATAAAAGATTATAGTACACCTATGGACAAGGTTTCCATTTAATAGAACCACTGTTATCGCAGCTTAGTGGAAGAACAATCACACAGCACAGGCAGTTTTATTTCTCTGGTTTTATATTACCAACAAAACCCTCCAGAGCTGACATAAAATGAAAGTCAAATTCTATTCAGATTAATTCAAATTTAGCAACTCAATTTACATGATAAAATACACAGAATTTCAGCATATCATTTCAGTCACTCAGTAGTAAGTGGAGGTCCTCCTTTGAGTATATACAAAGTGAAGTATCTCTTCTGAGGATAAACTGAAGACTTTCAGGGGCTATCAAAATATTAAGCTCTTTATGCACCAAGTTTCATGTCCAAAAAATCCAACAATTATGGTCAAGGGCTTCTTTTTCAAAAGCTGAGACTGGTTTCTAAACACATTTGCATTGCATCAGAAGCATAATCATTCCTTTCTAAGAAACTAGAAGAATGAGTTATAAAGCACGAGGCTCTTTATGAACCTTTCCAAATTTCACAGTCATAAAATTCCTTCCGTTTTGAGAAGCCAGGGGATTTTTAAGAATAGAAGCATTGGGAGAGATGAAGACAGGATTCTTACTAAAGATTAAAAGGTAAAGACAGGATTTTATGATCTGAAGTGAGTAAACAAACCATACAGTTTCTTGAAATGCCCAGACCATATTAAGTTACATTACCAATAATGTTATTTAACACTGACACTAAATTATGGCTTTTAATAACAGAGTCTGGAATTTCTGACTATTGGGTATCCACCTGCCAACAGAGAGACAGGTGAAGAAGTACAGTTGAGCACCAAATAAAGACAAAAATACTAAGTAGGGCGGATGGGATTCTTTTGGCCTGGGAGATTAAGACCAGGCATAAATGGTAACTTTTCCATATGTAGCTTAAGAGGGAAATGAAATGGAAACTGAGGCCGTTAAGAAGTTTAAATATAGAAATGATAGAGCATCAGGGGCTCTCAGGCTTGGGAAAACCCTTCGGTCACCCCCATCGGAACTCTGGGCATAAATCCTGTGTTCAGCTCCCACCTGAAGGCAAGAGAAGGTTTCACCTCCCAAGAAAACCTCTTCCATCTCTCAACAGCTCTAACTTTATAAACTGCTTCTTCTCCTTTGCTTAACCAAGTCTGCGTTCTATAACTTCTCCTCACTAGTCCTGGTCTGTCTCCATAAAGCTGAGGCTCCAAATACATAAGTCTCAGAGCTGAGGCATGGGGCACACAGGAGCAAGGCAGGCCCAGAGCCAGGACATCCACAGTGATGGGGCCTTGGGCCAGATAACGGGCACACTGTTTACCTAAACGGCCAGTCACTTCTCTGCCCAGACACCGTGCCCTGTCATCAGATCTCATGAGGAGTCAGAAATGTGATTTTTCGTAAAAGTATCCTGGTTTTTTTAATGTATAAGGAGTAAACTGCGGTGTTCAAATAGCTCTTGACATGCAACGAATCCAAACTTCTCTATTTATAAGTGAGAAACCTGAGGCCCTGGATTGAAAGTGACGGATCAAAGCCAATGGTTAATCAGAGGCTGCTCTGGAGGAGGGCAGCCCCAGCACAAAATCCCATCTCTCCCGTCACAAAAATGCAGTCTGCAAGGCCATGTGTATTGGGCTGATAGATGTGCTGGAGTATTCAGAAATGAGAATCAGCTTTAGATCACTTCCTGTCTCCACTATGAAGTCACCACTGTCCACAGCTAGTTTGTAGGGTTTGAGCAGCAGCTACAAGCACAGAGTCAGGAGACAGACCGCTCAGGTTTGTAAGCCTGGCTCCATCACTTACTACCTGCATGATCAAGTCACTTCCTCTGTCTAAACCTCAGTTTCCTGATCGATGAAAGACAGCTAAGAACAGTACCTATAGCTCAGCGTTGATTGCGTGATTGTGGGAATTAAATGAACTGATACACAAAGTGCTTACAACATGCCTGACACAGAGTAAGCAGCACACAGGCAGTATTATTACTACCCAGAGAGAGGGCTACCATATGCTGAAGAGGGGTAAACGTATTACTTAAAGGAAAATGTAAAACAAAGCAACACAAAGATATCCTAAAAATAAGAGCTCTGCAATAAATTCAAGCAGCTAATTACTTTACAGAGGCTGTAAAGGAAGGCTTCCACACTTACAGTAAATGTAGCATGGACCCACACATTAAAATCTTAGCACCCACCTACACAGGAAAGAGCCTCAATAAATCTCCTACATTTTTTCCTCCAACCTTGGAGAAGGCCCTAGAATACATTGAGATATACCCCACTCTGGGCTCCTCCTCACCAACGGCTGAGCTTGTTTTTCAGATGGTTACTTCAACCATCTCCTCCCTCCCTCCCTCTCTAGGTTATTACTAGGAATCCAGTCTCTCAACAGTTCTTCCTAGATGACTAGATGCTTAGTTTTCTCCTTTTCCTTTAACTGTGTACTAGCAAAAGACAAAAACATAGCAAACACACTCTTCAAAAAAGTTAAAAAGAAAATGCATGATTTCTCCAACATATAACTCGGACACTCACCGCCTCCACTCACTTACAGATATACCAATGTTCACCATATAAATATATATAAACCATACATAGGTACATCTCGTATTTCTCTGATGAGGCTTTAATTTAAGTCACGAGAAAGCACAATTATAGGAGGAAAATTCTCAAATGTTCGCCCACCATCAACGGGAGCTGGGACACTCGGTCTAAGTCATAGAGACCACAGAGAGAAACTGGCATGGCAGCTCTGACATCTAAAGCAGAAGAGGGTGAATGAAGAGCTCTTTACTAAGGCTGCCAGGGCCACTGTGAGCCTCTGGGGGTCTGGGAACCCATGGAGTGGTTCCTGTCACCATTCACAATGCCTATAAGGGTACACGCATTGACAGCTCCTGCCAGCTACAGACACGAGCACTGTACACCTATGAATTCATTTAATGTCCATAGCCACCACCTGAGGCTCCCCCATTTCACAAATGAGGAAACTGAGTTCTTGAGAGGCTAATTTGCTCAAAGATCCACAGTGAGAAAATAGCAGAGCCAGGACACAAACTCAAGGGGCTGGTGAGAGGCCACATTCCTAACTTCAGTTCAGTTCAGTTCAGTCACTCAGTCGTGTCCGACTCTTTGCAATCCCATGAATCACAGCACGCCAGGCCTCCCTGTCCATCACCAACTCCCGGAGTTCACTTAGACTCACATCCATCGAGTCGGTGGTGCCATCCAGCCATCTCATCCTCTGTCATCCCCTTTTCCTCCTGCCCGCAATCCCTCCCAGCATCAGAGTCTTTTCCAATGAGTCAAGTCTTCGCATGAGGTGGCATTCCTAATTTACCACTTCCCAAAACAGCCTCTGGGCTTCCCTGCTAGCTCAGATGGTAAAGAATCTGTCTACAGTGTAAGAGACCTGGGTTTGATCCCCAGGTTGGGAAGATCCCTTGGAGAAGGAAATGGAAAACTCCTCCAGTGTTCTTGCCTGGAGAAGCCCATGAACAGAAGAGCCTGGCGGGCTAACAGTTCATGGGGTCAAAAAGAGTTGGACACAACTGAGTGACTCTCACTCAATACAGCCTCTCGAAATTGCTGACACCACTTCCCTCAGAGTATACTTCAAGTTTCACAGACATCTGAGCAGCTCCGAGGAGGTCATTTGGGCCTGGCTGCCTTTTCCTGTACCTGGCAGAGTAGTTCTGGAGCTCTCTGATGGAGGCTGCATTCCTACACAGCTTTTCAGGCAAGCCCTCCTATTGCTCTCTCAAAGCAAACATGGGGAGGAGCTCTAAAGCACCAAAGATGCAGTTCCTCATATTCTTTGAGAGGGGGCATAAAGAGTCTCTGGTCCATGGGCTTTTTTTCCCTTCCCAACTGAAAGAGGTAGATCTCTTATTATTTACTAACCTCCTTTCTTCTTTAAGACAAAACATGAATGAGCTGAAGAAAACAAATAATGGTGAGCAAGGGGGGAAGGAGCAAAATGAAAACTAGAGAAAGAATTGCTTAGTTTCTAAGTCGTGTCTGACTCTTTGCAACCCATGGACTGTTGCCAGGCTCTCCTCTGTCCATGAGATTTTCCAGCCAAGAATACTGGAGTGGGTTGCCATTTCCTCCTCCAGGAGATCTTTTCAACCCAGGGATCAAACTCACATCTCCTGCTACAATATTGTAGGCAGATTCTTTACCACTGAGCCACCAGAGAAAGAATTAAGATGATGTTAAAAAGTAACTCTGGGGCTTCCCAGGTGGTTCAGCAATAAAGAATCCACCTGCCAATGCAGGAACTGCAGGAGCCATAGGTTCAATCTGTGGTCAGGAAGATCTTCTGGAGGAGGAATGGCAAGCCACTCCAGTATTCTTGCCTGGAAAATCTCATGGACAGAGGAGTCTGATGGGTTACAGTCCATGGTATCACAACGAGTCAGACATGACTGAGTGACTGAACACACATGCAAAAAAGTAACTGCTAGTCATCAGGGATAGCATACTAGATATACTAGATACCACATTAAAAAGCAGAGACATTACTTTGCCAACAAAGGTCCGTCTAGTCAAGGCTATGGTTTTTCTAGTGGTCATGTATGGATGTGAGAGTTGGACTGTGAAGAAAGCCGAGCGCTGAAGAATTGATGCTTTTGAACTGTGGTGTTGGAGAAGACTCTTTGGACTACAAGGAGATCCAACCAGTCCATTTTGAAGGAGATCAGCCCTGGGATTTCTTTGGAAGGAATGTTGCTAAAGCTGAAACTCCAGTA
>NW_011495070.1:8627049-8628149 GCF_000754665.1 Bison bison bison
GAAGCATAACTGTTTAATTTCTTTAAAAGCCAGATTTTAATAATGTCTTTGATCCGGTGACTCCAGTAAGAAAATTCATCTGCCACTTTCACTCCCTCTTACTCCCTCCCTGATGCCATAGCCTCAAACCCAGCTTCTGGCAAAGAGGGGGCAAGGTTCTAGGGGTGCACAGAAACAAGAAGTAACCCTGAACTCAAGGAGGCAAAGCTGCTAAAATGAGCTGCTTTTGCTAACAAACCTGGAGAGGACTTTGCTGTTTCTACCAAGGAAGCACTGTTATGTCAGGCACACGGAGAAATAGTGCGTCTTAGGGCAGTCATGGATTTCCAGTCTGGGCACCCGGCGATCTTTACGAAAACATTATTTCTACCGTGAAATCTCCTTTTCGCCCTAAAGGAAATGTTCAGTATACTTAACCTCCCAAGCCGGGGGCAAGGATTGCAATACTAGAAAAGTAGGCATAACTTTATGGCCACTATGCTCTTGTTGGCTTGTGAAGGATTGTTGATCATTTACCATCGTGCCCGCCTGTCAAGCTGTCCGGATGACAGCTTGGCAGAGCACCGGATTTTCAGTATTATTTATGACGTGCGTCAACCCAGCGGGTGGCGCGGGGTGGGGGGTGGACTCTTAATCTCCCACGAAGAGCTGAAACCCTGAAACCCGACTTGAGCAAGTTGGCGGTGGCGAGCGCCAGCATCAGTAATCCTACCTCCCTCCTGATACAGAAACGCCGGCATCAGGAGTATACCTGATGCACACATTCAAGATCAGATCTCCGGGTCCCAAACAGATGCGAGGCCAGTCACTAAGCCCAGAGCAACATCCGAGCCCTGCCCGCCCCCTCCTCCCCCTCACACCCCACCTTCCAGATCCTCCTCGGAAAAGTTAGGCCCCCTCGGCCAACCCCTGTCCGAGTGGCTCTGTGTTAAGTGGAACGTACTCCCTGGTCCCCACAATGCAGTGAGTCCTCTCTTCTTTGCAAATCCCACGAAGTGACGCAGAGCGAAACTTAGTAGGTCTAGGCAGCAGAGACGCGTCTTTAGCAAAGCACAGACTTCCCAGAAAGGAGCGAGGAGGCAGGCGCTGGATCCTTCTCG
>NW_011495070.1:8628249-8631301 GCF_000754665.1 Bison bison bison
CAGGGAGGCCTGGCGTGCTGCAGTTCATGGGGTCGCAAAGAGTCGGACACGACTGAGAGACTGAACTGAGTCATCAGGGACATGCAAAGGAAAATGGCAATGAAGACACTACTTCACAACCACCAGGATGGGCAAAATCAAAGAGAATGACAAGCGCTGATGAAGACGGACAGAAACTGGAACACTCCTACACTGCTGGTGGAAATGTGAGATGGTGTTTCTTTGGAAAACAATCTTACAGCTCCTCCAAAGGTTAAACCAGACAGTTGCCATACGACCCAGAGGTTTCACTCCTGGATATGTACCCAAAAGAAACGTCCACACACAAACTTCTATGTGAATGTTCACAGCAGCATTATGTACAATAACCAAAAAGTAGAAAGAAACTAAGCATCCACTATTTGATGAATTTTTAAAATGTGGTTCAGTTCAGTTCAGTTCAGTCGCTCAGTCGTGTCCGACTCTTTGCAACCCCATGAATTGCAGCACACCAGGCCTCCCTGTCCATCACCAACTCTGGAGTTCACTCAAACTCACGTCCATTAAAATGTGGTATATACATACAAAGAAATGTTATTTGGCAACAAAAAGCAGTGTAGTACTGATACATACCACAGCACTGACAGATTTTGAAAACATTAAGATAAGTGAAAGAAGTCAGTTACAGAAAAAGCATATTACTTGATTCCACTCATATGAAATGTCCAGACTAGGCACATGGAGACAGAAAGGACATTAGTAGTTAAATAGGACTGGGGGACTAGAGAGTAAAATGAGGAGTAAAAGCCAATGGATGTGGGGTTTCCTTTTGGAGTCAGTTGTGAGGGTTCTACAGTTCTGTCCATAGAGTAAAAGCCATTAAGTCGGCCACAGGGGTGAGGAGGAAGAATGAATTGGGAGAGTCGGATGGACATATGCACACTAGCCTGTGTAAAATAGATAGCTAGGAAGAAGCTGCGGTGCAGCACAGGGAGCTCAGCTCAGTGCTCTGTGATGACCTAGAGGGGTGGGATGGGAGGGTAGGGAGAGGCTCAAGAGGGAGTGGATCTATGTATACTTATGGCTGATTCGCTTTGTTGTATAGCAGAAACTAATACAACATTGTAAAGCAACTATACCCCAATTTTTAATATATATATATACATATATAGAGAGAGTGAATTCTGTGATACATAAACTCTCTCTCAAGGAAGCAGTAATATTTTAAAGAGATTTTTAAAACTGATTACAAACTAAAGCTACTAACCTATCCCAGGAAAATTTGGGTCTTTGTGAATGAGAAAACCATAACTGCAGAAGTGTTAGAAACCCAAAATCATAAGCCAGTAAAGAAAAAGCAGAAAGGTAGGCTCTATGGAAAGGGAAAGGGAAAATGACTTCCATTTAACTGAATTTCAAGACAGTGGGTGTATTGGTGTCACATCACCCCAAACTCACAGATATTACATGATGGGTTGCATAACACTAAATTCAGACTTTCTCCTCACCTGAAAGTGATCAGTGCCAAAAATAAAGGATCTGGAGAAGAGGTGAGAATTTTTTTTTAATGTAAAGCTGATGTTCACTTTTTAGAGACTGAACCAAAAAGTTCACAAACGTAAGGAACATCTGGTATACTGCATCCCATGTTCACAAAATAAGAATATTTGATCTAAAACATACACCTAAGATACGTTTCCTAAGATACAACTGAGTCAGAATTCTGAATTCAACTAGAAAAAGTAAAGCCTTCAGGTTCTCGAGTAAGTGTAACACACTGACAGCCAGAGCAGCGCTGGCACAGGTTCAGGTTCAGGCAGAAGAAGTTAAAAGTGAAAGGTTTGCCAAGCTACCAGGTCACAGATCTCCTCATAATGAGACTTTAGCAGCCATCAATGCAATCGCTGACTAAAGTGAATCCAGTCCCCTAATGTGGCGATACATCAAATGATAATATGGAATTCTCATGGCTCTTAGCAGTGACAATGTAAATGCATTTTTGGAAACAGAACAGCTAATAGAAATCTCCTTGACCTTTTTTAGTCTAAATTTCAAACTACTACCAAGGCCTTTATTTATTCCCACTATATCTTAGTCAAGCATCATTTTGTGTGGAAAATCCGCTCACTGCTTCCTATAAAAACAGATGGGCCATTAATTGATCTAGTGTGTTGGCAGTTCTTTTTAGACAGAAACAAATGATGCCTCTTAACTTTGTGTTTGAAGCTGAAGAATCCGATTTCACGCACATGCAAAAAGAGACATGTTTAAAGGATCCTGCAAAGGCGACTAACAATCTTCTTGAGGTAAAGAACAAAAACAAAAACCCCTCCTTCATGCTCTCCCCATTGAGGTTTAGATATTAAATGTGTTTCCCAAGATCTTTTACATGATTTAAAATGCTCTTCCACAGTCCTCCAAATCCTCAACTATCATAAAGTTTACACAGGGCTCTTATGATTCAAGCTCAAAGTACAATCTTTTTCACCTACAAAACTGTTGAGCTCAATAAAGTATATCAAATGGTCCTCAATGCTCTATATTAACTTTTTAAAGAAGTTAACTGCCTCTTCCTCCCCTTCATTCATTCATGCATTGCATTATTTTTCACCCTGAGTTAGAAGTACTGTGTCCAACTCTGTGCGAACCCATAGACAGCAGCCCACCAGGCTCCCCCGTCCCTGGGATTCTCCAGGCAAGAACACTAGAGTGGGTTGCCATTTCCTTCTCCAATGCATGAAAGTGAAAAGTGAAAGTGAAGTAGCTCAGTCCTGTCAGACCCTCAGCGACCCCATGGACTGCAGCCTTCCAGGCTCCTCCATCTATGGGATTTTCCAGGCAAGAGTATTGGAGTGGGGTGCCACTGCCTTCTCCGGAACCTTCCCCACCCCCTGTTAGCAGCAGGGTTAAGTTCCTTGTCTGTAACAGCTGATGTTGACCACCAGGGGCAAACCCACGGTTTCCCTAATAGGTGACAGGAGCTCTGTGAATGAAAACTTGTCCCCGAAGAATGCATCCCTTCCCCAATGTGGCCAAAGCCTGCTACTCCATTTCAGAAGCATAACTGTTTAAT
>NW_011495070.1:8631533-8632149 GCF_000754665.1 Bison bison bison
AGAAAGGAGCGAGGAGGCAGGCGCTGGATCCTTCTCGGCGCCTCCACCCGCCCTGGGCTCCCGCCCCGCCCCGAGCCCGCCCTGAGCCCGCTTACCTGCGTGGGGCATGGTGATGGTCTCGTTGGTGTTGGAGCCCACGTTGAAGATGACCACGGCGGAGGCGTTCTGCAGGAACGCATTCCGGATCTTATCCCTGTAGGTGCAGTTGCCCTTGGGGATGAGGGCTATCCAGTTCTTGCCGTGGGCCGGGGCGGCGAACTTGGTGTTGGGGTCGCAGGCCAGACGGTCGTGGGCCGAGCTGGCCATGACCACCTCCCCGCGGGCGTCCTGCTTGGGCGAGTGCTCCCCGTAGCGCCCGCACTCGGTCCTCTCGGTGTGCAGCTCGGCGGCGGTGGTGGCGCCGCCCGCCGCCCCGGCCCCGGAGTCCGGCGCGGGCTCGGCGTAGGTGATGTTCACGAAGGCTGTGTACCATTCCTCCTTCTCGGCCACGGTGAAGTCCAGGCACACCAGATGCACGAAACAAAAGGAAAGCAGCCATGTTGAGAGAGCCAGGCTGCGGCACGCTTGGATGAGAGACATTGCCATCTTTATCCGCCGGGGCCCCCTCCCCGCCCCC
>NW_011495070.1:8632456-8645328 GCF_000754665.1 Bison bison bison
GTGCGTGCGTGTGTCTGTATATGTTTGTGTGTGTCTACTGTGTGCGTGCAAGGAGGAGCTTAGTGTGATGTCAAAGATTCTAGGCTTCTCTTGCCACGCTTCCCCGGTTCTCTCTTTATGGGCAGCAGCGACCCCTGCCGGGTCTCAAATTCCACCCACTCTGCGACTTGGTCCAGGTGGAGGCGAAAGGAGGAAGCGATCCCTAGACCGAGGAGGACAGGAACAACTTCCTGCATCTTAAATGTAGAGACGTGTGTGTGTGTGTGTGTGTGTGTGTGTGTGTGTGATAAACTTTTCCGTTTGCAGAAGGAACTGCAGCGAACTCCTGCATCTTAAATGTAGAGACGTGTGTGTGTGTGTGTGAGAGAGAGAGAAACTTTTCCGTTTGCAGAAGGAACTGCAGCGAACTCCTGCATCTTAAATGTAGAGAAGTGTGTGTGTGTGTGTGTGTGTGTGTGTGTGTGAGTGATAAACTTATCCGTTTGCAGAAGGAACTGCAGGGAACTCCCTAATGACCCATCCTAGGGCCAATGGGTAACTTTAGTTGGTAGCCAGGTACTTCCAACACCATGCCTCGAGCGTCTAGGGCGGCGATAATCAAATTTGAACGTACATCCGTGTCACAAGAGGGCGGAGGCGGAGTAGGTGGTATTTCAAACTCAAACTGATGGGCCTGCTGCGGTTTCTCATTCGGTACATCTGGGGTGAGTTCCATATTATTTTTTTTCTAACAAGTTACCCAGTCATGTTGATGCTGCTCGTCTAGGGACCACCCCATCAGCATGCATCTACACGTGGGCTTCTTTCTTACTGTCTGGCAGCAAACGTGATGTATGTTTTCCTATAGAATGAGTGTTCTCTAACTCCTTAAGAAAATAAATTGGGTGAGCTATTTCTTTACTGTGGTTTTTTTTTTTTTTTTTCTGGTTGTCATGACAGGTAACAGAATACTTACAGCTCAGTAGGCAAGGTATGTTGGTTTAGGGGTTGTTTCTAGAGTATTGCCCAGCTTTGCATAGAGATCTCAACTAGTTATCAAAGAGTAAGCCACTCTGGAGCTGTGTTCTTAAAACTTCGATACAGCACAATTCCGTACCAAGTAAATGAGTGGTTAACTTTTCACACCCACAGTTTCCCTGGCTTGAGATACCCGTCAAGTCTCAAAAATAATTTGTGTGATGGTTCTTAATCACCCACATTGAACTTCCCAGCTGGCACTCTTTCCGAGAACTCAGGATCCAATTCATGATGAAAACAAAAGTCCACCTTTCACCCCCTCCCACCCCAAACATTAGCATGTTTGCAGAGATCTGTTAATGGCTACCCATCAGCACGGGCTGTTCTTTTTCCAGCAGGGATAGGAACAGCTGGTGGCTGTTAGGGAGACCAAAGAACCCCAGTTATACCCAAATTAGAAGCAGGCCCAAGAAGAACTACTTAGAAGAATGTGTCTCTGTGGTATTGGATGTGCTGGGTTTGTGTGTTTCCCTAACTTATTCATCTCAGAAAATAGGCTTCTAGGCAATTGGGACAGTGCTTTTTATAGCGCCTAATGCCAAAATGGCAAAAGTGAAGACTCCCTGGCAGCTGGTTCCTGAACCACTAGAGATCTGAGTCCATTGCCCAAAAATCCCAGCGAGGTTTTTGAATAGAGGCCTCACAAACCAGAGTGGTTCACCATATTTCTCTGACTCGTAGCATTTTTTCTCCAACCACAAAACTTGGTGAATCTGATTCATTAAGAGTGTGTGACTTACCGGTTCTTCTCTCCCTTAGAGGATAAGTCAGAGGCTGAGGAGATGGCAGGATGAAGGAGGTAGCTTCCTGGCTGGGAGACTGATTAATTATAGGGCTATTGGGCAAATATGTAAAATATTAAATATAATGGGAGCCAGGTTTCTTAGTACTGAAGAAAGAATTTATGAATATGGAATGAAAGAAAGCTATAAATGTTACCCATCTCGGGTTTGACTGCTTACCCTTGGAAAGCCAATAGCTGAGAGACAAGTTGGTTGAAAAGGAAACGTTGGTTTATTCAAGAGGCCAGCAACCTGGGAAGAAGATGGCTGCTGCTGCTGCTGCTGCTAAGTCCTTCAGTCGTGTCCGACTCTGTGTGACCCCATAGACGGCTGCCCACCAGGCTCCCCCATCCCTGGGATTCTCCAGGCAAGAATACTGGAGTGGGTTGCCATTTCCTTCTCCAATGCAGGAAAGTAAAAAGTGAAAGCGAAGTCGCACAGTTGTGTCTGACTCTTAGCGACCCCATGGACTGCAGCCTACCAGGCTCCTCTGTCCATGGGATTTTCCAGGCAAGAGTAATGGAGTGGGTTGCCATTGCCTTCTCTGGGGAATAAGGTGAACTCGTGTCCAAACACCGACTTCAAAGATTCTTCTGGATCCTGAATGGTTTTAAAGGGAGAATCACTGGGGGAAGGGGTCAGAGTCTTCATTTATCTTCCCCTGTGTGCAATCTTCCTTCTGATTGGTTCGTGGTGAAGTAACACAGTGGAGCGCCAGGAATATTGCGCTCAGCCTGAAGTTGCCGTCATTCCCCTGGGTAGGGGCCTTAGTTCCTGCAGAAGAACTCAAAGATATTGTTATATATATTCCTTGAAGAAGGGCCAGGACCCTGCCCCATTGCTCCACTATTGTTTTGACAGCTACTTCTTTGTTCTGCATGTCCTCGCTTCCCTGATAAGCAACTGTTTGCATCTGCCCTTTGAGACTCAGGGAAGATCATGGAGGCTGAATGAAACCTATTTATTAAATAAGAAATGGGGTCACAGAAAGGGTTTGTACCCAGGTGGGCCTCACAGGATCCTGCTCAGCTTCATAAAGAACCCTAAGGTGTTGGATTGAATTCAAAATGACTGGGAAATCATCACACACACACACATAGACACCGTAGCTATTTTCATTCAGAGGCTAGAAGTAATGGACACATCAGGTGCCCAGAAGGTCTTGGTTTCTGAATTCCATCCTCCCTTAAGTGAAACCAGGGCTGATTCCTGTGCATGGGCTGGGAAAGTACAAAGTGAGCTAGGAGCCCATTACAGGAAGTGCTCAAAGCACGATGGAAACATGCTGAAAGGACGTGCATAAGCTTCCGCTGGCCAAACCTGGGACTATCTGGGTATCAAAATAAATAATGATGGTAACTGACTGCAACCTATTGGGTCAAATAGAAATCCATGAATCTATGCTAATATAAATGAATGAATAAATAATGATATAATAAGTGGAATAAATAAATAAGTGGGAAATAAAGGACAGGTCTTCCTTATGAAGAATTTCAACTAAATAAGGTTGATAGGGGACTTCCCTGATGGCCCAGTGGTTAAAACTCTGTGCTTCCAATGAAAGGGACATGGGTTTGATTCCTGATTGGGAAGTAAGATCCCACATGCTGTATGCCCTAAAACAAACAAAAACCACTGGTAGACAGAGTAAGTCATCACTTGCCTGTGTTGGTTGATTGTGGCCAGAGTCCTCAGTTTATGCTGAGGCTGATGACTGGGTGTTTCGTGTGAAGCAGCATGTCAGCCTGATCTTAACATATCTTCTGAAACGTATCTATTGATTACATGGAAGGAAATGGAAATTCATTGAACAGAGCCCTGGAAGACACCAAAATTGGCCAGGTCATCAAACGAGCATCACCAGGAAGGGAACCAGTCACATCATGTTCCTCCTGATGTGTTGTGCTGAGCAGAGCACCACATCTTTTTTGTTACATCCTGAAGGAGATTTAAGAGGCATGACCACTAAATGCAGTGAAGAGTTCTGGATTGGCCCCTGAACTGGATAAGAAAAACAAACAATTGGCAAAAATGGAATGAGGTCTATGGATTGGTTGGTAGTGTCTTATAAATGCTGAGTACCTGATTTGAATGTTTATCTTGTAGTTACGTAGAAGAAGTTTCTTAAGTGGGGAATATGTACACTGAAGTATTTAGTAGTGATGAGGCATTCTGTCTGCACCTTGCTCTTACATGACTCAAAAAATAATAATGATAATCTCTAAGATCTTGATTTATACTGGCCACAATCTCAGAGAAGCAGAAATGCAATTCACGATAAAATAAAAAGTCCATTTCGAGGGCATGGTCTTAAGTTGTTTCCAGCCTTGTACTGATGATTGCTGTTCTTTAGCCCAGTGCTCCTTTTTACCCCAGGAAAAGGAGTGTTACCCTTTTAACACTACTTGAACCACTAGGCTGGGTATCCAGTAGGAAATCAAATAGACGAGGGTCACAAAAGTTACACTTTGAGGTGGGAGAAACAGAAAAATTTTGAGTCGTAGATAGTGCCAGGCAATAAAAAGTGCTATGAAGAGAAAGGCAATGGAGTGACGGAGGGTAAGCTCACTTATATTAGGCGCTATTTTACGCTAGGATCAGCTGCTCTGATGCCGTGAATTTTGAACAGAATCCTGAAAGAAGTGAGGGATCTACGTGCACTTTGGGCACACTGGTTATCCTAGAAAGAGAGCATCATAAACGCAATAATCCTGAAGGGCGATTGTATTATATTTGATGTGCTTGGACCATGGCAAAGAAACCATTGAGAATGGAGAGGAGTGAGGGAAAGAAAGAGTGAAAGAGAAGAGATCAGAGAGATGAGAGGTGGGTCAACACTTTGGATTTTATTCTGAGTGACAGGAAAAAAACCTTTGGAGCGTTTGAAGCCGGGAAGTGACATAAAGCTGACAGGCAGACTGCGTGTCTAGCAGTTTGTTCTGACTGTATTGGAGCCAGTATAGAAACGAGGAAAACAAACAGGAGCTATAGCCATAATTCAGAAACAGAAGATGATCTCTTATGCCAAGAAGGTGGTGCTGAACATGCTGAGGAGCAATTGGATTCTTGATATATTTTGAAGATGGAGCAGACAGTATTCTCTGGTGTGTTTGAAATGGAATATGAAGGAAAGAGAATTGCAGAAGCCCTCTACAGTTGGGAGCCTGAGCAACGGCAGAAAGGAGTGGTCATTTTTTGAGATGAGGGAGAGGCGGGAGGAACTGATTGGGATAAGAATCCAGAGTTTACAAACAGGGGCTCTGGATCAACCTAGAGGGGTGAGATGGGGAGGGAGATGAGTTTCAAAAGGGAGGGGATATATGTGTACCTATGGCTGATTCATGTTGAGGTTTGACAGAAAACAGCAATATTCTGTAAAGCAATTATCCTTCAATAAAAAATAAATAAAAGCATCGAGAGTTTAGAATATGTTAGGTTCAAAGTGCCTAGAGATATTAAAATGGCAATTTCATGTAATTTTCCTCAGCTTAAAATTCCAGAAGGAAGATTATTAGTCAAAGCACATGAACAGTTTTCAAGTTATTGACACATACTTTGGATGGCCAAATTGCTTTTCCAGAGGTTGGTCTCACTTCATATACCGTACCCCAGAGTAGGGGGAGTTCCCTAAAGTATTTGCTTGTGAAATATCACCAGAAGACAGTCTAGTGGTGAGCCCATACCTGAGGGGGACTTTCTCCATCAGCCAAACACCCAGGCCAGGTAGAATGAGTGGTTCTCCCCAGGGCTCTTTGGTGTAAGGAGGTTTGCTTATTTTCATTAATGGTAGAGGCAGATTTAACCTAAATGCATGCAATGTGTATGTGTCCAAGTCAAAAGTAAAGAGCAGCCTGTCAGCTGCAAATTGGCACTTGCCGTTGGTACTTGCCATCCCTGGTGGCTCAGATGGTAAAGACTCGGCCTGCAGTGCAGTTCAATCCCTGAATTAGGAAGATGTCCTGGAGGAGGGCATGGCAACCCACTCCAGTATTCTTACCTGGAAAATCCCCATGGACAGAGGAGCCTGGTGGGCTGCAGTCCATGTGGTCACAAAGAATGGAACATGATTGAGCAGCTAAGAATGCACACACCTCTGCTAAGCTGCTAAGTCATTTCAGTCATGTCCGACTCTGTGCGGCCCCATAGATGGCAGCCCACCAGGCTCCCATCCCTGGGACTCTCCAGGCAAGAGCACTGGAGTGGGTTGCCATTTCCTTTTCCAATGCATGAAAGTGAAAAGTGAAAGTGAAGGCTCTAAAGTCGTGCCCGACTCTTCGAGACCCCATGGACTGCAGCCTACCAGGCTCCTCTGCCCATGGGATTTTCCAGGCAAGAGTACTGGAGTGGAGTGCCATTGCCTTCTCCAATAAGGAGAAGAGAAGTACGCACACACCTCTACAAGGATTAAATCATGTGCTGTTGCTGACCTTCAGCACTCCCTGAAAGGAGTTCCTAGTGGGGATCAAAAGTGAGGCAATCCGTGCTGGGGCAGGGATTGGTGGGGGCAGTGAACTGGCCAAACAGGTCTTCAGACAGTTAAATATTTTCAAGAGCTGATTTTATGAGCTCAATTCTTGTATCTCCTCATATGTAGAAAAGCACTAAAATCCTTCATTGTGACGTCTGCTCCTTGTGACAAGTAGAAACCTTCTGAAAAAAAAAAAAAAAAGTCCTCAATTGCACATACTCTCCCTTCACCAAGCTCACATGTATACTGACCTTCCCCTACCTTTTAGGAGCAGTCTCTCAGAGCTATCTGAGATGCTGTCTCCCAGGCTACAGACATCATTTTGCCCCAATAAAACTTAACTCTCAACTCTCACATTGTGCATTTTTTAAGTTGACAAGCCCCAGTAGAAAATGGGAGGATGTCATTTCTCCAAATGCCAGCAAATGAGACTTTATGAAGCCCTCAGCCTTGACACTGCTTTGCTTTAGCATCTTGCCCCTCATATGTGCCGCATATTCAAAGGACACTCTACAGTAGACTTCGAGAAAACAAAGCATTTGAAAGTGCAGTTACTCTACATATGCATGTTTTAGTGGCTTAATAAAAGCTTAATGGGGAAAAGTTTCAATGCACAAGGTTTGATCCATATTGTATTTTTTTAATTTGATTTGATTGATTGGTTGATTGCAATTTAAAAGAAATTGATGCCTGTTCAGTTCTTCAGGGTAGGTCTTTTCTTCACAATAAGCTCCTGAATAACTATCCGCATGACTGAAAAGGGGGGAACTCTTTAAAAATATTTTCCACATAAGGGGGGAAGAATTCTCAAAATATAATAGGGGATTCACATTACTTTACATGTGCTGCTAAGCTGCTAAGTTGCTTCAGTCGTGTCCGACTCTGTGAGGGCTAGCATTATTGTTTTAAAAATTCATTTCCTGGGAGTTCCTGGCAGTCCAGTGGTTAGGACTTGGTACTTTCATTGCTATGGCCCAGGTTCAATTCCTGATCAGGAAACTAAGATCTCACAAGCCACAGCACAGCCAGGAAAAAAAAAAAAAAAAATCCATTTCCTAAGGAGTAACATCCTGTGATACTTGGTATCCTATGGCCTGTCTCAATGATTTTCTTTTTTTTCCATCTTACATTTGCTTGGAGGGGAGATACAATGTGCTGGGCAGAGGCAGAGCTTTGGTAGCAGATGAACCAGACTAGGATCTCAGTCCTGCCACATGGGCAGTTTTCACAGTGCTGAGCCACAATTTTCACTTTGAAACTGGAGTGATTTCACCTCCTCCCAAGACTGTTGGAAGATCCTAAAGGGCTCATGGAGGATGAGACCCTAAGGGAGGTCAGGACAAGAGGAGTAGAAGGAAACAAGGTCTAGAAACTTTAACGTCCAAAAAACGTTTCAAGAAAGACTGTTTATTGATTTTTTTTTTTAATGTATAATTGCCTTGTTTGTGTTAAGCTCTGTCCTGAGGAACAGACAGGAGTCCTCCTCTCAAGGAGTTTAGAGTCTAGTTTTAGAGATGGACAGATACATCCAAGGGAATTTTGAAGGTAGCGTGTGGTAGTTTTAAAAAAACACACATAAGAAGAATTCATTGAGAGCAAGAAATACTACATAGAAGTAAAAAAATAGGGACGATTAAGCCAAGTTTGCACAGATAACCTACAGGGGCCTAGGCTTGCAGAGCTCCTCCTCTACGACATCCTGTGCTGTGCCTAGTCACTCAGTCGTGTCCAACTCTTTGCCACCCCATGGACTGTAGCCCTTCAGGTTCCTCTGTCCATGGGGATTCTCCAGGCAAGAATACTGGAGTGGGTTGCCATGCCTTCCTCCAGAGAATCTTCCCAACCCAGGGATCGAACCAGAGTCTCCTGCAGTCTCTTGCATGCTGCAAGTCTGGCTCATGGGGGCATCTGTCAGTGAGATGAATAATAAACAGTAACAAAAGATGCAATTTTTGAATACTTAATATATATGTAGACACTATGAGTTCTAAGTTCTTTATGTAGACTGATTTACTGAATTCTCAGAATGAGCTTAGTCCCATTACAAAAGTGCCTGAGGTAATACGTGTAGCAAGGGCAGAAAGGGACCTTTTGTTATTGGAAGTCTGATCAGTACTGGAAAACCAATTACTGTCTTAAAGGCTATGCTGCTGCCTTGGTATTCTGTCTTAGATATCCACCATCTTATTCATGAACTTGACTCTGATCTGTAACTTTACTTCTTATGCCTCTGCCGATTACTTTTCTGCTCCTATGAAATAGCTTTTACCTCCTTCCCACCACTTTACCCTGCTGCATGGGTGGGCTGTATTGCTTCTCTGAGACCACATACTAACTCTCCAGACAAAGTAGAAGAACTTTTGGAGTCCAGCAGTCCCTTTTGCTGCAAGTACAGCAAATGGAAATGGAAGATTGTGGGTATGTGTATTTATTTTGGAGAACGTTCATGAAACTAACACCACTCATTTCTCTGTTCTTTATTCCTTTACTAACTCTCCAAATTTCAGAAGACAATACTTTGCTAATAACTTTTTTTTCTCTTTTTTGCTCCTTTGTATCATCAAGTGAGTTCTACTTATTTCAGTCTTTGACACGATTTTGACATTTAGTTTGGCCTTTTTTGCTTTTCTTATTAACCACATCCCCATCCAAACAACTTTATGTCATGAATTTTTTTGGAAAGTCAGCCTAGAAAAACTCACTTGGGACTTGAGCCAAAACCAACAGAAAACTTTTCACTACATCCCTTTTTCTTAATTGTTTTTTATGTGGTTCAATTTTTGTTCTAAACTATTACTTTTCACTGGGTACATTTAAAAATCTGGCGTCTTTTCTTTCTCTGTCCTTTTAAAAATCATCTTGTCCTCTTTTACCAGAAGACTGAAATGGGGGAGGATGTATCTACACATGAAGACATTCAGAGAATTTCACGCTGACTGACCATAACAACTGTGGTCATAAACAGCTGTAAACTGTACTTTGTCAAAATTACCAGAGCGGAGAGGAGGGGAGGGTATCCAGGACAAGGGAGCCTAGCATGCTGCAGTCCATGGGGTCGCCAAGAGTCTTAGCAACTGAACAACAACAACAACAATTTGAAACGATGTTTTTATGAATAATTTCCCTTTTACAGTAAAGCCCATTCCCACAGGGCTGGTAAACAGCAAGCGCCAAAATTGAAGGAGACAGCCTTAGGACTGAAAGGAGCAGGTGTCAGGGTTTTAATCTCAGCCCAGTGTCTAGTTTGATTTTAGGTCGAGACTGTGGGATGATTCATTACTCATTCTGGCATACAGTCGTCCCTCCGAGTCCATGGGGGATTGGTTCCAGGAGCAGGGGCCAAATACCCCAAGAGGCGGATGCTCAAGTCCCTAATATAAAGTAGAATAGTACAGTGAATGCAGTTGGTTCCCCAGACCAGCGAGTTTTGAATCTCTAGATTCAAACAACCTGAAGATAGAGAAGACAGGGTCTTCACTGCTACGGGAGGGTTTTCTCTAGTTTCCGTGAGTGGGAGCTTCCTCTCTAGTTGTAGTGCACGGGCTTTGCATTGTGATGGCTTTGCATTGTGATGGCTTTGCACTGTGATGGCTTGTCTTGCAGTGGAGCACATGGGCTCAGTAGTTGTGGCACACTGGACTTAGTTGCCTCAAAGCACATGAAATCTTCCTGGACTGGGGTTCAAACTCCTGTCCTCTGCATGGGCGGGTAGAATCTTAAGAACTGGACCACCAAGGAAGTCCCCCACTGGAGACATTTCTGTCCTTTATGTAATCTCTCAGCAGCACTGGACGCAGTCTACAATGCCTTCTGCTTGAGATGCTCTTGCCTTTCTTAATTTCCTCTGAACTACTCTCAGTTTGACGAGTAACTCTTGGGTTCCCTAGGGCTCTGCTCCTGAGGGTTCTTAAAAACCCCACGGGCTGCTGTGGCCCATTTTTCATCATTTTGTACTTTATTTAAGTGATGTTTCCCCAGTTTTAGTATCTTGTCTTCCATGCCTACTGATAGCTGATGATTCCTGAATCTATTTTTTTGAAGCCCCAGACTCATCTCATTGCCTAATTTCCATGTCCCTGTTGATGATTAATGGACATCACACAATTCATGTGTCAAACTCTGAGCTCCTGATTCTTCCTCTTCCTATGTTCATCGTGTAACAAATGGCACCATCACCCACTCATGTACTCAAGCCAGGAGTTGTTCTTCATTCCTTTCTTTTCCTCACAACTGCCCCTCAGCCACCTGTATATCTAACCCATCAGCCAGTTCCATTAATTCAATCTTCAAAAAAAAAACCAAAACATAAACCTACCCTCTCCTCTCCATCTCCTCCCCGTTACCACCTTAGTCCAGGTTACCAACCATCTCAGCAAGACTGGGAAGTGGGCTAAGGCTTCCCTCCTCCATGGGACTCAACATAGTAATTCAAGTGAATTCTAAGTGTAAATCTGGTTGGGCCACCCCACACCTCACTGAAGGAGTCCATGACTTTGTGAGCCGCCCCTGCCCTTTCCTCAGGCTGGTATCCTCCTCTTATCGCCTCAGCCACACTGGGTTTCTTTTTTTTTGGCCATGCAATGTGGCTTTCAGGACCTTAGTTCTTTAACCAGGGATCAAACCTAGGCCCTTGGCAGTGAGATTGTGGAGTCCTAACCACTGTACCACCAGGGAATTCCCCTGGTTTTTGTTTAGATCCTCAAATGGGGCAAAAAAAAAAAAAAGTCCCAGGGCTTCTGTACAAAAGTCCCTGTGTCTAGAATGCTCTTTTCCTTAGCATTCACAGAGCCACTGCTTCTTCTTTTACTTTTTTTTTTTTTAATTGAAGTATAGTTGATGTACAATGGTGTGCCAATCTCTGCTGAAAGGCAAAGTGACTCAGTTATATACTTTTTTCATATAGACATCTTTTCATATTCCTTTCCATTATGGTTTGTCTCATTATGGTTATTGAATATAATGCTCTGTATTATACAGTAGGACCTTGCTGTTAACCCATCCTATATGTCTCCAAAGCAGAAACAGACTCCCAAACATAGACAACAGACTTGTGGTTGCCAAGGGGGAGGCGTTGGGGGAGGGAAGGACTGGGAATGTAGAATTAACAAATGTAAATTCTTCTTCCTTTACTTTTTTTTTTTAAGATTGATTTATTTATTTCATTTTTGACTGTGCTGGGTCTTTGTTGATGCACATGGGCCTTCTTCGGCTGCAGAGAATGGGGCCTCCTCTCTAGTTGTGGTGCACGCGTTTCTTATTGCAGTGGCTCCCCTTGTTGCAGAGCATGGGCTCTAGGCATGTGGGCTTCTGTAATTTTGGCCCACAGGCTCTAGAGTGCTGGCTTAGTACTTGTGGGCATGGGCTTAGTTGAGCCATGGCATGTGGGCTCTTCCCGGACCAGGGATCGAACCTATATCCCCTGCATTGGCAGGCGGATTTCTTACCACTGAGCACCAGGGAAGCCCTTCCTTTAGTTTAGTTTTTTTTTTTTTTTAATTAATTTATATTTTAATTGAAGGATAATTGCTTTACAGAATTTTGTTGTTTTCTGTCAAATTTCAACCTGAATCAGCCATAGGTATACATAAATCCCCTCCCTTTTGAACCTCCCTCCCATCTCCCTCCCCATCCCACCCCTCTAAGTTGATACAGAGCCCTCGTTTGAGTTTCCTGATATATACAGCACATTCCCATTGGCTATCTATTTTACATATGGTACTGTAAGTTTCCATGTTACTCTCTCCATATAGCTCACCCTCTTCTCTCCTCTCCCCATGTCCATAAGTCTATTCTCTTTAATTCTCCACCACTGCCCTTCAAATAAATTCTTTAGTACCATTTTTCTAGATTCCATATATATGTTTTAGAATATGATATTTATCTTTCTCTTTCTGACTTACTTCACTCTGTATAATAGGTTCTAGGTTCATCCACCTCATCAGAACTAACTCAACTACATTCCTTTTTATGGCTGAGCTAATGGCAACTCACTCCAGTACTCTTGCCTGGAAAATCCCATGGACGGAGGAGCCTGGTAGGCTGCAGTCCATGGGGTCGCTAAGAGTCGGACACGACTGAGCAACTTCACTTTCACTTTTCACTTTCATGCATTGGAGGAGGAAATGGCAACCCACTCCAGTGTTTTTGCCTGGAGAATCCCAGGGACACCCTGGCCTGGTGGGCTGCCGTCTATGGAGTCGCACAGAGTCGGACACGACTGAAGCGACTTAGCAGCAGTAAAGTAATACTCAAAATTCTCCAAGCCAGGCTTCAGCAATACATGAACAATGAACTTCCAGTTGTTCAAGTTGGTTTTAGGAAAGGCAGAGGAACCAGAGACCAAATTGCCAACATCTGCTGGATCATCGAAAAAGCAAGAGAATCCCAAAAAAAACATCTATTTCTGCTTTATTGACTATGCCAAAGCCTTTAACTGTGTGGATCACAATAAACTGTGGAAAATTCTGAAAGAGATGGGAATACCAGACCACCTGACCTGCCTCTTGAGAAATTTGTATGCAGGTCAGGAAGCAACAGTTAGAACTGGACATGGAATAACAGACTGGTTTCAAATAGGAAAAGGAGTACGTCAAGGCTGTATATCT
>NW_011495070.1:8645681-8646014 GCF_000754665.1 Bison bison bison
AAGATGCTTACTCCTTGGAAGAAAAGTTATGACCAACCTAGATAGCATATTGAAAAGCAGAGACATTACTTTGCCAACAAAGGTCCGTCTAGTCAAGGCTATGGTTTTCCCACTGATCATGTATGGATGTGAGAGTTGGACTGTGAAGAAAGCTGAGCACCAAAGAATTGATGCTTTTGAACTGTGGTGCTGGAGAAGACTCTTGAGAGTCCCTTGGACTGCAAGGAGATCCAACCAGTCCATTCTGAAGGAGATCAGCCCTGGGATTTCTTTGGAAGGAATGATGCTAAAGCTGAAACTTCAGTACTTTGGCCACCTCATGCGAAGAGTTGA
>NW_011495070.1:8646114-8649376 GCF_000754665.1 Bison bison bison
CAGGCTGGGAGGGATTGGGGGCAGGAGGAGAAGGGGACGACAGAGGATGAGATGGCTGGATGGCATCACTGACTCAATAGATGTGAGTCTGAGTGAACTCAGGAAGTTGGTGATGGACAGGGAGGCCTGGTGCTGCGATTCATGGGGTTGCAAAGAGTCAGACACGATTGAGCGACTGAACTGAACTGAACTGAATATTCCATTGTGTATATGTACCAGGACTACTTTATCCATTCATCTGTCAATGGACATCTAGGTTGCTTCCATGTTCTGCTGCTGCTGCTAAGTTGCTTTAGTCGTGTCCAACTCTGTGCGACCCCATAGACGGCAGCCACCAGGCTCCACCGTCCCTGAGATTCTCCAGGCAAGAACACTGGAGTGTGTTGCCATTTCCTTCTCCAATGCATGAAAGGGAAAAGTGAAAGTGAAGTCTCTCAGTCGTGTCTGACTCCTAGCGACCCCATGGACTGCAGCCCACCAGGCTCCTCCATCCATGGGATTTTCCAGGCAAGAGTACTGGAGTGGGGTGCCATTGCCTTCTCCGTTCCACGTTCTAGCTATTGCAAATAGTGATTCAATGAACAATGGGATAAATGTGTCTTTTTCAATTTTGGTTTCCTCAGGGTATATACCTAGGCGTGGAATTGTTAGGTCACATGGTGGTTTTATTCCTGTTTTTTTAAGGAATCTCCATACCATCTTCCATAATGGCTGTATCAATTTACATTCCCACCAACAGTGCAAGAGCGTTCCCTTTTCTCTACACCCTCTCCAGCATTTATTGTTTGTAGACTTTTTGATGAAGATCATTCTGACCAGTGTTAGTGATATCTCATTGTAGTTTTGATTTGCATTTCTCTAATAATGAGTGATGCTGAGCAAATGAGTGATGCTGAGCAAATGAGTGTTTGTTAGCCATCTGTATGTCTTCTTTGGAGAAATGTCTATTGAGGTCTTTCCCCCACTTTTTGATTGGGTTGTTTGTTGTTCTGGTATTGAGTTGTATGAGCTACTTGTATATTTTGGAAATTAATCCTTTGTCAATTGTTTCATTTACTATTATTTTCTCCCATTCTGAAGGTTGTCTTTTCACCTTTCTTGTAGTTTCCTTTGCTGTGCAAAAGCTTTTAAGTTTAATCAGGTCCCACTTGTTTACTTTTGTTTTTATTTCCATTACTTTAGGAAGTGGGTCATAGAGGATTCTGCTTTGATTTATGTTATTAAGTGTTCTGGCTGTGTTTTTCTCTAAGAGTTTTATAGTTTCTGGTCTTACATTTAGGTCTTTAATCCATGTTGACTTTATCTTTGTGTATGGTGTTAGGAAGTGTTCTAATTCCATTCTTTTGCATGTAGCTGTCCAGTTTTCCCAGCACCATTTATTGAAGAGGCAGTCTTTGCCCCACTACATCCTTTGTCAAAAATAAGGTACCCATAGTGCATGGGTTTATTTCTGCGTTTTCTATCTTGTTCCATTGATCTATATTTCTGTTTTTGTGCCAGTACCACACTATCTTGGAGAAGGAAATGGCAACCCACTTCAGTACTCTTGCCTGGAAAATTCCATGGATGGAGAAGCCTGGTAGGCTACAGTCCATGGGGTCACAAAGAGTCAGACATGACTAAGCGACTTCACTTTCTTTCTTTCTATAGTTTCTTTTGGAGAAGGAAATGGAAACCCACTCCAGAGTTCTTTCCTGGAGAATCCCATGGATGCAGGGGCCTTGTGGGCTGCTGTCTATGGGGTTGCAAAGAGTCAGATGTGACTAAGAAACTAACACACACACATACACCATACTGTCTTGATGACTGTAGCTTTGTAGTATAATCTGAAGTCAGGAAGGTTGATTCCTCCCACTCCATTCTTCTTTCTCAAGACTGCTTTGGTTATTTGGGATTTTCTGTGTTTCCATAAGAATTGTGAAATTTTTGTTCTAGTTCTGTGAAAAATGCCATTGGTAATTTGATAGGGATAACATTGAATCTGTAGATTGCATTTGGTAATATAGTCACTTTCACAGTATTGATTCTTCCTATCCAGGAACATGGAATATCTCTCCATCTGTTTATGTCATCTTTGATTTCTTTCACAAGTGTCTTATAATTTTCTGTGTACAATTCTTTTGTCTCCTTGCTGCTGCTGCTGCTGCTAGGTCACTTCAGTTGTGTTCGACTCTGTGCAACCCCATAGACAGCAGCCCACCAGGCTCCGCCATCTCTGGGATTCTCCAGGCAAGAACACTGGAGTGGGTTGCCATTTCCTTCTCCATTTTGTCAAAGTGAAAAGTGGAAGTGAAGTCGCCCAGTCGTGTCTGACTCCTAGCGACCCCATGGACTGCAGCCTACCAGGCTCCTCCGTCCATGGGATTTGCCAGGCAAGAGTACTGGAGTGGGGTGCCATTGCCTTCTCCTTAGGTAAGTTTATTCCTAAATATTTTATTCTTTTTGTTGCAATGGTGAATGGGATTGATTCCTTAATTTCTCTTTCTGATTTTTCATTGTTAATATATAGAAATACAAGTGATTTCTATGTATTGATTTTGTATCCTGCAACTTTGCTAAATTCACTGATGTGCTCTAGTAATTTTCTGATACTATCTTTAGGGTATTCTATGTACAGTATCATGTCATCTGCAAACAGTGAGAGCTTTACTTTTTTTCTGATCTGGACTCCTTTTATTTCTTTTTCTTCTCTGATAGCTGTAGTTAGGATTTCCAGAGCTATGTTGAATAATAGTGGTGAAAGTGGACACCCTTGTCTTGTTCCTGATCTTAGGGGGAATGCTTTCAGGTTTTCACCATTGAGAATAATATTTGCTGTAGGCTTATCATATATGGTCTTTACTATGTCGAGGTAGGTTCCTTCTATGACCATTTTTTGAAGAGTTATAATCATAAATGGGTGATTAATTTTGCCCAAGGCTTTTTCTGCATCTATTGAGATTATCATATGGTGTTTATCTTTTGATTTGTTAATATGGTATATCACATTGATTGACTTGCATATATTGAAGAATCCTTGCATCCCTGGAATAAACCCAAGTTGATCATGGTGTATGAGCTTTTTGATGTGTTGCTGAATTCTGTTTGTTAAAATTGTGTTGAGGATTTTTGTGTCTATGTTCATCAGTGATATTGGCCTGTAGTGTGTGTGTGTGTGTGTGTGTGTGTGTGTGTGTGTGTGTGTGTGTTGTCTTTTTCTGGTCTTGGTATCAAGGTGATGGTGACCTCATAGAATGAGTTTGGAAGTGTTCCTTCCTCTGCA
>NW_011495070.1:8649476-8653870 GCF_000754665.1 Bison bison bison
TTATCTCTTCTCTAAATGTTTGATAGAATTCTCCTGTGAAGCCATCTGGTCCTGGGCTTTTGTTTTGGGGGAGATTTTTGATCACAGCTTCAATTTCAGTGCTTCTAATTATGTTATTCGTAATTTCTATTTCTTCCTGGTTCAGTCTTGGAAGATTGAACTTTTCTAATAATCTGTCCATTTCTTCCAGGTTATCCATTTTATTGCCATATAGTTGTTCATAATAGTCTCTTAGGATCCTTTGTATTTCTGCATTGTCTGTTGTAACCTCTCCTTTTTCATTTCTAATTTTGTTGATTTGATTCTTCTTTTTTTCTTTATGAGTCTGGCTAAAGGTTTGTTAATTTTGTTTATCTTCTCAAAGAACCAGATTTAAGTTTTATTAATCTTTACTATTGTTTCTTTAATTTCTTTTTCATTTACTTCTGATCGGATCTTTATGATTTCGTTCCTTCTGCTAACTTTGGGGTTTTTTAGTTCTTTTTTTTTCCAGTTGTTTTAGGTGTAAAGTTAGGTTGTCTAGTCGATGTTTTTCTTGTTTGTTGAGGTAGGATTGTATTGCTATAAACATCCCTCTTAGAACTGCTTTTGCTGCATCCCATAGGTTTTGGGTTTTCATTGTCATTTGTTTCTAGAAATTTTTTTTATTTCCCTTTTGATTTCTTTAGTAACCTTTTGGTTATTTAGAAATATATTGTTTAACCTCCATGTGCTTGTGCTTTTTACAGTTTTTTCCCTTGTAATTGATATCTAGTCTCATAGTGTTGTGGTCAGAAAAGATGCTTGATACGATTTCAATTTTCTTAAATTTACTGAGGTTTGATTTGTGACCCAAGATGTGGTGTATCCAGGAGAATGTTCCATGTGCACTTGAGAAGAATGTGTATTCTTCTGTATCTGGATAGAATGTCCTGAAGATATCAATAAGATCCATCTCATCTAATGTATCATTTAAGATGTGTGCTTCCTTATTAATTTTCTGTTTTGATGATCTGTCCGTTGGTGTGAGTGGGGTGTTTAAGTCTCCTACTATTATTGTGTTACTGTCAGTTTCTCCTTTTATGTCTGTTAGTGTTTGTCTTATGTATTGAGGTGCTCCTTTGTTGGGTACATAGATATTTACTAATTGTTATGTCTTCTCTTGGATTGATCCCTTGATCAGTATGTAGTGTCCTTTATCTCTTGTAATCTTCTTTATTTTAAGGTCTATTTTGTCTGATATGAGGATTGCTACTCCAGCTTTCTTTTGCTTCCTATTTGCATGGAATATATTTTTCCACCCACTCACTTTCAGTCTATGTGTCTATAGGTCTGAAGTGAGTGTCTTGTAGACAACATATATATGGGTCTTATTTTTGTATCCATTCAGCCAGTCTGTGTCTTTTGGTTGGAGCATTTAATCCATTTACATTTAAAGTAATTATTGATATATATGTTCCTATTGCCATTTTCTTAATTGTTTGGGGTTGCTTTTGTAGATCTTTTTCTTCTCTTGTATTTCTTGACTATATAAGTCCCTTTAACATTTGTAGTAAAGCTGGTTTGGTGGTGTTGACTTCTCTTAACTTTTGCTTGTCTGAAAAGCTTTTTGTTTCTCCATCAATTTTGAATGAGATCCTTGTCAGGTACAGTAATCTTGGTTGTAGATTTTTCCCTTCCAGTACTTTAAATATATCCTGCCATTCCCTTCTGGCCTGCAGAGTTTCTGCTGAAAGATCAGCTGTTAAATGTATGGGGTTTCCCTTGTATGTTACTTGTTGCTTTTCCCTTGCTGCTTTTAATATTCTTTATTTGTGTTTAGTCTTTGTTAGTTTGGTTAGTATGTGTCTTGGCATGTTTCTCCTTGGGTTTATCCTGTATGGGACTCTTTGTGCCTCTTGGACTTGATTGACTATTTCCTTTTCCATGTTGGGGAAATTTTCAACCATAATCTCTTCAAAATTTTTCTCACACCCTTTCTTTTTCTCTTCTTCTGGGACCCCTATAATTCAAATGTTAGTGCATTTGATATTGTCCCAGAGGTCTCTAAGACTTTCCTCAATTCTTTTCATTCTTTTAACTTAATTCTTCTCTTCAGAAGTTATTTCCACCATTTTATCTTTCAGCTCACTGATTTGTCCTTCTGCTTCAGATATTCTGCTATTAATTCCTTCTGGAGTATTTTCAATTTCAGTAAATTGTGTTGCTTGTCTCTGTATGTTTGTTCTTTTGTATGTTTATTCTTTAATTCTTCTAGGTCTTTTTTAACTGATTCTTGCATTTTCTTTGTTCCGTTTTCAAGGTTTTTGATCCTCTTTACTATCATTATTCTGAATTCTTTTTCAGGTTGTTTGCCTGTTTCCTTATTTGGACTTCTGTGTTTCTAGCTTGTTCCTTCCTTTGGGTAGGTTTTTTCTGCCTTTTCATTATTTATTTATTTTTTTTTAAACTTACTGTCTTTGAGGTCTCCTTTTCCCAGTCTTCAAGGTGGAATTCTTTCTTCCTTTTGGTTTCTGCCCTCCTAAGTTTGGTCCAGTGGTTTGTGCAATCTTCATATAGGGTGAGGTTTGTGCTGTCTTTTTTTTTTTTACCCTGATGGGCAAGGCTGAGTGATATGGTAATCCTGTCTGCTGGTGATTGTGTTTGTATTTTTTGTTTTGTTCATTATTTAGATGAGGTGTCCTGAGCAGGGTGCTACTGGTGCTTGGGTGATGCTGGATTTTGTCTTCAGGTGGTTTCCTTAGTGAGTTCTCTCTATCTGATACTCCCTAGGGTTAGTCCTCTGGTCGTCTAGGGTCTTGGAATCAGTGCTCCCACCCCAAAGGTTCAGGGCTTGATCTCTGGTCAGGAAGGAAGATTCCACAAGTGGTTTGTTATGGCATTAATTGAGATTAAAACAATACCTAAAAATGAGAAAGCAAAGATGAACCCAGACAACTGGCAGTTACAAAATCAGGCAAATAATAATTAAAATAATAGAATATACACATATACATATACACACATATGTAAAATCAAAGCAGTCCAACAAAAATAAAGTATGATAAATTGACCTGGAGAACAAAGGAACCAAAAATTATATCTACCAGTTAAGAACAAAACTAACTAAAGCACAAACTGGGAAATAAAACTAAAGCAAGGTGCCAAGTGGGGAATAAGCAGTGAAAACAAAACTAACAAATATGTTGAGAGGAAAGAAAAGAAAGAAAGAATAGATATGCTGAGTTAAATAGAGGTGGATAAAGAAGATTTATAAACATTAGAGATTAACTGCAAGGGGAAAAGAATAGTAGGAAAAGCAAACAAAGTAAAAATGTAGAAAAAATAATAATGGCCTTAAAAAATTAAAATTAAAAAGAAAAGAAAAAAAGGAAAACTCCACAGAACTGCAAAAGCCCAACATAGAGGCAGAGGTTTATAACAATAATAAAAAGTGTGACTGAAAAAAAAAAAACTCAAAAGCTTAATTAGATTTCATAGTGCCAATAAAATTAACAACTACAACAGAGGGTGGGAAAAAAAAAGAAAAAAAATCCAAAAGAATCTACAGAACAAGTCAAAACATAAGAATAATAAATGTTTTTCTTGAGTCACTGCTGTGAGAGTCCTTTCCCTCGCTGGGAGTCACAGTCCACCTCACCTCCCTAGGATGCCCTCCAACACCGTGCTGGTCTCTGGACCTCCTGTGGGGGCAGCTCAGACTCTAATCTGGTCCTACTCCTGTGTGTTCTTGTCTCTGATGTCCACAGCTATCAGAACTAGTGCATATTCTTTTGTGGGAGCTCTCAATTCCTTTTATGTATTCCATAGACAGAGTCTGCCTAGTTGATCATGTGGATTTAATCTGCAGCTTGTACAGCTGGTGGGAAGGTTTTGGGTCTTCTTCCTTAGCCACACTGCCCCTGGGTTTCAATTGTGGCTTTATTTCCACCTCTACATGTGGATTGTCCACTGGGGTTTGCTCCTGAGGCTGCCCTGGAGGACTTGGGTCTGCCCCTGTGAGGACCAGCTGTGGAGGTGTTGCAGCTGCTTGGGTTGCCGGGACCCTGGCAGCACCAAGTGTGCAGAGACACAGACTGCCTCCGCTGCAGGAATTATGGCCCTATCAGAGTCTTTTTTTGAGTCTCTTGTAGCTGGCAATCAGAAGGCCTCTTTGCCAGTCTTTCTCTATCAGATCAGATCAGTCGCTCAGTCGTGTCCAACTCTCTGCGACCCCATGAATCGCAGCATGCCAGGCCTCCCTGTCCATCACCAACTCCCAGAGTTCACTCAGACTCACATCCATCGAGTCAGTGATGCCATCCAGCCATCTCATCCTCTGTCATCCCCTTCTCCTCCTGCCCCCAATCCCTCTCAGCATCAGGGTCTTTTCCAGTGAATCAACTCTTCGCATGAGGTGGCCAAAGTACTGGAGT
>NW_011495070.1:8653970-8716899 GCF_000754665.1 Bison bison bison
GTACTGGAGTTTCAGCTTTAGCATCATTCCTTCCAAAGAAATCCCAGGGCTGATCTCCTTCAGAATGGACTGGTTGGATCTCCTTGCAGTCCAAGGGACTCTCAAGAGTCTTCTCCAACACCATGGTTCAAAAGCATCAGTTCTTCGGCGCTCAGCCTTCAGGCACTTCGAGGGCTCCTTCTCTGTTGTTTGGGGCATCAGGCACATAGAAGGGCCCCCCCGGCTGGGGTCCTACTCTGTAGAGCAGCATGTCAGGCACTTAAAGGGGCACCCTGGATGGGGTTCTACTCAGTAGTTCCATGTGTCAGGCGCTTGGTGGGCCAGCCTCTCTATTGTTCAACTGCTGATGGGGCCTGTGGGGAGTGAGAGGCTATGGTGATGGCTCCGCCCCCTATGCATGACTCATCAGTATAGCCTTGCTTCGATGGCTGCCTGGCTTTCCTCCACAGGCACTTCCCACCATAATCTCCTCCCTCACATCCCCTCGATCTGTCTCTCTGCAGTCAACGAAGCCCTTGCCCTGGGATTGCTCCACAATCCCTAAACTCCAGCTCTCAGTCACTGTGCCTTCTAGGGCACTTGTGTCCCTGTCTGGGGTATGTATGGCATGGCGGAGGCAAGGACTGTCTGATTCTCATCCCATTTAGCCTGCCACGGATCAGCTGTTTCACTCTCAACCTTAAATGTTTCTCTTCTGACTCAGACAGTTTCCCCTGTATGGGGATGGGACCCCTGCTTCAGTTCCCCCACCTGCCGAGGGCAGGTCCAGTGCTACTGACACTCCTGTTTTTCCGCTTAGTTCCTCCATCTTACCGAGTTTTGCATGGGTCTATATATTCTTTTCCTCTGGTCAGGTACTCCTGTCTGCTCTCAGCTGGTGTTCTGCATGCACTTCTGTGTCTGAAGGTGTATTCCTGATGTATCCGTGGAGAGAGATTTACTCCACGTCCACCTACTCCTCCGCCATTTTGTTCTCCCCATCTTTTAGTTTTAAACATGATTTTCTCAGAGATATTTCCCCTGACCACCTTTCCTAGAAAAAAAATCCCCCTTCAGTTATTATCTTCCTCAAAACCTGGGGGGGGGGGGGAAATAAAGTGTGTAGAAGGGAAAACAAGTATCCTCACCATATTGCAAGTATGTGGGGCTTATCCTCTTGTGAAGAGCTATAACCGCTGTTTGACTAGGTAAGACTTTGTGTTCTGTAATGTGACATGCGTTGGCTCAAAATCCACTATTCCAAACACATAATTCTGATTCTCACAGTGCATAGCTGATCAGCCTTTTCAGTTCCTATGCCAGTAACTATGCCCCACTGATGAAGACTGAGTTGTGTTGAAGTATTCTATAGTTGGCCATTGTCATGGTCAACGCTATTGCTTTGGAGGCTGGTTCTCAGAGGTCCTTTGCTTAGGAGGAGCCCAGTCCAGTTGATTAGAAATGAGTAGGAATTCTGTGCAGAAGATTGTCTCCATATCGGGCTTTGTGGCTAAATAACTCAGTTTCCTAGTTGATGCTCCTTAATGCTTTTAGAAACATAAATATGCTTAGACACCAGAAAATTTAGGATAGGGATGATTCCTTCTTTCACTGACAGAAGATAAGAAAGGAATAATTATACATTTTTTCCATCAGAGGAAATGTAGGAAAATAATATTTACTTTGGACAATATTTTCTACAGGGCCATGATTCTTTCCTGAATACTAGAATTAAGTGTCATGAAACCAGATATCCTATCTGTATTCCTAAAGTATAAAAGAGCTGGTGTATACTGGATTCTCAATAAATATATATGGAAGGGAAGAAAGAAGGAAGGAGGAACAGGCAAGGTAATTAATCAAGGCAACCCCAGTAACAAGAAATACTGCTTCAGCCAAACATTTAAATTTGATAATAGAATATTTATATCTATAGGACAGAACCACACATCCTCTGGTCTTTTCTCTAAGGTTTCGATTGAAATGCAGTCCTGGTCATTTAAGATATTTATTTCCCATTTGTATTGTGCCTGTTCCAGAAAAACAATTGTTGGCAATCGATAAAATCAAATATAATAGAAACTAGGCCAATTAAAAATAAAAAAGTAAATTAAATTAAGAGGAGTAGGAAGAAAAATGTGACCAGCACAAGAATATATTAATTACTGTTCTTCTGTGCTGAATTTAGTCAAAATTTCCTAGTAGGAAAGATACTAGATTACATAGATTTTGTTTATTTGGTGAAAAAATAAAGATGATTTGCCTTTAGAGATATATTTTTCCTTATTACTCATTTTAATATATTCACTTTCATTGTGATTATTATCGTAGCATGGTAATCAATGTCTGACTACATTTTTGCAAAAAAACAAAATCAAGGTCAAATGGGCATTTCTACCCCTATGAAATCCAAGAGAAAGCATTGAAACAGTGCAACTGAGGCATACCTGTGGAGCATATAAAATGGAGATAATAAGGGTACATACAAAACAGACTAAAATTCATTTGTATCAAATGCATAGAATAATAATTTCCTCATAGTAATAAGTAAATATTAACTCTCACTGTTACAATGTGCTACTGCTTCTGCTATCACAAATGATCATCGGGCATTAAATAAGGACCCTATATCATGATGTATAGTAGGAATTATTCCTGTGGTTTCCCAGGTGGTTCTAGTGGTAAAGAGCCCACCTGCCAATGCAGGAGACATAAGAGACTCAGCTTTGATCCCTAGACCAGGAAGATACCCTGGAGGAGGGCATGGGAACCCACTCCAGTATTCTTGCCTGGAGAATCCCATGGACAGAGGAGCCTGGCAGGTTACAGTCCATAGGGTTGCAAAGAGTCGGACACGACTGAGCAACTAACCACAGCACAGCACGATCCTGTGCTATTAAAGCCAATAGTTGGCAAGGATCCACTACAAGGAAGAAAACAAATACATATGTGTGTATTTGCGTGTATATCTAGCTCTCCAATTAGCTATAGAATTAATTTTTGAGATCTTTAAAATTTCAACCCAGATATATTAATACATATTTGATCATATTTAGTAAGAATGTAAAATCTGGGTGTAGTTTTCGGATTTCAAGTCACTTTTATCCTTAATTCTTAATTCTCAACTCTCAACTAACAACCACGTATTTATTGGTGATGACAGATATGTAAGAGAGGACAGTCAAATTACTTCATTTAGGTCCATGTTGCAACCTTTGGAATAAGTCAGTATTCTCAACCCTGGCTTCTTATTAGAATTGCCTAGACGTTTTTTGCTTTGTTTTCATTTTTGCAGAATATAAATATCTGAGATTTCAGAATCCAAATATCTGAGATTTGGATTCAGTTGACATGAGGTGGAACTCTAACAATGGTAATTTTAAAAGCAACCCCCCCAAAAAAAACAAAACAAAAGTAAATAAATAAAAGCAACCCAAGAGCTTCTAATGTGTGGCCAGATTGAGAACCATAAGTAATTTGAATAAATTTGGAAAAGAGGTGAGAATTTTAAAAAACTAATAAATAGTAACAATTGTAAAATACCTCAATTCCCACATTATGCAGTGTTTATAACTAGGTAAATAATTTTCTGAACTTTACCTAATTGGGAGTGTTATGTAAGTTTTTTAATGGCAAAATTGTATAGAATCTAAATCATTTACAAAATAATATTAGAGTGATCAAAAAAACCCCACTGGCCTATGAGAAATAAATACAAATGGAATTGCGAATGTTTTCATTTGACATTAAAAAGATTAATAAAAATGTGCAAAATGGAGACTATTATGAAGCTTACCTTAATATGCGTCAAGCAACAAAGAAATATAAAGTTATTATGAAGATAATTTTTAAATTGGCTATATAGCTAAATATGCATAGATAATTTCTAATGAATAAGAGTGAGTGTGTATGCCTGTATATGTGTGTATGCGTGTGAACACCTGTCTTCTTGTGATTAGTATAACTGACTTTTTTTCCTTTTTGAAATTTTTTTTTTTTTATTGGAGGATAATTGTTTTACAACATTGCCTTGGTTCCTGCCATACATCAACATGAATCATCCATATGGTTGACTTTTTATCACAGAGTAACTTCTGTGGGCTAGCCAACGACCTATATCCTACTTCAACTCTTACTGTATTTTGGCATGGCTGCACTAAATTGAATAATCTTTAAAACCAGGTCTGACAAAAAGAAAAAGAAATTCTCATTTTCTCATGTCTAGACAAAAAGTAACAGACAGAAATTGTATCAACTGCACAACTGTCTCTCCATCCAAGATAGAAATCTCTCCTGGGTTAGGGCCTCTGGGGCGACTCTATCTTATGGAAGATCCAAAGCTCAGGTTCTGCCATGGTTCAGGTTCCCTACTTTCATATCTTATGACAATTTTGAGGAGTCAAGCTGGGTCTCAGGTTATCACTGTGTCAGGACGATGTAACCAACTGCAGCTGCCTCAGTGGGTGTCTAGGCTGTGGAGATTTTCATCGTCCCACTGCCTTCTACCTACTGCTCACTGGGACATAACCATCTTCTCATCGTCCCTTTTCCTAGTACATCAGAAGGGAGAGCTTAACTTTGCTGGTTAAATCTTTCTAGGATTCAGGGAAAGGAGATGTAATGTAACCAGCGATTGGATTGACTACTTTGTTATTACATACACGTGCACATTTAATACATCAGAAACAGTCTTTGTCTTGTTGAGTATGTCAAAATAATTTTTAGATTTGTGTCACATTATGGATCCAAATGATAGAGACTTTGACTTTATTTGTTTGGGAGGAAAAACTATAGGTGAAACTTTCCTTCTTCAATATTTTTTTTATCACAAGCTCCAATATTATATGATAACAAAACATAATTGCTTGATGTAAGAAATTTTAACAACAGCATTCATAGAATTTTAACTTCATTATTTAGGAAAAGAATGGGCCACACCAACATGTGGGTGTGGTCATGTAATATGAATCAGCTATCCTAAATGTGTGGGTTAGGCCACTTTCTCATTTATGAAACTCGGCTGCCCTCTGGAACTATAGGCGACAATTTCTGGAATTATCAGCAATATGGTGCATAGAAAAATTTATTGAGGGTATAATGCAATAATTAAAAAAAAAAAAACTAACATTTTGGATGAGACCATACACTGCTCCCTACTCAAATTTGCCATTGAATGTTGACCAAAATGTGGAACACTCTTAGACGTGAAACCCACCAAATGACTGGCCCGCATCTTCTAGGTCCTACATTCCAGGCAAGTCAACCATATCATATACACCAAGAGAATTATACAATCTGCTGGAGGTTTAAGAAATTGATAAATAATACCCCCTTCCTCCTCCCAAGATTAGAACAAATTGAGATATAGACCAGGATTCAGACAGACGGAAGCAATATTTGTTTTATTACTGATAAAAGCTCTTTGGAGAATTTGACTTGTATTTGTTATGGTTAAGAAATGCTGTTTTGCTAACAAACCAGCTCTAAAGTCTCAATGGCTTAATAAAACAAAAGTTTATTTCTTACTCATTCAAAGCCCAACAAGGATGTCCTGCTTGGCAGGCAACTTTCAGTGACCTTTCATAATATGACTCTATTATCCTCAAGGGCTTTAGAATGTTTTTTGAAGTCTCTGTGTTTGGCCAGTAGACTGGGAAGAGTGGGTGTGAAAGATTACACAGGAGGTTTTTATGTGTCTGTACTGGACAAAAGTTCAATTCTTGTTCCATCACCTGGAACTCAGTTACATGGCTTCACTTGACACTAAGGAAGATTGGGAAAGCAGGAAAATTTAGTTCTACATCCACAAGGTAGAGAAAATGAATTTCGGTGAAGACCTAGCCATGTTGGCCAAAGTACCTCTTAGTCCAGCTGTTTCCTTCCAGAATGAAGCAGTGTGTGTGTATGTGTGTGTGTGTGTGTGTGTGTGTGTGCGCGCGCGCGCGTAAGCGCTCAATCACTCAGTCATGTCTGACTCTTTGTAACCCCATGGACTGTAGCCCACCAGGCTCCTCTGTCCGTGGGATTTCCTAGGCAAGAATACTGGAGTGGTGTGCCATTCCGTCAAATGAAGCAGACTCACCCCTAAAAACAACAGAACCTCTGTGCAAGGTATAACCTGCCTCTCTAAGCTTTTGTACAGCTGAGAGAGGCTCAGAGTGTACCCTCTCTGGAGGGCAGATTCCAGACAGAGAGGAGAAAATGGTTGATTGAACCTTCCTGATTCTCCCAATCTCATCAATGAGAGGAAGGGGGATGTGAGAATCCAGGAGTGTGTCTCTAGGAAAATGATCCACTTGGAAACCCTTTATTCAGCCTAGTTTCACTTCCACAGCTGCCTGAGCAATCCTGTTAAACACAAGTCAGGTGGAGTCAATCCTCTGCTCAAAAGCCCCTAGTGGCATATCATTTCATTTAGGGCAAAAAGCCAGGTTTTGAGAATGGCCTATCCACATGGCTCACCCCCTCACCTCCTCTCAGCCTTGTTCAAATCTTTGCTTCCTTGATCACTCTGCTAAAAACAGACACTCCTCTTATCCACTTCCTGTCCTACTGTTTTTTTCCCCAACCAATTTCCTTTTAACGTAGTATATAGTTGACTTTGTTGTCCTTCTTGCTCTCTCTTTCCCCTCTAAGAATAAATTATGAAAAGGCAAGGATTTTCATCTATACTCTTTACTGCTGTAAGTCTAGCTCCTGGATTAGTTCCTTGAGTGTAGGACAGACCCAATAAACAATTCTGGAATGAATGAATTGATCAGTTATTTTAAGTGAATTTTTTGTATTACTTGACTTAGTAAGTTTTGTTTTTAATAGTTGTATAAGAATTGTAAGAATAAAACTAGTTTTATGTTTGAATCTATTTAAGTAAGTCAACATTGGGAGCTAAAGAAATGTTTTTCTTTAAAAGAGGTTTACATTATAATTATACTTTACTGTTTGAAATACAGGCTTCCCAGATGACTCAGTGGTAAAGAATCTGCCTGCCAAAGCAGAAGACACAAGAGACATACGTTCGATCCCTGGACAAGAAGATCCCCAGAGTAGGAGAAGGCAACCTGTTCCATTTTTCTTGCCTGGAAAATCCCATGGGCAGAGGAGCCTGACAGGCTACCATCCATGGGGCTGTAAAGAGTTGGATATGATTGAGCAACTGCATGCACATACTCTTTGAAAAACACTATTCTAGCCAGGTTTATAGTGGTCTGAAAGAATCAGAAAATTGCAAAAATATTAAAATTAGGAGGTAACTTAAATATTATCGATTCTAACACTTGACCTTAAAATAGAATAGAACAATTCTGGCATTATGGGAGATTAAAAAAAATTCTATGATTCCTTGTTTGCCAAGCTTTCTGGATTTTATGGGCAAGGAAATGATGTTCTTAATCCTTACAACATTTGTATTTACAAACAATTTGAAATTCCTCAAGGAAGGAAATGTGTTCCTATGATAAACTAAAGTTCTTCATGGAAAATATCTTCAGTATACCAGCTTTAACTTTCATTTAGAAATGAAAAGCTGTTCTAATGGATTTAACAGGTGGATATTAATGGAAAATACTGAATTCTTGGGGAAAATGCATGATGTAAGCCTACCTTGTGTTCTTTCACAAATCGTTCATTTATGTCCAAAGAAAATATTTACTTTAGTCACAGTGATAAAATTGTCATTTTCGCTTATAATGGCTTTTAAGCAATCTATTAATCCCTTTTAAGCAATTTGGGACATGTTGCTATGAATCATCAGAAATACATGAAGGTGTGAGCTGTGAATTTTTATTAGGGAATTATATAAATATTATACCACAGGGATTCTTCAGTGGGTAAGACAATGCCAGGATGCAATTCATTAAAGAATTCAGTTATATTACCTGGAGAGTGGATTAAACATCGACACTGTGGAATTTTTTCCAGTCATATTTTTAAAAATGAGAGTTTCTTTTTAAAGGCATTAAGTTTTGAGATGAATAGAGCTAAATATTAGTGCTGGAAAGGAATAGTCTACCCTCTTGAAAAATGAACATGGCATATCTGAATATTATTTCAAATTGTGACATGACATTGTCACTTTAACACACTGCAAATTACAAACTGCCATCCACTTTTTTATTATAACATATGTTATATATTATCTACAGATTACATATTTGATTAATTGTATTATGTTATACATTGGCCTATATTTTATATTATATATGTTTATTATTGCAATAATAGTTGTAATAACTATTGTAAAATTATAATTTTATTATTTCTTTGTATTAAAAAGGTGAAATTCACTGCCCTTGATTCACTAAAGTGGATAATGGGTCTAACCATGAATTATTTAGGAAGACTTCCCACCCTTTTATTTACTTTATCTGCTTAGGACCAACTCTTAATTTTTTCCTGCCCCAAGAGATGTTTAGGATATACTAACCACTTCTGGGAGATATGAAAGGAAGTTTGACCTTGTTATTAGGATAAACTTCACTTCATGGTACACATATATGTAATATCTTGTGATGAGGAGAAGGTTAAATTAGCCTGTGAAAACAATTCCAGGCAGTGTTTTTGAATAACCAAAGGCTTGCCCCTAGGAATCATTCACAACATCATAATTATACACTTTGCTTGCAATACACATAATTATGTTCTTCTTTCCCTGCCTGAAGCAGAGAAAGGTTTTTAATTCTTCTGAGTGCTGGAAGTTCACAGTCGTTAAAGATGTCAAAGTATTTTCTGGAGAAGTTGTTAGGGAGGAGGAGTTAATACATTGTAATGGGTTGAATCATGTCCCCCTCAAATTCACATATTGGAGTCCTAACCCAGGTACCTAAGAATGTGACTGTATTTGGAGGAAGGGCCTTTACAGAGATGATTAGGTTAAAATGAGGTCTTTAGAATGAGCCCTAACCCAGTTCTACTCATGTCCTTCTAAGAAGAGCACTTTTGGACATAGATACGTATTGAGAGAAGACCACTGAAGATGCATGGTGACAATGGCCATCTACAATGCTAAAGAGAAAGCGTCCTCAGAAGAAACTAAGCTGGCTGACACTCAAAACCTGAACTTCTAGCTCCCAGAACTGCAAGAAAATAAACTTCTGTTGTTTAAAGCGACCTAGTCTCTGTGACGGAGAAGGCAGTGGCACCCCACTCCAGTACTCTTGCCTGGAAAATCCCATGGACGGGGGAGCCTGATAGGCTGTAGTCCGTGGGGTCACGAACAGTCGGACACGACTGAGCGACTTCACTTTCTCTTTTCACTTTCATGCATTGGAGAAGGAAATGGCAACCCACTCCAGTGTTCTTGCCTGGAGAATCCCGGGGATGGGGGAGCCTGGTGGGCTGCTGTCTATGGGGTCGCACAGAGTCGGACACGACTGAAGTGACTTAGCAGCAGCAGCAGTCTCTGTGAGGGGCTTCCCAGGTGGCACGAGTGCTAAGAAATCCGCCTGCCAATGCAGGAGACGTAAGAGATGCGTGTTCAATCCCTGGGTCCAAAGATGCCCTAGAATAGGAAATGGCAGCCCACTCCAGTATTCTTGCCTGGAGAATCCCATGGACAGAGGAGCCTGGCTGGCTATAGTCCATACGGTCGCAAAGAGTCAGACATGATCAAAGCAACTTAGCAGGCATGAAGTCTCTGTTATGGCAATCCTAGCAAACTCATACACACAGCAAGGCAATAGTGGCAAAAAAATATTCGGTTGAGCCTTGTCCTCTGGAAACAGAAGCTAGTGGATGGGTGGATGATATAGTAGGTTAAAAACAGTTCCGAGGGACGTAGGGTCTCCATTACCTGTTTCTCTATATGTTTCACAACTGAATTGTGGTGTTCCTTAAAGCAGGAATGATGTCAAAGGTGTCTTCAGCCCCCTGGCTCCTTGTACACAGTAGGAGCTCATGCATGCCTAGTGAACATGTCAATGGCTAAGTGGAGGAGTGGCGGCCATGTGCACACACATGGCGTAATGCATGGCTGACAGAGCACGCTCAAGACGGTGGTCGCCCGGGGTTGAATCCCACATCTGCCACTTATTGGTCATCTGCAGGCTTCTCCATCTCTCTGTGCCTCTGTTTCCCCATGAGGAAAACAGAGACCATCTTTATACCCACCTCCTCAGTTTGCTGTGATTGTTAAATGCAAAAACCATGATTAAATTATTCAACGTAAAAGCACTTAGAACAGTGCCAGGCATATAAAAGGCACTTATTAAATCTTTGCTATTAAATTAGTCATTTCAAGAATGTCCAGCAAGTATGTGACAGGGGAAGCTCTGCTTTCATTGTTGATACAGTGCTGGCCTCTGGGACCCAGTGATAGTACTATCAGTTCTCTGGCCAAATTCCAACTTTCGTTCTTGCCTTAGAAGCAATACAGTCCTCCCCACTCCAGGAGAGGAAGTAGCTTTTAAAAAGCTAAAAAGGAACTTCACAGCCTGCATATTAAAAAGTGAGGTCATTCTGCCCTTTCTCAACTTGTCTGTGGAGCTCAGCACTGTTATGTCAGGAGGATTGCTAAAACAGGCAGTTCTCATCAATTATTGGGTAACGACTATGTTTAGGTCAGAACGATAAATATGGGGGGACTGGGAAAGGATTGAGAAGAGTCAGAGAATGCACATACTCACAAATAAGGAAGGCCAACAGTTTTGCCTTCCTGACCTCCTTGCAATCCTGGTGAGTATCTAGAGACAAGAATACGCCCAGATGCAACAGAAAACTTAGCAGTTGTAGATAAAACTCAGACCACAGTCTTGAGTGCAAAGAGGACCTAAATTAACAGATAAGTTTAACTTGGGAAGAGCTTGTGTGAGAGTGTGAGCTGTGCAGGAGGTTTGATGGGTAGGGATGAGGAATAGAAGGAAACCATGACTTAGTGAGAACCTAAATTTCAGATTCACTTTCTCATTAATCCTCTCAATGAACCTGAAGGTGGAAACTACCATTAGTCCTGGCACATTGTGACAGGAGATAGGAACTGTATGCTTTGTCACAAAAACAAATGCTGGGCGGTATCATATTCATCAAATATATATATATATACACACACACACACATATGTATCAAATATATATATGTATATATGCACATATATATATGTGCGTGTGTGCTAAGCAGCTTCAATCATGTCCAACTCTTTGCGACCCTATGGACTGTAGCCCAACAGGCTCTTTGTTCGTGGGCTTCTCCAGGCAAGAATCCTGGAGAGGGTTGCCAGGCCCTCCTCCAGGGGATCTTCCCAACTCAGAGATGAAACCTGCATCTCTTATGTCTCCTGCGTTGGCAGGCAGGTTCTTTACCACTGGAGCCACCTGGGAAGCCCATATATGTAAATTTATATATTAATACATTGCAGTATAGTTGATTCACAACATTGTGTTAGTTTCAGGTGTACAGTAAAGTGATTCAGTTTTATCCCTATATATTCTTTTTCAAATTGTTTTCCATTCAACAAGGTATTGAATATGGTTCCCTGTGCTATTTGGAGGTTCTTGTTCATCTGTTTTATATATAATAGTATGTATCTGTTAAACCTAAACTCCTAATTTATCCTCCTCCTTTTCCTCTTTGGTAACCATTAGTTTGTTTTCTGTATGTGTGAGTCTATTCCTGTTTTGTAAATAAATTCATTTGTATCACACTTTAGATTCCACATATAAGTGATATATGTCTTTCTCCATCTGGCTTATTTCATTTAGTATGATGATCTCTAGGTCCATCCATATTGCTGCAAATGACATTATTTCATTCTTTTTTATGGCTGAGTAATATTCCATTGTATATACAAAGAACATCTTCTTTATCCTATGGATACTTAGATTTCTTCCATGTCTTGGTTATTGTAAATAATGCTGCTATGAACATTGGGGTACATGTATCTTTTCAAATTAGAATTTTCATCTTTCCTGGCTATATGCCCAGGAGTGGGCTTGCTGGATCATATGGTAACTCTATTTTTAGTTTTTTTAAGGAGCCTCTATACGGTTCTCTAGAGTAACTGTATCAATTTGCATTTACTCCAAAAGACTAGGAGGGTTCACTTTTCTCCACACCCTCTCCAGTACTTGTGTGCGTGCTAAGTCACTTCAGTCATGTCCAACTCTTTGTGACCCTTATGGAGTACAGCCCACTATACTCCTCTGTCCATGGGATTCCCCAGGCAAGAATATTGGAGTGGGTTATCATGCCCTCCTACAGGGGATCTTCCCAACCCAGGGATGGAACCTGTGTCTCTTACATCTTCTGCTTTGGCAGGCTGGTTCTTTACCACTACTGCCACCTAGGAAGCCCTCTCCAGTACTTATTTGTAGACTTTTTGATAATGGCCATTCTGACTGGTATGAGGTAATAACCTCGTTGTAGTTTTGATTTGCTTTTCTCTGAGAACTTTTCTCTGATTTGCTTTTCTGCTGAGCATCTTTTCACGTGCCCATTGGCCATCTGTATGTCTTCTTTGGAGGAATCTCTATGAAGGTCTTCTGCCCATTTTTAGTAGAGTTATTTGTTTTTCTGATACTAGGCTGTATGAGCTGTTGCTTATTTTGTAAATTGATCCTTTAAGTAATTAAGTCCAATGATACGGTGTCACTTGCATCATCAGATACCAATATCTTCTCCTTTGTAAAGATTTCTCTTTAGTCTGAACCCCAGTTGTTTCACTAATATGAAAACTATGGTATACATTATATTTAATTATAACTCTATGAACATAAGCTGTTGTTGTTCAGTTGCCCATTCATGTCCAACTCTTTGCGACCCCATGAACTGCAACACTCCAGACCTCCCTGTCCCTCACCATCTCCCAGAGTTTGCCCAAGTTCATGTTCATTGCATTGGTGATGCCATCCAGCCATCTCATCCTCTGATGCCTTCTTCTCCTTCTTCCCTCAATCTTTCCCAGCATCAGGGACTTTTCCAATGAGTCAGCTGTTCGCATCAGATGACCAAAATACTGGAGCTTCAGCTTCAGCCTCAGTCCTTCCAGTGAATATTCAGGGTTGATCTCCCATAAGATTGACTGGTTTGATCTCCTTGCTGTCCAAGGGACTTTCAGGAGTCTTCATATGCTGTAGATGATTTTTAAAAAGGAATTCATCAAGGCCCAGACATTTCCAAGCTTAGAGGCCTTGAGAGTGACAACACCTCATGGAATGTGTAAGGCTACCTTCCACTACAAGTAACAAAATTTCCAACTAAATATGTCCTTAAAGGCAATGGGCTTCATCTCTCACACTACAAATACACAGGTGGGCAATTCTAAGACTGGCAAAACCCACAGTGCAACACTGTTTTTAAGGATTCAGGTAATTTCTGCATCTGCTCTGCTGCCTTCAGGGCACCACCAGTGTCTCCTCCCACAGTCACAGACAGCTGCCGAAACGCCAGGTATCCCGTGCAGACATGATCATACCCCCTCAAAAACAGGGGCTGGAGGGAGGTTACCATCTGTAAATATTTTTTCCATAGCAAGAATAACAGCATGGCTGTGCATGCTACTGCCCCCAGGAAGAATTCGGATCCTATCAAGCTGGCTGGGTCATATAACTGTGGCCAAATCTGGTCACTGGGAAAGAGAATAAAAGTATGAGCGACTTAGATCCTAGTGATTTATAAAACATGGGAGGGTGAACCCCAAAATGAAACTAAGGCTCTTCTGGTAAGAGAGAACAGGGAAGGAAGTGGCAACCAATGGTGTCCACCTCATGAAATCACCATAGACTTGGAGAACTTCACATTTCTTTCTCCTGGTCTCTTTGAAGTTGATTTCTTGTTTTAACTTCCAGAGGGCAATTTATTTCTTCTGTTCTTGGGTCTGAATGGAAGGTTGCCCATTCCTATATCAACCCCATATGGCTTGACCTTCTTGACATGTTTCAAAAACTCTAAAGAAGGAAACATACATGACACAGTACCATTTCTCTGCAAGGAGCACTACAGTATAAAGAGTGTTTCTGCGTATGCTTTCACTGTTACTCAGAACAGCACTGGGAGAAGGCCAAGGCTCAGGGAAGTCCAAAGTGACCTTGTCCAGAGTCAGACAGCTTTTAGGTCATCACATGTGCCCCAAGGCTCTGTCTTCTGACTCTTAGCCCATGCTTTTCTCTCCTGATGCTCAGAACAGTGCTGACAACGAGACACAGTCAACCTAAACGTGTGAAATGAAAAGATTAATGTTTAAAATCTGGAAAAGATTTTATCTTTTTGTTTGTATCATTTCTGTATTTTTTTTTTAAGCAGCGTTTGAGAAAATGTAAAGCACTATAACAAGACAGCCACTGGAGGTCACTATTATTTCACAAAAGGAGAATTTTTTATTCTTTCAGCAAGAACAGACTGATCCTGTTTTTAAATCCCTAGTGAAATGATGATGGTGGTTGTTATGTAACATTTACTGACTTCCAGAGGCTTTAGGAATTACAGTTACACATAGCTCATGCTTAGTGTTTTTAGCGTTAACATTTACCAAACATTCTGCTGAGCCAACATAGCCATTTTTTTCTGTGACATTTCCCCATATTTAGAATTACCATTTTTTTAATAATACAAAGATGGTGTTATTATTTTGTCAACAAAAAAGGTTCTTTCCTCAAAGTTGATTTTTCCCCCATAGTTATATTCCCAAGGAAGAATCGTCCATACTTCCCACTGATGTAATCTGAAAGACATTTAGAATTCAAATTCTCTTTTACACTGGGAGATGTTTGCAATGCATTCACAGATAACTGAAATTTCATCATTAGCTCTTCATTCCTTTTTTATTTTATTGTTACTTTTTGCCTTTTAAAACTTTTTATTTTGTATTGGGGTGTAGCCTATGGCTCAGATGGTAAAGAATCTGCCTGTAATGCAGGAGACTTGGGTTAGATCCCTGGGTCAGGAAGCTCCCCTGGAGAAGGGAATGGCTACCCACTCCAGTATTCTGGCCTGGAGAATCCCATGGACAGAGGAGCCCCATGGACAGAGGAGCCCCATGGACTCCTACAGCCCATGGGAGTGTGAAGAGTAGGAGCTGACTGAGGGACTAATCAGATCAGATCAGATCAGTCGCTCAGTCGTGTCCGACTCTTTTCGACCCCATGAATCGCAGCACACCAGGCCTCCCTGTCCATCATCAACTCCCGGAGTTCACTCAGACTCACGTCCATTGAGTCAGTGATGCCATCCAGCCATCTCATCTTCTGTCGTCCCTTTTTCGTCTTGCCCCCAATCCCTCCCAGCATCAGAGTATTTTCCAATGAGTCAACTCTTGGCATGAGATGGCCGAGGGACTAATACTTTCATTTATTTCATGAGCAATTAACAAACAACGATGTGATAGTTTCAGGTGAATGGTGAAGGGACTCAGCTACACATATACATGTATCCATTCTCTCCAATTTATTTCTTTTTCTTAATTTGCATCCACACACTGAAGGCCTGTGCTCAAGAACAGCATTTCCCAAACCGGTGTTTTTTAAAATGTGTACAGTATGAGGCGTTCCACAGAAAGGAGGGTTCCTCAGTCAAATCAGTGTGGTAAATGCTTCAAGCAACAGCACCCAGCTGGAGCTTGGACAGCACAGTGACGTGGAGGGGAGTTCAAGAGCAAAGAATTTGAAAAAGAACAGATACATGTGAATGTATAACTGAATCAATTTGTTGTAAACCTGAAGTTAACACAACATTGTGAATCAGCTATACCTCAGTATAAAATGAAAAGTTTTTTAAAAGTTGGTGTTTTGTTTAACAAGCTGTTTCTGCATCTTTGACTGAAGGTCAGCATAAAGGGAAAAGGGCCAGATAAGGAAAAATAAGGCTTGATGGGTCATCCTGGGTCTCTGTTGAAACTTCTCAACTCTCTCATTGTGGTGAAAAAGAAGCTCTGGACAAAACATGAATGAATGAGTGGGTCTATGTTCCAATAATGGCTTGTTTATGAATACTGAAATGTGAATTTCTTATTTTCACACATCATGAAAAACCTCTCACATATTGATTTTTTTTCTTCCAACCACTTTAAAAATTGAAAAACTCACAGCTATACACATTTTGGATGCAACTTCTAATATGCCCCCAAACAGGCAGTAGACCAGATTTGGTTCATGGACCACAGTTTGCCATCCCCTGCTTTAGACTGCAAGCCTTCTCTCCTTACTTTTTTCACTTTTCATGTGGATTCTATCAAGATTTAGGGGGCTGTGGAGCCTTCAGACTGAAGCCACCTTGATGGATATTTTGCTTGTTTTCAATTTTTAGTATTGTAAGCAATGCTGTAATTCATTGGTTATATTCCTAGATCTTTTTTTAGACACATCATTTTCTCAGATGTATAACCTGGGACATACATGGGGACAATTGTTGTTGCTCGGTCTCTAGGTCATGTCCAACTCTTAGGGACCCTATGGGCAGCAATGCTAAGTTGCTTTAGTCATACCCAACTCTTTGCAAGCCTATGGACTAGCCCACTAGGATCCTCTGTCCATGGGATTCTCCATGCAAGAATACTGGAATGCATGTTGTTGCCATTTCCTTCTCCAATGCACAGCAGTGAAGTGAAGTCGCTCAGTCATGTCTGACTCTTTGCGACCCCATGAACTGTAGCCTACCAGGATCCTCCATCCATGGGATTTTTCAGGCAAGAGTACTGGATTGGTTCCATTTCCTTCTCCAGGGGATCTTCTAGACCCAGGAAGCGAACCCGGGTCTCTCACATTGTAGGCAGACACTTTACCGTCTGAGCCACCAGGGAAGTCCAATGGGCAGCAGAGGCACCTGTAATTCAAGAAAAACTATGATTTTGCCTTTATTTCTGGACAGATGACATTTTACCTTCTGTTTGCTAATAAGAGTCATTAAATATCTGGGCATTGGCCCAAAGAGTAGGGGAGAGAAATTTATGAAGACTCCACACTTTTGGCTTTGAATAGGGATAGAAGAATGTGTTGGAGAAAGCAATGGCACCCCACTCCAGCACTCTTGCCTGGAAAATCCCATGAATAGAGGAGCCTGGTGGGCCGCAGTCCATGGGGTTGCTAAGAGTCGGACAAAACTCAGCGACTTCACTTTCACTTTTCACTTTCATGCATTGGAGAAGGAAATGGCAACCCACTCCAGTGTTCTTGCCTGGAGAATCCCAGGGACGGGGGAGTCTGGTGGGCTGCCGTCTATGGGGTCGCACAGAGTCGGACATGACTGAATCGACTTAGCACAAGAATGTGAAGGAGAAAGATTTACATGGATTTTTGTTTCTTTTTCTTTTTTTGATGTGGACCATTTTAAAAGTCTTTATTCAATTTGTTACAATATTACTTCTATTTTATGTTTTGGTTTTTTGGTCCCAAAACATGTGGGATTTAGCTCCCCAACCAGGGATCAAACCCGAACCCCCTACATTGGAAAGCAAAGTCTTAACCACTGGATCACCAGGGAAGTCCTAACTCATAAAGATTTGACAACAAATCATTCTAGTAAAGCTGTGCACACTGGGGAAAGCAACATTAATTCTGGGAATAGAATTTTAATATTTTTGAGCTATATCTAGGAAATTAAAAAAAAAGAAAAGAACAAACACATCTAGGAAAAGAACTTGACCTTCTAGCATGGCACTCTAGAAATGTCAAGTCAAAATAAGTCAAATAAAAATAAGTCTGAAAAGTGAGTAGAAAAAAGTAGATATCCTATATTTGGGGGTGTCAAGGTGGCAGATACCCTGGTTGAGGGGAGCTTTGATGGCAGCTTCAGAAATTCTAAGACCTCTTAATGTTTTTGAGTCTTCAGTCTTTGAATTTTATTCCAATTCTATCTTACTTATTTCTGATTGGTTTACTTGACATTTCAGACATAGTCAAACACCAGTAGTTGGTTTTTAACTCCCAAGCTTTCTTTCATCTGTTACAATCTGCACTAATTGGGAGAACTTCACAGCAATCCTGGGTGGTGTATTTGCCTTGTTTCTTAATGTTTTACAGCTTTGATTCTGGATGCTGGATTCCAGATCAGCAGCAGCAGCACCAGCACCACCACATGGCCCCTTGTTACAGGCCCACCCCAGACCTATGGAGCTGGTGCAGGAATCTGTGTTTTCATTATGATGGTTGCTGAAATTTGAAAAACCACTGTTTTATACTCACTAGCCAGGACACATCATACGACAAGAAAGAGAAAATCTGAAACCTGTCATGGATTATTTGGCTAAGGCGTATCAACTGCCACAACAACGGGTATAGAAGAAAGGAAGCGTGATGGAAGGAAAGGACTGGATGAATCAGAAATCTGCATTAGGGGAAAATGCTGGTGGGTATCCTACCGAATCTTATCCAAGTGTCATTTAATTGTATGAGATGTCTTTGCAAAGAAGAATAAGAATAATTGTAAAGCTTTACAAATAATCTAAATACGTATCTCCCCATGGGAAAACAGAATTAAATAAATTTCTCAGTAAATATTTCTTAGGTAATTTTTAGATGGCTATAACTTGGTAAAGATTCAAAGTAATTCATTTAGGAAGGGGAAATAAAACACTCGTTGAGCAGCAGGAAAACATCCAAGAATCACAGTAAAAAGGTTAATGTTAAATTTTAAAGGAGGATGTCTGGCCTGGGATTCATGAGAGAGCCAGAGTGAGCAAGACACGTTTTGAAGTACATTTGCTCCCGTATGCCAATATTCTCATCTTCCTGTGAGAGATCTATTCAGGTTTGGATCTACTTTACCTAAGTTATAAATTCAAGTCTCTGATGATTATTCTATCCATTTTCATCTTTTAGGTCTAACCTCGGTTTTGTTGTAATACTTGCCATTCTTTCCTTTTTGACAATTATAAAGGTAATTATTGTTCTGGTGCCTATACAAGAACTATTTAGCTTATCATTGTCTTGACTCATTCAACACATGTTTCTAATCTCTGTTACCACCAAAGTCCTCAGTTGAATTTCTCTGATTCTACAGTTTTGCATATGTGCTGTAGTCTAGAAATCCCAAGAAGAAAAATATAGGAGATGTGTGAATTTCTTCAGAAAAACATTTAGAAATAAGAACCTCAACATTAATATTTATTTTTCACTAAACTAAACATGAATCTAGATTTAGGGATGGTTCACAGCTCATATAATTAAACTAATGTTACAGAACTACAGAATCTTAAATCTGCAAATGAGAAGAAATGGAGTTACCGAATCAAATTTAGAGTTAATGAGCCTTTTCAGGCTTCATCGTGTTAAACACTACATTCCATTATTATAAATATTTGTAACAGTTATAAGTCAGATGATATGCAGTACATTGATGACTGCACTTTGGACCAAGTAGCCTGTAAATTCTCAGTTATTTTGGGGAACTTTATCATGTATAAGACATTTACTTCATGTCTTAGGACACCTGTAGAGGATTTTTTTATTGTGACATAAATCACCATATAATGCTTGACTGGCTGAAGGTTGCCTCTAGATTATCAGAGCTGTCAGAATTCATTTTTACACATCAGTTTGAAAAAAGAAGGAACTCCCTTAATTCAAACTTGTTATTTCTATTATTGTGATATAGCGCCTCTTCTTCACTTAGGAAAGTGAAACCTATAAAGATTATTTTTTCTGCCTTTGCAAAGGAGAGTCTATGATTAAAGCAGTAAAAAATAACTCATTTTTTCCTAAGATAAGTAATAACTTTTATTTTGATTTCTAAAATTGTATCTCCATTATGGTGGGAATATTGAGTATCTTCCATACAGGCTTGTGGCTCAGCTGATAAAGAATCCATCTGCAAGGTGGGAGACCTGGGTTCTATCCCTGAGTTGGGAAGATCCTCTGGAGAAGGGAAAGGCTACCCACTCCAGTATTCTGGCCTGGAGAATTCCATGGACTGTATAGTCCATGGGGTTGCAAAGAGTCGATATGACTGAGCGACTTTCACTTTCACTTTCACTTTCCATACAGGCATGTTGGAACAGTCAGTAAATAATCTCATTTTGGAAATGGCCACAGGAAACAAATGACAAATTGCCTTGTATGTCAACTGGCTTCAGAGTGTTCCACAGAATAATCGAACATTCATTCTTGCTAAAACTTGATAGGTGGCACTGTCAAAATGATGGCAATGTCTCCACTCTGACTCTCTCCACCAGTTGGATAAGTTTATGCCCAAGATATGAAGCATCAAGACTTTTTTTTTTTTTTCGCCTGAAACACTTATTAATGGGTATTACATACCAACCATTGTGTTAGAAGCTGAGGATACAAAGAAAACGTGACAAGTAGTGAAAATGTCACTCAGTCGTGTCCAGCTCTTTGTGACCCCGTGGACTGTAGCTCGACAGGCTCCTCTGTCCATGGGATTTTCCAGGTAAGAATAGTGGAGTGGGTAGCCATTCCCTTCTCTGGGGGATCTTTCTGACCCAGGAACTGAACCCAGGTTTCCTGCATTGCAGGTGGATTCTTTACCATCTGAGCCACCAGGGGAGCCTGAGAATACAAAGAATACGCTATAATCCTTCTTCAAGAAATCAAGGGTCTTCTGGAAGAAACAAATGGGCAAAAATGCAATTGTAATATAGTTGTATAAATATCATGACAAGTACACACAGTCTATGTAGGAAGCAAGGAGAAAGCACTTTCAATATATGCCTGGAAAGACTGGTTTGTGGGAGGGAGGCTTACAGGAGGACACCACTGCCTTCCCTCCAGGCCAGCTAGGGTAATCCTGGGAGAAGGGGGTCCTTCTCAGTCTTAGCACCAGGACTCAACCACAGATCCTATGCTTCCAGTGCTCTTTCCACTAACAAAGATGTTTCCTGGGAGAGATTTCCTTCTTTATGGTGGTCTACGTGAAAACCGATCCTTACAGTGGAATCTCCTTATCAGTGAACTCAGTAAAATGTATCTGGAGAAAGAAAAGTGTGGAGTGGGGTGGAAGGAGTAGGAATTCTCACTGCTTGCCTATGAGTGAGGGTATGGGAGAACTGAGTCTGTGCTTCCCTCAGTTAATCTGTTTCCATGTGCCTCTTAGGACTGCTTTGAGACCTTCTCTAGCACACGGAGATATGGTGACTTTTGAGGCTCTGCTGCTGCTGCTGCTACTGCTAAGTCACTTTAGTCGTGTCCGACTCTGTGCAACCCCATAGACGGCAGCCCATCAGGCTCCCCTGACCCTGGGATTCTCCAAGCAAGAACACTGGAGTGGGTTGCCATTGCCTTCTTCAATGCATAAAAGTGAAAAGGGAACGTGAAGTCTCTCAGTTGTGTCCGACTCTTAGCGACCCCATGGACTGCAGCCTACCAGGCTCCTCCGTCCATGGGATTTTCCAGGCAAGAGTACTGGAGTGGGGTGCCACATAGCTAAAAAAACAAAAACAACCCCCCCCCAAACCAAAGTGCTATTGACTAGTTGACAGCAAGTTTTATTTTGTAGATATTCAATTAAATAGTGTCAACCTTTCCCCCCCATACTTTGGAGCCAGTCATTTTCTTCAGGTTTCAGACAGATCTCAATGCCCCCTGTAAAGCTTGTCACTGGTGGGTATGGTTCCTATCCTGCCTAGGTGCCTCTTTTACTGTGATCATCTAGCCCTGATTAGAGTGAGTTAAAATACTTAAATTATATTTTCATTATATGCTCTTAGTGCATGCGTGCTCAGTCACTTCAGTCATGTTGACTCTTTGCGACCCTGTGGACTATAGCCTGCCAAGCTCCTCTGTCCATGGCATTCTCCAGGCAAGAATACTGGAGTGGGTTGCCATCTCCTTCTCCAGGGGATCTTCCTGACCCAGGAATCGAAACTGCATCTCTTGTATCTTCTGCGTCGCGGTTGGATTCTTTACCACTGAGCCACAGGGGAAGCCCATATGCTTTTACACACTGTATAATACTGCATACACTATTTTATACCTATTTAGGTGGCTGGATGGCATCAGTGACTCGATGGACGTGAGTCTGAGTGAACTCCAGGAGTTGGTGATGGACAGGGAGGCCTGGCGTGCTGCAATTCATGGGGTCGCAAAGAGTCAGACACGACTGAGCGACTGAACAGAACTGAATAAGATCAATGTTTTAATTAGCTATTGCCACAATGATTTCTAGCAAAGAACCATAAAATCTCAGTGGCATATAATAATAGGCTTTTTTTCTCCTCTCATGGGTTTGCTGATCAGCTCTGTAAGATACTTCTTACTTTCTCCTGGGACCCTGAGCTAGCATGGGCTTCTCTCATGGTGATGGCAGAGGTGTGAGAGAGCAAGTAGAAACTCGTGAGATCTCTTAAGACCTAGAATTGGAACAGATACGGTCACTTCTGTCTCTATTTCATAGGCAAAGCAAGTTACGAAAGTGAAGAGGCAAAGAAACACCCTCTCCACACTGAGATTGCACAAGTGTGGATGAGGATAGAGGTGAAAATTCTGGGGCCAATACTTGAATCTGTTATGTCACCTTCGATCACATGCAGTGATTCCTATGCTCTGTGAGTGGTTAAAAGGGTGTTACAGGGTTATAAAGACTTCTCTGGTGGTACAGTGATTAGGACTCTGAACTTTCACTGAAGGGGCATGGGTTCAATCCCTGGTCAGGGAACTAAGATCCCACAAGCCACGCAACAAAACCAAAGAAAAAAAGAAAAAGAGATGATATTATGGACTCACCGGTTGACCTGAAAACCTATCCCCTGGATGTGATGTGATCCAACTCCACCCCCTCCAGCTGGTGAGCTCTGTGCCTGGGATGCCAAGCCACCCAGGTGAACTTCCAGGATTGGAGCTGCCTTCCTTCAAGTCTAAGATAACCATACTCATTTGGGCATTAGTTAAACCAAGATCAAAAGCTGGATTTATGAAAACCAGAATATTTATTTTACTTTGAAGCAAAATGTTGCTGAGCTCATGGTTTCCAAGAGAAAAGCCACCCCAATCAGTTCATTGCCTTGTGACAATCAATGACGATTTGCTTTGTTCTAGATGTTGGCTGTTTGTCTCCAATGGCCCAATTTCTCTTATAAGGCTTTCCCTTACTCTCAACTAACCCTTGATGCCTTGATCAGTTACTGCCTGTCACTTGCTGTGATTGCGTACACACTTGATTTATGTTGGATAACTTTTATAAATGGTTACACATTTATTTATTTTCATTATATAATGCTGTATATTTACTATAAATTTTTGAATACATAGATAAGCAAAAAGAATTAAGCACTGAGTGCTTTACAAACATCATTTCAAATATTCCCTGCAGTAACCCAGCAAAACGCATGTTGTTTGGTCCATTTCACTGAAGAGAGAACTGAGGAAGAATGAGATCACAGAACTTGACTAAGTTGACGCAGTTGGTAAATGGCTGTCAGAATCTTCTGGTGCCTAAGCATTATACTATGGCATACTGTGCTTACACACAATATATAATTCTTCAATTACACACAAAGTACAATTCCTGTCTTTGAGTTTTGTGGTATCTCTATATCTCTAAGATTCTAGTTAACACAAATAATAAATGTAGTCTCAATATAAAAACTTAGACAGTTTAGTAATATTTAGAGGAAAAAGTGAAAGTTAGCTTTCAAAAATCCCCAAATCTCATCCCATTTCCCTCCCCAGAGGCAAGCACCATTTTCCCTTTGGTGTTAATGTTCCCAGATCTTTTCCGTGATTTTCCGAGTACACAGCTGATGCTTTGTGGACGTGTCCCTGCAAGTGTGTGTGTAGATGTGTGTGCTATGCTGAAAAGGAATCATATATGATATGATTTCTTCTATAACTTGCTTCTTCGCTAGTCTTCAACAGATTTTTTTTCTTACCTAGCATTCCATTTTGGACATGTTTCTGTGGCAGCATGCTAGCTGACTCCGGTCTTGTTACTCTTCAGTAATAAACAGATTGTGATCTGGGCACATGCAGCCCAGAATACAGTGGCATTTTTTTATCCTTCCTGGAAGCTAGGTGTGGACATCTGAGTAAATTCTGGGCACCAGGATTTACACGGAAGCATCTGAGACCAGTCCTCATTCCCTTCTATACTGAACAGCTACCTGTATTGTTTGGGTCTCTCTTCTGTGTCCTTCCTCCATCTCCCTGTCTATAAAGTAGACAATACCACCCAGAACCAAAGGAGTGGGAACAAGGGCAACAGAGAAATAAGATACGGAGGTCCAAGTGTCAACACTGTGGAGTGTCATAACAGCTCTGATCCTCCTCTTTTCTTAAGAGACAAATACATTTTGTTTAAGCCACTATTTTTCAAATTTTCTTCTGTTACTTGCAACTGTCCTAATCCTAGAATCATAAGTGGATTGTAGGAGGTAGAAGAATCAGAGCATTTGATTCTAAGGACAGCTTTTTCATTCTGGAATCTGCAATCTAAGTTGTCTCAGTGGCTCCCTGGTAACCAATAAGAGAAAAAAAAAAACCTTGAATCTCCAAATCAAGCAGTTATAAGCAATGTCCCTGAAATACAGCTTTTAGCAGGGGGTAGCCCAATAGCCCCAAGTCCCTTTCAATCACCTGCTAAGAGTTTTCTTGAATGACAACATTAGTCTTCATGCAATAGGGTTTAGTCTGGAGTCAGATTGCTGGAGTTTTACATACTAGCTGTGCAAACTTAGTAAATGGCTTAATCTCTCCACGAAGCAGAAACTGATTGAACTTTAATTATTTTGCCAGGCACTGTTCTTGGGAAAACATGGAGGGGGAAAATGAACAAAAACGGTCCCCACTCTCATGGGTCTTGAGTTCTAGTGAGAGGAAAGAGAAAATTATCAAGTAAAGATATGATCAAGAATCAGTTAACAGGATAATTTCAGATAATGGAAAGTGGGAGGAAACTAAAGCAGGGTGTCTAGAGAGTGTTGCCAGCAGTCACAGTATCCAAGGCTAAGTTCAGATTTTAGGCTATTTCTAAAATTCTTTGGTAGTAATCACTGCTGGGGTTTAAGAGAACCTAATATATTGCAACTCTGCTTCCCACTTGACCTTGGTACCAGCTGAGAAAGAAAGCAAAAGACTTGAGGCTGACCCCACTCAGTCTGTCGTTCTTGTAACCAGGAAAAGCTAAATTCAAGTACATGGCTTGGTCTGTTGCAAAAATGAACTTTGGAATATTGAACCTCAGAATTAGACTATCTTTTCCATCCAGTCATTGGCAGGACTGCTTTGCTTACTTTTACTCACAAGTAACTTACAATTTAAAGCCTCAATTTAACAGGAAAGCACAAAGCAAAAATCTGATTATTAATAAAAAGAATCTTCACCACCACACAAGACTATGGTTATATTTTTAGTATCTTCAAGGAATCTATTTTACAACTCTTTCATCATCTTTTATTCTGATAACAAGGAAAATAGCTCACTTGCTGTTCTTGAGTCACTGAGTCATGTCCGACTCTTTTGTGACCCCACGGACTATAGCCCACCAGGCTCCTCTGTCCGTGGGATTTCCCAGGCAAGAATACTGGAGTAGGATTGTTGTTTCTTTCCCCAAGGGATCTTCCTAACCCAGGGATCAAACCTGCATCTCCCGCATCGGCAGGTGATTCTTTACCACTGAGCCACCAATGAAGACCAGCTCACTCAATGCCTTGTGTTCTTTAGATGTTATGTCACTAGCTCAGAGCTTCTTATTTTTTTTCCGAGCATCTCTACTGAACATGCTCATGTCTGCTGGTTTTATTTGAAGTCAAAGATTATTAAAAAAAATTCAACATAGAAAAAGTTTAATTCTACAATATCTTTAGTAATAATCTATAGTTACACCTGAAACTAACAATGCCACAAAAGAGGAGTATCCTGAACTTTTGAAGTGCACAATCCTATAAAAATGAGGATGACAATGTTCTCTTTAAAATGTGTTTCTAATTCCCTCCAGTGAACCCACTGTCGAGAAATGAAAATCCAGGCTTGGGTCTTTGCTGTTCCATTCTGATACGTCCTAAACCCAAGTCCACGTTTCTACTGAGGATTGTAGGGTCAGGCAGCAAGGCAGATTTACAGAGTAGGAACATTGGTGTGGGCATGTAACCTTGATCTCCACCACCCCTACCCCACTCATGATATAGCTTCAAATGTAAATTAATATCAGGGCAGATATTGTGGCATAGGGCATTGCATTGTCCTGGCATGCCAAACTCTCCCAAGAAATGAATTTTTCTTTGAGAGAATTTCCACAATCTAGATGCACGCCCTGGCATTCTCTTTCCTGGGTCTATTATTCCTCACACCCAGTTCTTGTTCTATTTTCTCTGACATTGTGGAATAAAATTAATGGAACAGAATAAATTAAGAGACTTGGTGCTTTATCATCTTAACTGCTCAGCAAATTGAACTGATACCTTGGGGAGATCAAAGGTGTTTGCTGATAACTGCTTCAGAGAAAAGAGTTTTTTGTTTGTTTTTATTTACTTTTATGTTCTTTTTGTCATAAAGATATCATAAAGATCATACTGTTATGGTGCTGAATAAACAATAAATATAAAGCAAATGTGATAAGTAAAGTTTTAGGAGGAAATGAGAACTTTATGCTTTCAAATTACACTGCAATATTTTGTCCCCAAATATCTATAGAACGGACAAACCTGGTCATCTGATTAAAAGGAAATAAGCAAAACATCTTTCAGTTCAGTTCAGTTCAGTTCAGTCGCTCAGTCGTGTCCAACTCTTTGCGACCCCACGAATCGCAGCACGCCAGGCCTCCCTGTCCATCACCGACTCCCAGAATTTACTCAAACTCATGTCCATCGAGTCGGTGATGACATCCAGCCATCTCATCCTCTGTCGTCCCCTTCTCCTCCTGCCCCCAACCCCTTAAGTTTTATTAAAAATTCTAGAGTATTTGTAACATTAAGAATGTTGTAGAAATTCTCTTTGTGGAGGGTCTGGAATGAAATTTCTTTATTTGGGGAGAATTAGGGCTGAAACCTAGAATATTTTCTCAGTGTCTGTTGAAACTGCTGTGTGTCTCTTTGTGTGTGTGTGTGTGTGTGTGTGAGAGAGAGAGAGAGAGAGAGAGAGAGAGAGAGAGAAGAGGATACATAAGAGTGCTCGTGCACATAGGATTTTCTGCAGAGCTGAATTAACCATGCTAGCATATTGGAGGTTCTTTACCTAATTTGAGGTCTGTAGCTAAATCCAGGTTTAAAATGAGAATTTCCTAAATGAGGAGTAAAAGAGCAATCTTTGTACTTCAGATTCAAAGAAGGTAATTTTCTCTTACATTTTCTTTATTTTTTTTCCATGTGAGAAATGTGTCAGAAAGGACAATTTCTACAGGAATTTCAGGCCAAACAAGCAGGGCTGCTTCTCAATAGCTCAAAATTATGAGCAGAGAGGCCCACCTGTTATTCACTGGCCGTCTCTAGCTTGAAGAAGATGAGTTCCTGGGGTTGAGAGGGGGCGGGGGAGAGTGCAGATGGCAAGAGAATGATGGAAAGACAAAGCTTTGAACCTGTACTGACAAAAGCCAGGGCAGATGGGATTCACATGGATGCAAAATTAGGTTCTCCAACTGCTTCTTAATGTCAAGTATCAATTTTTTTAGGTTCAATTATGTACTTTTGTCATTAGGTGTTATGTGTCCCACAAAGCTGAATAATTCTACCTAGACTAACACCTGCTAATTTTTCAGATGTAAGCTCAACATCACTTTCTCCAGGAAAACTTATTTGATCTTGAAGTTAGAATTAAAAAAAAAAAGTTTTCTCTTTTGATACCATGCTCCTTTTCTTTAGAGAAACATATGTGTAGAAACCCATGTATATGTGAAGGAATATGATGTATAATTACACATTAAGATATCCTGTTTCAAGTTTTTCCTCCCATATGGGGCCATATCCTGTAGCAGAGCAGGTGCCACATCCGGACAGTGGCACCAGATGGTAGACGGCCAATCCATATTTCATCAGAGAATAAATCAGTTAATGTTGCCTCATTTTCTCATATTGGAATTCGTGAGTTTCTTCATCGTCAGTTCTAATTAAACTTTGATCAGCATTATCTCTCACCAGTTTAGATGAACAATTTCGTAGTTCTTTCTTCATTGCCAAGGGGATTTAATATTTAAAGGAGTTCAGTAGTGATATGTTTTGCAAAGAGAAGAGTCATTTGAATGTGTAAACATTCCATATTCTTTTTCAAGGTGAAATTTATTTTTACAAATAATCCCTTGTTTATGGGGTGTTCCCTGCTAGGGCAGTGTCCTTTCACAACTGTTGAAACACACGTGTATTTTACTAAGGGACATGGTCACTTTTCACCACCCGACAGTACAATTTAATGGCATCTGGGGAGACTGGTTGCTTTTTGCTTGCAGATGGCTACAGGTGGTAAGTCTGTCCTTATAATCCCTAAATGCACGTTAGCTGTCAGGCCAGAGCCTTCTAGCTGCTGTTACAATCTTATGCCTCATGGAGCCCAGGGGGAAAGAAGAGATGGATGAATTGGTACCAACTACACTCGAGCCAGAAGATCTCCTGTTAGTATGACAAAATACAACAAAATCCACTACCCAGTTTGCTCAACTGATCAGGAATTTCAGGTTATGCAATTCGGATGCACACATGGATACTCTTTCCTGGGAAACAACACAGCTGAGTCAACAAAGCCAGAAACCTGGCCTTGGCTGTACTGTCCCCTCTGGTGACTATCCAGTTTATCTTTTTTCTTTTAGTCACAGATATCTCAAACAATGGCATATCTATTTAAAATACACTGGGCTCTAAATACCAGGTGATCTAACAGTCATTTAAACAGGAGGAGATGATTTTTCTCATGTTACAAGAAATCAGGATGGTGGCTGTTGCTGATGTCCCGTCGGTGGCTCACCAAGTCAGGACTTTGGCATTGGGGATCTCTGTGATTGTCATGGTCCTACCCACCTGGCTGTCAGGGGGACTGATGTAGTTCCCAGAAGCCTCTGTTCCCAACCCTAGGATCAGGGGCAAGTAGCAGGGAATTATAGCCCACTCCCATTCTCTTAGGAGGGAGAAGCGTTATTCATCAATTTCCTGCATCTATGACCTCCCCTTACATTTCACTGGCCATAACTGAGTTACATGACTACTCATGCTGGAAAAAAAAATGATTATTAGGTTGTCCAATCATTTTAGTAAGTAACAGACAATGCAGAACGGGGTTGGAAATGTTTTGTAATGCTTTTTTTTAAATTGTTGTAAAAGTCACTTAATATAAAGTATACTATTTTAACCATATTTAACTGGGAAAGCTTGAAGGCAGGAGGAGAAGGGGACGACAGAGGACAAGATGGTTGGACGGCATCACAGATTCAATGGACATGAGTTTGAGCAGACTCCGGGAGATGGTGAAGGACAAGGAAGCCTGGCGTGCTGCACTCCATGGGTTTGCAGAGTCAGACACGACTGACTGAGCGACTGAACAACAAGTATGCAGTTCAGTGTCACGAAGTGGTGGTGGTGTGGTTTAGTCACCAAGTCGTGTCTGACTCTGCGACACCATGGACTGTAGCCTGCCAGGCTCCTCTGTCCATGGGATTCTCCAGGCAAGAATCCTGGAGTGGGTAGCCATTTCCTTCTCCAGTGCCACTAAGTACATTCACATTATTGTGCAACTCTCACCATCATACATCTCCTGAATTTTTCATCTTCCTAAACTGAACTTCTATCCCCATTAAACACTTAACTCCTCCTTTCCCCTTCCCCACTCCATCCAACTCTTTGGCCCCTGGCATCCACTAATGTACTTTCTGACTCTGTGAATTTGACTATTGTAGGTACCTCGTATAAGGGGAATCAAACAGTAATTTGTCTTTATCTTTATAATGCATATTGGAGGAGAAGGAAATGGCAACCCACTCCAGTATTCTTGCCTGGAGGATTCCATGGACAGAGGAGCCTGGTGGGCTACAGTCCATGGGGTCACAGAGAATCAGACACGACTGAGCAACTAACACACACCCACACACAATGTATATTGGAATTAATTTTTAAGGTTGAATTAATATATGTCCTACAAACAGATTGTACCTTAAAAAAAAGATGGAAATGGTTTTTGAATAGGTGCACAATGGATTATAATCTGAGATTCTGCTTAATCCTTTATAATTTGTTTTATTCCCTGGTGGCTCAAATGGTAAAGAATCTTCCTGCAATGCAGGAGACCCAAGTTCAATCCCTGGATTGTTAAGATCCCCTGGAGAAGGGAATGGCAACCCACTCCAGTATTCTTGCCTGTAGAATTCCATGGACACAGGAGCCTGGCAGACTACCATCCATGAGGTCACAAAGAGTCAAAATGACTGATCAACTGACATGCATAGGTCTGAAGCTGCATTCTTGGTGGTGATCTTCTCTCAAACATTAGAATGCACCTCCTTCTCTGTTCAGTTCAGTGCAGTCGCTCAGTTGTGTCCGACTCTCTGCGACTCCATGGACTGCAGCACGCCAGGCTTCCCTGTCCATCACCAACTCCAGAGCTTGCTCAAACTCATGTCCGTCCAGTCGGCAATGCCACCCAACCACCTCATCTGTCATCCCCTTCTTCTCCTGCCTTCAATTTTTCCCAGCAAGAGGGTCTTTTCCAGTTCTTCACATCAGGTGGCCAAAGTACTGGAGTTTCAGCTTCAGCATCAGTCCTTCCAGTGAATATTTAGGACTTATCTCCTTTAGGATGGACTGGTTGGATCTCCTTGCAGTCCAAGGGACTCTCAAGAGTCTTCTCCAACACCACAGTTCAAAAGCATCAATTCTTTGGCACTCAGCTTTCTTTATGGTCCAATTCTCACATCCAAACATGACTACTGGAAAAATCATAGCTTTGACTAGACAGACATTTGTCAGCAAAGTAATGTCTCTGCTTTTTAATATGCTGTCTAGGTTGGTCGTAGCTCTTCTTCCAAGGGGCAAGCATCTTTTAATTTCTTGACTGCAGTCACCATCTGCAGTGATTTTGGAGCCCCCCAAAATAAAGTCTGTCACTGTTTCCATTGTTTCCCCATCTGTTTTCCATGAAGTAATGGGACCAGATACCATGATCTTTTGTTTTTTGAATGTTGAGTTTCAAACCAGCTTTTTCACTCTCCTCTTTCACTTTCATCAAGAGGCTCTTTAGTTCCTCTTCACTTTCTGCATAAGGGTGGTTTCATCTGCATATCTGAGGTTATTGATATTTCTCCCGGCAATCTTTATTACAGCTTGTGCTTCATCCAGCCCAGCATTTCACATGATGTACTCTGCATATAAGTTAAATAAGCAGGGTGACAATATACAGCCTTGAAGTACTCCTTTCCAGATTTGAAATCAGTCCACTGTTCCATGTCCTGTTCTAACTTTCTCAGGTACTGCACTTCCTAGAGTACTAAAGGTAGAGGTTTATAGCTGATGTAGTCAATTTGTTATCTATATAAAGGAAATAAGATCTGTAATTTCATGATTTGGGACATTTGAAAGGACACTAGGGTGAACTTCTCTATAATTTATTATTTTTTGAAAAGGTAATATGATATTAAAATGCCCCTCACCCACCCAGCCTTTCTAAAGTACACAGTTTAATCAAAATCTCTTCATGCTAGCAATGTTATCATATACTAGTAATTTACCACTCAATCACAGCCTCTTGGGTTTATTCATCATCCCCCAGCACATGACCTGTCACTAAATTTCTACCTGTGGTATCTTTTAAGTCATCTGTGCTCTTGAAGGGCAAGTGGATTCTCATTTCACTTAGCCAGGAATAAAAATAAAAATGGGCACATCTTTTTTGTAATTATTGGTAGTTCAGTATGTGATGCTGGAAAGTCACCTAATGTACTAAACTTTCGCATGAAAGAAAGAAAACAGAATCTGCATAATCTTCCTGTAATTGTGATGTGGGGCTGAAATTGATTGACCTGAACTATTTAAATTTTTTCATCTGTATATAATTAATAAAAAATGAGTTCTGCAAACCAAGTGATATTTTTGAAATTCATGTGTTTGGGAGTCTTGATTTGACCTCTTTGAAAATAGCCTGCAGCTCTGTTATTTGTTTGTTTCCTTGATTGGACCCCAGCAATTGCTCATGCACAGAAGCTCTTACTGACTCAATGATGCTTTCTCTTTTGCATACAAATGTTCTATTTTTCTTTTTTTTTTTGCTGTCATCAAATGTCCATGTGATACAATCTACAAATGTGAAGACTATGCTCATCCAGAGAGAGTTTAGTGTTTAAATAAAATATACAGCAAAGTTAATCTGGCATACATTTAATGATGTGTATAATTGTTATTGTGCTGCATGGTAATTGGGCATACGTTGTAAGTTACTCATATCATAGCAATGGAGGCTCTATATATAGAGAGACTGGCATTTTACAGTCAGCAGTGAGAAGGAGTTGAGACTAGGAAGAGTGAGAATGGGAGGGAGATTGTGAAAAGCCTCTTCCTGATCACAGGAGGACTGAACACTTACCTGTTTTCTCCTGGCTCTCTTAGATCTGATCTTAAGGAAAGATGCGTAGCATCTCAGGGATTTTCCTATACTGATTTCCCCAGGATTTAGGTGGACCAACATGTCAATCTATACCGGGGCTTCTTAAGCACTTAATGTGGGTCTCATTTTGAAAAGAGAAGACACTGATTAAAGGAGTAAAGTACCCAACAACTGTCAACTGAATAAGCAGGAAAACAACAACAACAAACATTTCTATATACAATTATCTTGATCAGAGTGCGTGCTCAGTCACTTCAGTCGTGTCCAACTCTTTGCGACCCCAGTGGACTGTAGCCCACCAGGCTCCTCTGTCCATGGGATTCTCCAGGCAAGAATACTGGAGTGGGTTGCCATTCCCTCCTCCAGAGGATCCTCCCAACTTAGGGATCAAACCTGGGTCTCGCACATTGCAAGCAGATACTTACCATCTGAGCCACTAGGGAAGTCTAATTACCTAAATATACAGAATGCTCCTTGAGGCTCAACTGGTAAAGAATCCACCTGCAGTGCAGGAGACCTGGGTTTGATCCCTGGTTTGGGACAAATCCCCTGGAGAAGGGAAAGGCTCCAGTATTCTGGCCTGGAGAATTCCATGGACTGTATAGTCCATGGGTTTTCGAAGAGTCAGGCATGACTGAGTGGCTTTCACCTTCACTTTGCACAGAGTGTTCAACTGTGAATCAACTGAAGCAATTTCTGCTTCACAGAGGTTATAGCCTGGTGAGAGAAACAGATGGTATACAAATACGCATGTAATGCTGCTGCTGCTGCTGCTGCTGCTGCTGCTGCTGCTGCTGCTGTGTCGCTTCAGTCGTGTCCGACTCTGTGCGACCCCATAGACGGCAGCCCACCAGGCCCCTCCGTCCCTGGGATTCTCCAGGCAAGAACACTGGAGTGGGTTGCCATTTCCTTCTCCAATGCATGAAAGGAAAAGTGAAAGTGAAGTCACTCGGTCTCCCTCTGAAATAGCCCCTATCTTTTCTTCAAACATGCCAGGCAAGTTTCTACCTCAGGGCTTTTGCACTTGCCATTCTCTGGCTGAAGGCTCTACTGCCAGGTAGCTGCAGGGATCGTCTCATTTCTTCTGGATTCACTCGCAAATCACTCTGTAACACCTGCTATGGCCTCCTTATCTAAAACTGCAGCTCCTCCTATACTTTATGTTAATCTTCCCTGCTTTTAGAGTTCTTCTTAACACTTATCACCTAATGAACTATATATTAATATATATATAACTATAATTATGTAACCATATAGAACTACATATATATGTATATGTCATTCATTATATGATATATATACACATTTGGCTGGGCTGCATGGCTTGTGGGATCTTAGTTCCTTGACCAGGAATGGAACCTGGGCCCTTGGCAGTGAAGAGTCCTAACCACTGGACCACCAGGGAATTTCCTAACAAACTGTGTATTTTATTCATGTATCTTACTTATTTATCATCTGACCCCCATGTACTGTAATCTGTGAGGGCAGGGATTTGTGTCGGCTTTATTCACTACAGTATCTTAGCCATTAGAATAGAACCTGGCGCGTAGGAAGCATTCAGTACACCTTTGCATATTGAGTGGATGAGTGGTTGACACTGCTTTTTTGGTGCACTTGGTTTGTTTTCTTCCCTGCCTCATGGTTTTTGCTCTAATTCAGTCCCTCTCTTCTCTTACAGGCTTACCCCGCTCTGCATCATCTCAAGCTCTTTGCTTCTGCTTCTCCAGCAATCTGACACATCTCCTGGGTTTTTAGATAGTGAGTCAAATTCTGTTCTTTCTTTCTTGCCTTTAATGATTATTTGTAGGGCACCGGACACCAAGCAGGACCCTATGGGGCTCCTAGGCAAAAAATCCTCCCTGTGTTCCCCATTTCTTGATTACAGGAAATAGGCTTCATTCAGCTTCCGAGAACTCCCCTGAGTTCCAGCGGCAGGTTCAAACAGAGGCTAATTAGGGAAGGGAGGAGACTGAGAGAGAAGGGAAGGACAGTCAAGAAACAATAGGGGTAGCGTCCTGATAGTGAAGGAAATGAGTACGTGCTCAGTCATGTCAGACTTTTAGTGACCCATGGACTCTAGCCTAGTAGGCTCTTCTGTCCATGGAATTTCCCAGGAGAGGATACTGGAGTGGGTTGCCATTTCCTCCTCCAGGGGATCTTCCTGACCCAGGGATTAAACCTGCCTCTCCTAAATTGCAGGTGGATTCTTCACCACTTGAGCCACCGGGGAAGCCCATAGAGTCCTGCTTCCCCCTCAAGGGCTCTATATAACAATATCTTTGAGCTGTTTTACAGTTAATCCCACCAAGTGGAAGAAGTTAACAGTGGCTGCCCACCAGTATGTAGACCCCAGACTAGTTGTAACCAGAAGGTTGATGATGCTGACTCCCTCTTACCTCACCACCAACCAATCAGAAGAACGTCCACGAGCTGATCACATTCGGTTTGAGCCATTATGATAAAACTCCTCACTACTCCCTCCAGGTTAGGACACACAGTTTTGAGGGTATTAGCCTGCTGTGGCCCCACTTTGCCCAGAAAAACAATAAAGCTATTCTTTTTACTTCACCCCAAACTCTTGTCTCTGAGAATTAATTTGGTGTCAGGATATAGACTTCCCTGGCTTCCCTGGTGGCTCAGACTGTAAACTATCTGCCTGCAATGTGGGAGACTCAAGTTCGATCCCTGGGTTGGGAAGATCCCTTGGAGGCAGATGACAACCCACTTCAGTATTCTTGCCTGGAGAATCCCATGGACAGAGGAGCCTGGTGGACTACCGTCCATGGAGTTGCAAAGAGTCAGACACTACTGAGAGACTAACACTTTCACATTTTCAGGATATAGAGGCTGGACTCAGCTTCACACCTACCAGGCACCGTTCTGGTCATGGGGGATTTGATGACAAAGAAGACAATATTCTTGTCTTTACAAATTTAGACTTTAATCAAGAGGTTCCCCCTCGCCCCAAGAGATTCTGTTTTGTGACAAACACCTCTCCCCTGACTCTCTGCTGCCTTCACCTGTCATAGGGCAGCTCTAACAGCAGTGGCCAGCCTGGCGGAGCATCTGCTGTTAAAGTAAATAAATGTGGCACAAACAAAAAACAGCATAGGATGTAGGAGCCAGGAAGGAGAGAGGAGCCTGTCTGGTGCAAACACTGCAGAGGGAGGCAGAGGTGCCTGGGCAATGCCCCCCAAAAGGATTTACTCAATTGGGAGAGGGTGGTAAGGTGAAGACTCTGTGCTGTGCTTAGTCGCTCAGTCGTGTCCGACTCTTTGCGACCCCATGGACAATAGCCTGCCAGGTTCTGCTGTCCATGGGTTCTCCAGGCAAGAATACTGGAGTGGGTTGCCATGCCCTCCTCGAGGGCATCTTCCCAACCCAGGGATTGAACCCAGGTCTCCCACATTGCAGGAGGATTCTTTACCATCTGAGCCATGAGGGAAGCCCATGAATACTGGAGTGGGTTGCTATCCCTTCTCCAGGGGATCTTTGTAGACAAATGCAAGCTGGTCATCCAATTACCCAGTAGTGTTTTACTTCCTCTTTACGTGATCAGGAGGATTATCTCATTCTGAATTTGTTCTTAGATAAATTAGAATGGCCGCTGCGGAAGAATGGCTACATCTGTGTAGACCGTAAAAAGCAATGAAGCATTGCCATCCCAATTCCCATAAGCACATGGCTTTACAAAACTTGATTACTCACAGGATGTACCATTTGAAATGCACATATTGCACACTCTAAATGACACACTTCTAATGTGGCAGATGCTGACAGAAAGTTAACTGAAAAATCTAACAGCTTACGAAAAACCTGAATGAAATTTTTGGCCAACCCAACATTCTGTAAGATAAGCACACATACTCAAAAAGGAGATACAAAATATAGGAGCAATAAGCACTTTTCTATCCCTTCCCCCTACACACCCCTTTTCCCGACACATGGATGCGTGCGCACACGCGCGCACACACACACACACACACACACACATCTTCACACGCACATAAACCCCTCATGAAAATGAAAAGAGAAGAGCTTCCTTCACAGGCTACCAGGAAAAAGCCTTAATTCTCTCCTGGGCCTTCTGATGTAGTGTCTGCCCTTTTAAATGAACCCAGTTTGCCCTTATGAGCCTGAGCTGGGATTACTTAAAGGCTGTGCAAGACCTCTGAGCTCCATCCTTGGAATGCTGCCAGGTCATTTTCTATCTGCCAGAAGTGCTAATCCTTGATCTTGGTGTGATTAGATCATCATCTTTTCAGATAATAATTTTTGTGGCTTTCTCCCCACATCTTTTCTTTAACAACGTCCCTATCTTTCTCTCTCCCTCCCTCTACTGCCTCCATCCAAGCTTAACCTAGACTCAGCTCAGCTTTTTTCAGTGGCTGTTGGAGGTGGGGGCAGGGTTGGGAGTCTGGTTAGAATGGAAAGCACTAGTAACCTGCACCTCTTGACTTTCTTTACCCAAAATCTAAGCCCTCAGGATAATTAGAGGGCTTGTAAAGTTGCTAGAAAGGCAAAGTGAATGTGTGTGGGTGAAATGATTTGGAAGAAACCCAGGGGAGAAAGATTTCCTGCAGTTTTTGCAAAGGTTCTGTTGGATTGCAACAGCGTTTGCAGTCTTAAGGTTTTATCAAGAAAAGAGACCTGAAAAAAAAAAAAAAAGAAAAGAGACCCGAACGTTCCTCCTAGACAAAAATGCCAGCATTAACCGTGACTCCAGGAGGACTGGCTGCACAGAACGTTGGGAAGTTGGAATCCCAGGCACCTCATTAATGATTTCCATATGCAAAACCCGGGTTGAAAGTGACAAAGAGCTGGCAGAAAGCAGACATGTGGACAAAAATTACGGGATTCTCCAAGTGATCTATGAAGACAGCAGACCAGAATCTGGGCTTTGGTGATGTAGAAAAACGGGAAGAGCAGCAAAATGCTTGTGCATGGAGAAACTCCAAGAAATAACTGTTTTCTACTGATATGGTGGAATGAAGCTCAAAATAGAAATTAATTTGATATATACAAAATAAAGAGGTCTGATGGCTCTGGCTGGGGTTTTTACCTTGCAGTGTTCTCATCCTTTCTTCCACTACAAAAACTCTGGCCCACTTTAGAGAAATTATATCTTTTCCACTTGAGGAGACGTGATGAAATTGTTGATCAAGTCTTTCTACAGAAAATTGGAGAAGGCACAAAGTTCAGACTAGACCAGTTAGATTTCTCCTCTTAGGACTTTGAGAAAAGTGATGCAAGTGCAAAGAACTGTTGGATCTGATCGATCTGTTTTAGAAGTCATCAGTTCCTGCCACCGAGATCCTCAGGGCTGCTCTGGGTTCTGCCCTTCACAAGTTCTGTTCCTCGGGTTTGTGTTGGATGCCAAGAATCTTCCTCTTCAACTTAGAAAGGCTGTTAGTAGGAATACAAAGTTAAAGAGAATTGGCATTTTGGTTCCAACTCCTAAAATGAACAATTCTTCGAAGCGTTACACCATCCTACTGCACATGGCTTCGAATTAAGGAGCTGTTGATGAATTGCAGCTGTAGTTGGCCTTGACTCTATGCCAAGGTATGCATTTTGGCATCTGTTTTGGCTTCTCACGCTGATTCTTCTTTTCCCTGAATCAGCCCAAGGGGTTGATTCTTTCTATTCCCCTTCTCCCAGAATCTGCTTCACAGGAGGAGGACCAGAGAGTTAGTCACTGACCCCAAAGCTCCTGATCAATGAGAAGATGCTGTATCATCTTCAGTATGTTTCAAGATGCAGTTTATTTCATTGATATCTAGTTTTTAAAACATTAGCATGAACCCTCTTGATCAGTGGCTGATATAAAGAACAAGATTAAGTTTTGTCCCCAAACCAGAGTGATTTTTCTTTCACCCTTTGGTGTCATTTCCTTCTATCTGAATTGTAGCTTTTGTTTGCTAGACAAATGCCATGCTAAATTTTTTATTTTACTGAAAAATATTCATCTTAAAATATTAGTGAATTCACAATTGCAACCCAATATTGAATATCTTCATTTATTTTGCCAAAAGTTTACTTCAAATATTTATCAATGTTGTTTTGAATCATTCTATAACAAATTTAATTTTATACTTTTCATTTCAGTTCAGTTCAGTTGCTCAGTCATGTCTGACTCTTTGTGACCCCATGAATCACAGCACGCCAGGCCTCCCTGTCCATCACCAACTACCAGAGCCCACCCAAACCCATGTCCATTGCGTCAGTAATGCCATCCAACCATCTCATCCTCTATCGTCCCCTTCTCCTCCTGCCCTCAATCTTTCCCAGCATCAGGGTCTTTTCAAATGAGTCAGCTCTTCGCATCAGGTGGCCAAAGTATTAGAGTTTCAGCTTCAACATCAGACCTTTCAATGAACACCCAGGACTGATCTCCTTTAGGATTGACTGGATGGATCTTCTTTTAGATACATATTTTCTTGATTTTGAGTGTTTCCTCCTTTTTTGCAGTTTAATCATCAATATTTTAGTATGATTGTGGTGGTAAATATAAACTATGTTTTTGTCAAACATAGAACTTTAGGCCATAAAGTATGAATTTTACTGTATATAATTTTTTTGAATGAAAAAAGCAGGTTTTTTTTTTTCCTTTTCAGTTTCTTACAAAAAACTGTAAATAAGGAGATAAAAATAAATGCAATTTTTTGTTATCACACTTGGATATCCTCTGGCCTGGATTATATCTGAGGTCTGTAAATAACTCATGAGGTTACATTACTTACACATAGCTTACGTGAGATTTTCTGGGGAGCCATAAATCTGTATATTCCAGTTTTGATAGGTGATCCTACATAGATCATAATCCTTCTAAAGACGTTACGTAGATAAAGATTCACCTCCTAGTAAACATTATTTACATGTTTTCCTGAGGGTCAGTCTTCAAGTGTTTACAAGTACATTTGACTAGATCACCTTCCTCATTTCTTCTCTGGAGATGCCACTTCCCCATTTCCCACGTGAAAAAGTGGATGTAGTCCTGCTGTTACTTCCTTTTTGGAACTTTTTAAGTCAGAAAATCTCACCAAGCCTCTCTCCCTCTTTCTGTCTCTCTCAAATAGATTTTTCCCCCCTTGTACTTTGGAAGATGGTCACCAACAGCTTTATCTTAGAAACTCCAGTAGAAAGAATTATCATCATCATTTTTTGTTTCTTCATTTCACTCTCAGAATCCTAGGGAATTTAGGGATGGTTCCTTTTGAGGTCATGTGCCGTCTCGCTGTTGGAGGATTTAAGCCCCTGGATCAAATTGAATCAGGCAGTAAGTTCTATTATTTCAGAAGAGAGACAGGAAAAATTCCTGGGCAGCAAATCTAATAGCCCAGAGTCCAATAAAATGTCAATCATTTTTGTCTTAAACACAATCAGAATTTGGTCAGAATCCTCGTATTTTGTTCATAAATATGCTTCCTAGGTAGCTCAAATGGTAAAGAATCTGCCTGTAATGCAGGAGACCAGGGTTTGATCCCTGGGTCGGGAAGATCCTCTGGAGAAGAAAATGGGAACCCACTCCAGTATTCTTGCCTGGAGAATTCCATGGACAGAGGAACCTGGCGAGATATAGTCTATGGTGTAGCAAAGAGTCGGACATGACTGAGCGACCAACACTTTCATATTCTTAAAGATATTTTTAACCATGGTATTTTTTATCCATGGTTATTAGATGTAAGTTTAAAGTAAGACTTTTGCTTAAAAATATCTCACTAATATAGAGTTATTATTTTTCAAGTTAGTTTTTTGAAGGAAATTATACTCTTCTTTAAAGTATTCTGCAAATATTGAAAAGATTTCTGAAATTTTCTATAGAAAAGCTTTCAAAATCAATTTGTGAATTACACAAGAAAATTATTCTTGTTACTTCATAACAACATATTAAATTTTAATGTCTGCAGTCAAATGTTTTATCATTAGCATTTGTCTTAAGAGAAGACTCTGAAAGTTATTAAATATAGAGTGACAAAAAATAATTTTGGAAGTCTTTAGGGATCACATCACTGCCAAATTAACAAACAGTAGTATTTTACTCTGCCACTGCAGGCTAATCCATACAATGGAATGCTGGATGTGGAGAAAACAGTGGCAATAAATCCTAAAACAAAGTATGCTTATTTAAGACATTTTTAAAATAAAATTCATGGTCTCTTTGGAAATGCCAAAAGATTTATTTCCAATTTTGTTTCCTAATATACATTTTGATGATATGACCACACAGTTGGATCTATCTTCAACAGTAAATATATATATATATATATATAACCTCAGATACGCAGGTGACACCACCCTTATGGCAGAAAGCAAAGAAGAATTAAAGAGCCTCTTGATGAAAGTGAAAGAGAGTAAAAAAGTTGGCTTAAAACTCAACATTCAGAAAACTAAGATCATGGCATCTGGTCCCATCACTTCATGGCAAATAGATGGCAAAACAGCAGAAACAGTGGCCAACTTTGTTTTTTGGGGCTCCAAAATCACTGCAGGTGGTGATTGCAGCCATGAAATTAAAAGACGCTTGCTCCTTGGAAGAAAAGTTATGACCAACCTAGACAGCATATGAAAAAGCAGAGACATTACTTTGCCAACAGAGGTCCATCTAGTCAAAGCTATGGTTTTTCCAGTAGTCATGTATGGATGAGAGAGTTGGACCATAAAGAAAGTTGAGTGCTGAAGCATTGATGCTTTTGAACTGTGGTGTTGGAGAAGACTCCTGAGAGTCCCTTGGACTGCAAGGAGATCCAACCAGCTCATCTTAAAGGAAACCAGTCCTGAATATTCACTGGAAGGACTGATGCTGAAGCTAAAACTCCAATACTTTGGCCACCTGATGCAAAGAACTGATTCATTTGAAAAGACCCTGATGCTGGCCAAGATTGAAGGTGGGAGGAGAAGGGGATGACAGAGGATGAGACAATTGGATGGCATCACTGACTCAATGGACATGAGTTTGAATTAACTCTGGGAGTTGGCGATGGACAGGGAGGCTTGGTGTGCTGCAGTCCATGGGGTCACAAAGAGCCGGACACGACTGAGCAACTGAACTGAACTGATATATATATATATCTACTGTAGATGTTTGCATGCTCAGTTGCTCAGTTATGTTTGACTCTTTGCAACCCTTTGGACTGTAGCCTGCCAGGTCTCTCTATCCATGGGATTTTCCTGACAGGAATACTGGAGTGGCCATTTTCTCCTCCAGATGATCCCACTGACGGAGAGATCAAACCAGTATCTCTAGTGTCTCCTGCTGAAGGTGGAGAATCCACTGAAAGTGGATTCTTTACAACTGAGCCACTGATGAAGCTGCCTATAGATAGATATGGATATAGATAAAGATATATGGGATCATAGTACAAAAATATGTGATTATAATGAAAAGTGTGGCCTCTGATCATTCTGGGTAACTGACTGAGAACTAATTATGTCTTCGTCACCATTTTCTTCCCACTCCAGTCTTTGAGTAGACAAGGATCACCCTATCTGATTTACTAGAGAACTGAAGGCACTTCTCATCCCTCCTGACACTTTCAGGGTCTTGTTTTTGCATTTTTGCAAATCAGCTTGGGAGCACCTTCAAGGGGGATCTTGTTTGGTTTGGCTTCTCCTTTTGCCCAGAGTGCTGCTACTTTCTGAGGTGGAGAGAGAAAAGGCTCATCAAAAAGGACAGGTGTGGGTCCACCACCACCAACACTCCCAGTAACCCCACCACCGCAACCAGTACCAGCAGCACCAGCACCACCACAAATCAGCTCAGGTCTGCTTAGCCTCTAACTGTGAGTTGAGAGTAACAGAAATATACTCTCCCAAGAACAGAGAAGAAGAAAAAAAAAAGAAAAACGGTTCTTCTCTAGACCTTCTCAGAGGAATAACATTTCTGTTAAGAATTTTGGAAGGATGAATAGGGCTCAGCAGGAGGGCAGGGGAGAGTGGGGGAGATAAGATCTCCAGACCAAGGAGACATAGTATTAAGTGTGAAGGTTCAGGAACTTCTAGCAGTTCACTGTGGACCAAGACCAGTGGCTTCAGGCCATGAAGTACCCTGGTTTGTCAAAGAATTTGGACTCTACGAAATCTGAGAACTACTTCAAATGGAGAAGCAATACGAGCAGACTGCAATTTGGAAATACCAGTGTTGCTGCAGCTAGAGGAGGGATGCAGGCAGATGGAGTTAGAAACAGGTTCCCAGTATCTTTCATGTGAGAATAGGTGAAATATGCAAGCTTGTTCGGGGCAGGGAGAATGGAAAAGGGAGGAGACATGTAGGAGCTATTACGGATAACTGACGATCTACTGGGTGTGAGGATTGAAAGGGAGGCATTCTTACTGCTGCACTCAGAAAACTGCAAAAACTAATTACAGTGATCCACTCACCTTGTTTAAAATGCTTTCATTGACTCTGAGGTTTTCAGACAAAGATGAAATTCATCTACTCACCTTTGCATCTCTAGTACAGAACGTTTAGTACCGAGTGTACTTAATAAGTACAAGTATTCTTCATCTCATCTCCTTCTCCCTGGTCTCTGAACATGCATGTATGCTAAGTCGCTTCAGTTGTGTCAGACTCTTTGTGATCCTATGGACTGTAGCCCTCCAGGCTCTTCCATCCATGGGATTCTCCAGGCAAGAATACTGGAGCGGGTTGCCATGGCCTCCTCCTGGGGATCTTCCAAACCCAGGGATCGAACCTGCGTCTCTTATGTCTCCTGACTTGGCAGGTGGGTTGTTTACCACTAGTGCCGCCTGGGAAGCCCACATGAGCTATTTAAGTTGATCTTTCCCTGAGGGTGAAGAAAGATTTTAAAGGAGATAAACTGAGGTTTCTGTCAGTGGCAGAACTGGCAAGAGCTCTTGGGACTCACAGTGACAACCCGACACACATTTTGCTCAAATAAGGTAGTTAGGGTAAATTTCTCAATAACCTATAAATTGTAATATAAAGATTATGATTATGCTCTATTGCACATTTTACATTTGCTGAGTTGGTCCTTGGTCTTTGGTAGAATAGTAATAAGTGTTCTTAGGGTGAGAGATATGAATGTTCTAATCTCAGCATGACCATAAGCTCAGACTATTTATTATTTTAAATGACCTTTTTTCATATAAGTGAAACTCAGGGGTATTTTAAAGTGTAGAATGTTGGCAAGGCCATCTGATATATTCCTATAAATGCATACCCTGAGGCCTTTCCTGAACATAGTTAACCCATTTGGGATAAACATTCTTAAAATTATCCTACATCAAATAAATATTGACATGTTTTTAAGGTCATTTGCTACAAGACTAGAATTTTAACAGAAAGCTAGATTTGATGTAATTTTTTAAACCACTAAGTGGAATTGAAATTCATGGCATTTATTTGAGAGTATAAATCTTAAGCATTAAGAAATCATTTTGAATTTCTGTAGTTCCTGTCATACCCTAAGCTGCTGGTATATACATATATATATATATATATATATATAGGCTATTCACATACAATGCCTGTAAAATATTCTTTATATCCCATTTTTTTCTAAAATGCCCAGAAACCTAAGGACTTGAGGTGATAAAACAGAAGATTCTTTTTCATTGTATTATACATTTATTCATTATATATATAAGGGATAAATTCCAGGCTATTATTTATCTCTGTGCTTTTCACTTTTTCCTTTCTGGATTATGCTTCATAGATAATAAAGGAAACAAAAAGACCGAGAATTGGGTCTGGGTGGGCAAAACTAGAGAGGAAAAATAGTTTCTATTATTGAGATAGATGATGGATTTAGAGAGGCAGGGCAAAAGGTTGTCATTCCTCTAATGAATATTTTTGTTCCACATTGAAGCACAAATATGTTTCAGGATTTGTTTGTGAGGGGGTATCCATAATGAGAAGAAACATTTCTTATTCGGAGCCAAATAGCAAGAACATATCTCATCTCACAATAAAACTAGATACACGTTTTGTTTATGTGACAAGAGAATTGATGATGTCTTTACATCTCACAGAGTAACCTCTTAATTTCTGGGTTCCCAGGATCAATCCTAAATTCCCCATCCACCTTAGATCAGGCTTTTGGCAAAAACTTATTCTAAGAAATTGCTATGCTTCCCAGTTTTGGTTGCTTATGTGTGAGGGGGTGTGGGCGGGGGACAGGAAGTTGTTCAATTAAAAATAATTACTATGCACAATTGCTGAAGAAGGGAAGAAATGGGTTTTACATCTTGATTTTTAAAAACAAAATCACTGAGGCAATACCTTTATAAGATGATGCACTCTGTTTCCAGGTCCATGCATGACCACTCCTGGAACACCTGCCCTTTCTCCCAAGTCACCTTGAGTCGGCTTTGTTATCATTGCTTTCTGAAAATCAAGCACTGGCAATGCCTTTCTGTCTCTCCCACTCTTACTCCTACTTAAAGTAAAGTCCCAAAACCAACTTTTGGGGTTTAAAGATGATTCCCACAGTCAAAGCAGATCATAAGCATTCAAGTGAGGCTGTCAGATGAAGAAGACATAACATTTAAATGCTTAGGTGGTAGACAAAATCCTTCCCTCCCCTTACAGCGGTGACCATGCTCTAATCCTCGGAACCTATGAATATGTTATATGACCTGGCATAAGAGACTTTGCAGGTATACTTAAAGATAAATTATCTCAGATTTTCTGGGTAGGCAGGCTTCCCTGGTGGCCTAGTAGTAAAGAGTCTGCCTGCTAGTGCAGGAGACAGGGGTTCAATCCCTGGGTCAGGAAGATCCCCTGGAGAAGAAAATGGCAACCCACTCCAGTATTCTTGCCTGGGACATCCCATGAACAGAAGAGCCCGGTGGGCTATATAATCCATGGGGTTGCAAAAGAGTCAGAAACAACTTAGTGACTAAATAACAGCAACAATCTGAATAGGCACAGCAGAGAACCTACTCTGGCTGGAGTCAAAGAGAGGCAGCAGCAGAAGTTAGTGACAACCCTGCATGCAAGTTGGCTATTGGAGGAGGCCACATGGAAAATATGAGCACAAATGTGGGCAGCTTCTAACAGTAGAGACCAGTGCAGGGGGATGGCCATCAAATACACAAGGATCTCAGTCCTCCAACCATATGGACCTGAACTGAACCGACAAGCTGAGTTAGCTGTGAGTCACACTCTAGACCAATGAATGCAGCCCTCATGACACACTCATTTTGGCCTTGAGAAACCCTACACAAATACCCATTTAAGCCTACCCAGACTTCTGACCTACAGACGTTGTAAGAATAAAAAACAATAACAGGGACTTCCTTGGTGGTCCAGTGGTAAGAATCTGCCTGTCAATGCAGGGGACACGAGTTTGATTCCTGGTCTGGGAACTAAGATGCCACATGCTGTGGGGCAACTAAGCCCCCACACCACAACTACCGAGGCTCGCTTGCCCTAGAGCCTGCTCCAAAACAAGAGAAGCCACTGCAATGAGAAACCTGCACATTGCAAAAAGAGAAAGTCCATGCACCAGAACAAAGACCCAGTGCAGCCAAAAATAGATAGATAAACAAAATAAATGTTAACTATAATGGCTCAGGCCAATCCCATCACTTCATGGCAAATAGATGGGGAAATAATGGAAACAGTGACAGACTTTATTTTCTTGGGCTCCAAAATCACTGCAGATGGTGACTGCAGTCAAGAAATTAAAAGACGCTTGCTCCTTGGAAGAAAAGCTATGACCAACCTAGACAGCATATGAAAAAGCAGAGACATTCTTTTGCCGACAAATGTCTGTCTAGTCAAAGCTATGATTTTTCCAGTAGTCATGTATGGATGTGAGAGTTGGACTATAAAGAAAGCTGAGCACTGAAGAATTGAAGCTTTTGAACTGTGATGTTGGAGAAAACCCTTGAGTCTCTTGGACTGCAAGGAGATTAAACTAGTCAATCCTAAAGGAAATCAGTCCTGTATCTTCACTGGAAGGACTGATGTTGAAGCTGAAACTCCAATACTTTGGCCACCTGATGCGAAGAACTGACTCATTGAAAAAGACCTTGATGGTGGGAAAGATTGAAGGCGGGAGGAGAAGGGGACGAAAGAGGATGAGATAGTTGTATGGCATCACCGACTTGATGGACGTGAGTTTGAGCAAGCTCCAGGAGTTGGTGATGGACAGGGAAGCCTGGCGTGCTGCAGCCTTTGGGGTTACAAAGAGTCGGACATGATTGAGCCACTGAACTGAACTAAATCGATAATGGCTCAGGCAGTAAAGAATCTGTCAGCAATGCAGGAGACCTGGGTTCAGTCCCTGGGTCAGGAAGATCCCCTGGAGAAGGGAATGGCAACCCCCTCCAGTATTCTTGCTTGGAGAATTCCTGAGGTTACAGTCCATGGTGTCGCAAAGATTTGAACAAAAGTGAGTGACTAACACTTTAATAAAAATAACAACAACAAAAACAAACCCTTCCAATGTTATATTAAGTCACTAAGTTTGTGGAAATGTTACAGAAGCAATAGAAAACTTAGAGATGTAGCTACAAATTCTAATAGAATCTTTACTTCTACTTTTACTGTTAAAGTTTTGACAGTGATTAGGGAGAAAGGAAAATCAATTTATTTATTTATTTATTTATTTTTACAAATTGTGAAATTATTTGTTCCAGCTCTGTGAAGAATACTGTTGGTAGCTTGATAGGGATTGGTATTGCTAAGAATAAAATACTTAGGAATATATCTACCTAAAGAAACTAAAGACCTATATATAGAAAACTATAAAACACTGGTGAAAGAAATCAAAGAGGACACTAATAGATGGAGAAATACACCATGTTCATGGATTGGAAGAATCAATATAGTGAAAATGAGTATACTACCCAAAGCAATTTATAGAAAATCAATTTAGAGTAGCTTTTCCTCGAAATTTACCAATTTTTTTGTCAGACAAGTTTCAGTCAGTAAAAAAGAAACCATTGCAGGTATTTTGAGTAGGAAGGATATAACATAAGACATTAAGCACTTTAAAAAACAATAACAAAAACAAGGGTTGAAGAAACAAAAGTGAGCAAAACCACCTGTCATGAAACATGGAAATTGAAAGAACTACAAGTAACCACTGCTGCTGATCTCAGTTATCTGTGGTACCAAAATGAGTTGTTCTCAGAATGACTGGGAGCAGTTGGCAAAGCTTCATGTCTACTGCTTGCTAAAGTGAATGCTTGCCTTGCTCTGCAGGAGGAATAATAATGGCTTCTGCCTCTGTCCTGCTTTCTGAACCTCACGTAACTGGTGGAATCTAACCCAGAAACTAGGCTTCCAGCTCGTGCAATACAGAGACAAGAACAGAAGGAAAACAGCCCTGAGTGGCTGGCACATGGCTGTACATCATTGTTGCCATTGCATCAATACCCACATGTAGAAAGATGAAGAAAAATGAAGCAGGAAGAGGAAAAAATCACCATCCACCAAAGTATTCAGTGACAAAGATTCAGACACAAAATGAAATGGAAAAAGCTCCATTGTATCCAGATGAGTACCTCCACTCTACATCTCTAGATGTCTTTTTCTGCACTCACACAATATGACATCATGGAATACTAAAAACTAGTTCCATTTTCTCCTTTTACATAAAAGGAATGGAAAAAGTCTATAGAGATTGTGTGATAGTCCAAAACAAGTTGGCTGGTTAGGCGGTAAACAGGCTCAAGGGCTTATGGAGTCTTTCTAGTCTCCCAACTTTCTGTCAAGGTCTAGGAAATGTCTAGGTTTTTACCTAACTTAGAGGCAACACGGAGAAGGTGATGGCACCCCACTCCAGTACTCTTGCCTGGAAAATCTCATGGATGGAGGAGCCTGGTAGGCTGCAGTCCATGGGGTCACTAAGAGTTGGACACGACTGTGCGACTTCACTTTCACTTTTCACTTTCATGCATTGGAGAAGGAAATGGCAACCCACTCCAGTGTTCTTGCCTGGAGAATCCCAGGGACGGGGGAGCCTGATGGGCTGCCCTCTATGGGGTTGCACAGAGTCGGACACGACTGAAGTGACTTAGCAGCAGCAGCAGCAGAGGCTAACAAGTTAGTCTGTTACCGTGTATGGACGTTGGCAGAAGACAGGAGACTCTTGGATCAGGGACAACAGACTTTAGTCCTCATGTCACAGCAGTGGCCAGGCTGTCAGATGGTCATATTGGCCCCCCTGATTGTCAAACTTCATAGAAGTGATGCGGAGGGGCCAAGAGGCTGCTATGCACACAGTAGGTTTGTGTCATAGCCAAAGAACACTGAGCTTCAGGAATATTCTGCCCCTTTTTTTTTTTTTTTAGCAAATGGAAGCAAGCCTACTCTTTGTCCTATAAAACATGTTACCTCAATCTTCAAGGTAATTCACTACAAATATAACCCTGAGAAACGACATTGATAAAGGGTTTTGCGTTCTCGGCAGACTTGCAAGAATGTGCACCAGAGGGTCCGTGGCAACTCACCCCTTCTAACACCACTCATGGGCTTCCCTGGTGACTCAGCCGGTAAAGAATCCGCCTGCAATGCAGGAGACCTGGGTTCGACCCCTGGGTTGGGAAGAGGAGGAGGGCATGGCAACCCACTCCAGTATTCTTGCCTGGAGAATCCCTGTGGACAGAGGAGCCTGGTGGGCTACAGTCCATGGGGTCATAGGGTCAGACACCACTGAGAGACTAAACACTACACTACTACTAATACCACTTATAATTTAAAATACTTAATACTATGTGCAAAACAATATATGTAATGTATGTAAATATTCCATCTCTGAAATTTAACCAATTCTGCATATGGTTTTAGTCCATTCATTTTCACTACCGTATAATATTGCAGTGGGTGCATAGGTAACAATTTATTAATCCTTTCTCCTGCTGACGAACATCAGGGCTGGTTTGCAGTATTTTGCTGTTATGCTACTATGAATCTTCTTGTGTACATTTCCCAATATCTTTGTGCAAAAGTTTGTCTAGAGGATGTGATGAGATGTGAAATTATCTGATTATTAATGAAGTTAAAAATAACTTCTTATATTTTAGTCACAATTTGTGTTTCATGTCTATGAATTGCCTGTTTATATTTTAAGCTCATTTTTCTGCTAGGTTGCTTTTCTTTAAAAATTTAATTTTTAAGAGTTCATAGTTTCATCACTGATTCATGGTTAAAACCAAATCTCTTAGTAATAAGAACATTCTTAATCTACACACACATACCCACCCCGCCCCCGACCACTGCCAAAAAAAAAAAAAGTATCTGTTAAAACCTGTAATTGCAAACATCTTTTAAATGACAATCTGATAAAAGCATTCTTTTTAAAATCAGAAACCAGACAGAGATGCTCTCTATCTTGGCTTCTAGTCAACATTATATTTGAAGTCTTACCTAGCTCATTAAGGGAAGAATAGAAAATAAAAGATATAAGAGGAAAGGTAAGAAGAAAAAAATCATCAATCACAGATGAAATCATTGTCTACTTAGAAAAGCCAAAATTATTCAAGGAAACATGATTAGAAATGATAAGAGAATTTATATGTTGCATGGGCAGGTTTAGAATCACAAATGAGTGATAATGTTTTTCTGCAGCTAGTGAGATGACGATATTCTTTTTCTCTTTAAGCTGTTAATGTGATGAATCACTCTTGTCAGTTCACTCAGTCGTGTCTGACTCTCTGTGACCCCGTGAACCACAGCACGCCAGGCCTCACTGTCCATCACCAACTCCCGGAGTTTACCCAAACTCATGTCCACTGAGTCAGTGATGCCATCCAACCATCTCATCCTCTGTCGTCCCCTTTTCCTCCTGCCCTCAATGTTTCCCAACATCAGGGTCTTTTCCAATGAGTCAGCTCTTTGCATCAGGTGGCCAAAGTATTGGAGTTTCAGCTTCAACATCAGTCCCTCCAATGAACACCCAGGACTAGTCTCCTTTAGAATGGACTGGTTGGATCTCCTTGCAGTCCAAGGGATTCTCAAGAGTCTTCTCCAACACCACAGTTCAAAAGCATCAATTCTTCTGCATTTAGCCTTCTTTATAGTTCAACTCTCACATCCATACATGACTACTGGAAAAACCATAGCCTTGACTAGATGGACCTTTGTTGATAAAGTAATGTCTCTGCTTTTTAATATGCTGTCTCGGTTGGTCATAACTTTCCTTCCAAGGAGTAAGTGTCTTTTAATTTCATGGCTGCAATCACCATCTGCAGTGATTTTGGAGCCCCCCAAAATAAAGTCAGCCACTGTTTCCATTGTTTCCCCATCTATTTGCCATGAAGTGATGGGACCAGATGCCATGATCTTAGTTTTCTGAATGTTGAATTTTAAGCCAACTTTTTCACTCTCCTCTTTCACTTTCATCAAGAGGCTCTTCAGTTCTTCTTTACTTTCTGCCACAAGGGTGGTGTCATCTGAATGTCTGAGGTTATTGATATTTCTCCAGGCAATCTTGATTCCAGCCTGTGCTTCATCCAGCCCAGCGTTTCTCATGATGTACTCTGCATATAAGTTAAATAAGCTCGTGTAGTTTTTTTTTTTTTTTTTTTTTTAGTATTTAGACCACCTCTGTGGGTATTTGTTCATCTTCTATTGCTATCTCATGCTTAGTTGATTTTAATCCATGCTTTGGACAACCTGGAGACCTATGTTGGCAATTCTTTCCTCCAGCAAGTATTTACATTTGTTTCTTGTTGAAGTCCAGGAAACCACCGACCTAGGGCCACATTTGCTGTCTTCAAGGACCCAGGTTAAAACCTGAGCTTCTGATTGAGCTCCTTGAGCTGATTGCTGGCAAGAGGCTTAGTCTCAGGTGTGACCTGCTAATGTTGGTTCTGGCCCTCAGACAAACATCCCTTTCATTTTAGCTTACTTTTTAACACGCTGATTGCGATTCCAGGGAAGGGAGGTGGTGGTGTTAGAGGTTTTCCTTATTTCCTGTGAACTCAGCAATGCACTAAAAATTAAGTTGCATGCGGGATCTAGTTGTTTTGTACTGGAAGAGATTTTTAAAGAACACTGTTTCCCATTTTGACCCACATTGTCTTTTCAATCTACCCTAATGCTTTCAAATTTCCTGTCTTGTGGAATATAAAAAATCAAGATGTGGCTGAAACTGCTGGTTTCCTACTTAATATCCTATCCATTTCTCCTTTAATAACAGACCTCAATTTTATTCAGGGTTTCAATGTGTCCAGCTGAAAAACTGTATTTGCCAATCTTAATGGCAACCAGGCTTGCTCATGTCATTCAATTCTGGTCAATTATCAGAATCCAGAGTCACTGATTGTGTTTCAGGAAAGCCATTGACAGAAGTTAACTCAACCTTGTAGGTCCTTTTGCTTTTCTCCCTTCCTCAATTTTCCTATCTAAAAGGTTCTTTGAGAGCTTGGCCAAAAGAACTCCAAAGACTTTGGCAGTAAATTTTTGTACCCATTCTGGACTGCCTGTAACATAGAGAGAAACAAACTGTCTTGTTTTATTCACTATTATTTGGATCTTCAGTTACATATACTGAAAGCAGTTCCCTACTGATATATTTCATATCTGATTTTGATGTAACTTTTAATTGTTGTCTTAACATATTTAAGTAGCAGTCTTTAGGAAAAATCACAGTCACAAATCCCATTTATTTTATGTTTGGTAATTTAAAGTGTTTTGCTTTATCATGGTTAATTATGGAAACAGCTGGAGATGAAATACATCTAGGCTTGTTATTTCAAGAAATTTTTATTGAAGGTATAATTTGATCCTATTCAAAAAGAAATGAATCTATAATTTGAGTCAATAGCTATTATCTGATATTAGATATGTATCTTGATTTCCACATTTTACACTTCTAGTTAGAAAATTATCTGATTCCATTTATAATCATGCCTGGTTATTTCCTCCAAGTGCAACCATTAATGTACTTCAACTTTTATTATACTGAGTCTGTTTTAAAGGCATTGAAAGTTATCTATGCATTGTTTTCCCACTAGTCCCCAAGTAGAAAAGTAATAGAATCAACTATCCCTTTAGCTATTTTCATTTATTTTAGTATACCTTAATTTTTTTGGACATCTGGTAACTATTGCCATGCAGATGGATATATATTGGATAAAGATCACATTCTATGTTCAAAATTAACAGTAATTAACTTTTCAGTTTTGATAGATAGGGCCGTTTGACTTGGCTATATGATCTCTACTGTCAATATTTTAATTAATTTTTTAAAAACTCATTTCACTGGAAGCTCCACACTCAGGCAGAGTGGTGATGATGATTATTTCTAAAGCAAAGGGGAGAATTTAATCAGAGAGGAAACTTGAAAAAAGAGCATGCTTAGTTGATTTATGGACATGAGTTAGTGTAAGCTCTGGGAGTTGGTGATGGACAGGGAAGCCTGGCGTGCTGCAGTCCATGGGGTCACAAAGAGTTGGATATGACTGAGCGACTGAACTGAACTGAACTGACTAGTTGATTTTGAGCTGAGCCTACACATGATAACCTGTAACCATCCAATATGATTTAAATATCTCCCGTCAGTGTTCCCAGAGTCCTCAGTGCTATAAAGACAGTACCTCACTGAAAACCCTGAAGGATCCACTGAAGACCCTGGAGGCCTGAGGTCTCAAGGAGCAGGGGATGGGACTAATGGATAAGAAGGTGCTGAACCATAGCAAGGAAGCCAAGGAAGAAAGAACTCTGCACTAATTTTCTCCTTTGTGCAGGCAATTGTGCTAAGTCTCCATATACAGCACATACCTAATTGTCCCAGTGAACCTCGTGGGGAAGGGGTTTAGTAATCTCCGACCAGAGATGTTGAACTTTAGAAATGTTATGAAGTGCAAATGCTTGCTCCTATTTGCTACTCTTATTTCACTGGAAAAACAGTGAAGGAAGCCTTAAAATCAAACTAACTATTACTGGGAGGTAGGCTTCTGTTTAGGAATTCTCTTGTGGTGCTTTTAATTTTTATTTCTTTCCACTCTACTAAGAGACAGAGGTGACACAGGGAATTAGGCCTCCCATCTTCCTCTAGGAGGCAAGATTTTTTTTTTTTTTCAAATTATGAAAGTATGATAACACACTTAACAGGAGTCAGGAAAACTATAGAACAAAGTTACATATTGTTCCATTATATATTGTAATTCTTTTTTAAGTAGATAAATTAAGATTTTACTTGGAGTTTCAATATCAAACTCTCAAAAATTAATAGAATGAATATAAAGAAAAGTTGAAGGGTACAGTAGACCTGAAAAGCACCATGAAGCAATTCAGCATGATTAAGATTTATACAATTTTCACACAACAGAATACAAATTCTAGTCCAGTTCCCATAGACTATAAACTAGGAGACACTGGAACATATCCAGGGCCGTAAAACAAGGTGCAAAAATTTCATGGTCTAAAAGTATTGAAATCCTACAGAATCTGTTCTCTTATCACTGTGGAATTATGTTAGAAATCAACATCAAAAGATATTTGAAAATAACACATATTTTCAAGTGCAATGTGACATGTATAAGTGGCAAGATTTTTTTTAACTTTGTTTTTTTTAGTAGGGTCTCCTCCCAGCTTTATGCAACAATGTTACCCAATATCCCACTCTTCTTGGCCACAGGGCTCTTGTCTCCAGGGCGCATGTTATTCACTAGAGTCTAAGTTCTGAGTTCTAGGTCACTCAGGTTTTCAGATGGGCCCAGCCTAATGTCAGCACTGGGGCTTGCTTACTGTCTGGATTCCCACCCTCTCATTCCTCCCAGAATCCTTGAACTTCTATTACTTTCAGTTTAATCGTGCCCTGGAGAAAGTTTTCTTTTAATGTGTTTTCTTTTGTTTTATCCAGAATCCAGAGTGTTCTGTATTAGAGTGTCTTCAGACATCCTTCCAGAAATAGACGATCTGGATTTACTGAAAGAATGATCCTGACAGATAACTTGGAAGTCATATTACAAAGGTTTAATGATTATTGATGGATAGGAGAGCATCTGGGTTCACTCACAAATTTCTGGCTTAAGCAGATCAGTGCCCTGAGTTCACTGAGTTAAGACACCAATAACAGAGCATCAGTTTGGAAAGAAAGATGCTGAATTCAATTTCAAATAGGTATCATTTGTCATGACTGATACAATTTCAGCATTCTTATTTGTAAAATGGGGATAACATCTACTTTACAATAAATTGTTTCTATGTGTATTAAATATCATAATGAATGTGAAAATCTTAGCAAACAATAAAAGACTATACAGGCATTAGATACTTCAAAACCCTACTTCTCTTCTCAAACCTAACAGGTCAGTGTACTTGGAGATTCCCTTATAATAAATTGGATCAGTGGATAATAGGGTGTGATAAAGTGAAAAAAGAAGAAATAATTTGCTAGATGGTTATGGATGCTCTAAGACTTTTCCAAAAGACACAAGCCATTTGTTAAGGATCATTTATTGGAAAATTCCATGGACAGAGAAGCCTGGTGAGCCACAGTCCATGGGGTCATGGAGTCGGACTTGACTGAGCACACACACACCCATTAGCCTAACTAAAAAATGTGATGCTTTAAAGAACTGAGGGGGCATCAGTCCTTCAGTTATTTTATGAAATCCAACCACTTCCCTCCTGACTCTTGAGGATAGATGGATACACAAAAGATGAGTACACAGGTGTCTGAAATTGGAAGGTGATTTTCTCAGCTAAAAAGCAAACACTGGTTTTCATAATTAAAATGAAAGGAAGCCAAACTGAAAGCCCTTAAATGTGCAGGTTAAGGAATTCCATAGTTCAGAAGTCCCCAGACTATCCACCCCAGCACATTTCTGTGCTACAAATAAGTTGGAAGTGGGCCTCTATCTGGGCCCTAGAGTTGGAACAGAAATGGAAAATCCTCTTGCTTCTAGAAAAAATAAATTTGAGAGGTACCTGTTACGAAAATGCAAAGAATAATTCTCTCAGGGAGATAAATGAATAGGTATTTTTACCTTCTCACCTGAAAAGAAGAAAATGAAAAGGGGGAAAAAGTCACAAACAGAGTTACCTTTGGCAACAAATAGATCTATCCTGTTTACTCCAGTGTGTGTAACTTCAGTTGCTTCAGTTGTGTCTGACTCTTTGTGACCCCATGGACTATAGCCCGCCAGATTCCTCTGTCCCTGGAATTTTCCAGGCAAGAAGACTGGAGTGGGTTGCCTTTTCCTACTCCAGGGGATCTTTCCAACCCAGGATCAAACCTGTGTCTCTTGCATCTCCTGAATTGGCAGGTAGGTTTTTTACTACTAGCACCACCAGGGAAGTGTATCCTATAAATATTATTTTCTATTGATGCGAGGAGGAGAAGGCAATGGCACCCCACTCCAGTACTCTTGCCTGGAAAATCCCATGGACAGAGGACCCTGGTCCTCCAGCGACTTCACTTTCACTTTTCACTTTCATGCATTGGAGAAGGAAATGGCAACCCACTCCAGTGTTCTTGCCTGGAGAATCCCCGGGGTGCGAAAGCCTGGTGGGCCCCCGTCTATGGGGTCGCACAGAGTCCGACACAACTGAAGCGACTTAGCAGCAGCAGCAGCATTGATGCGAGGAAATGTTTAGGAAAAAGCATTGTAGTATGGCTACTTTGAAAACTTTCATTGAGGTTTTCTGCTTCTATTTTTAACTGATATTTCTTTACAAAACTTGAAACAAAGTATTACATGTATGCTGCTGCTGCTAAGTCACTTCAGTCGTGCCCGACTCCGTGCGACCCCATAGACGGCAGCCCACCAGACTCCCCAGTCCCTGGGATTCTCCAGGCAAGAACACTGGAGTGGGGGTGCCATTGCGCATGTATAAATGACATTAATCACAAATTACAGACTGAGGAATGTTCAGACTTTAAACACTATCATAGGCAGAAAATTTCCAGCATTCCAGAAGCCCTACTTGGGAACTCTTCCAGTTGCTACCTTCTCCCAAAAGGAACCACTGTCCTGATTTCTAACCTCATGAGTTTTGACTATTTTTTCTTTATATAAAGGGAATTATAATGTGCTGTTTTTTCATTCCTGACTTCTTGTTCATTGCTGGTTTCTTGTTTAGCATTATTTTTGTGAGATTATTCTATACTGTTACATGAGGTTGTAGTTTGTTTATTCTTGCTGGTGTATAATACTTTTTTATATGAATATGTCACAACTCATTTATCCCTTCTTCTGTTGAGAGAGAAGTCTGTTTTTAGTCTTAGCCTATTTTTAGTTTGGGGGCTACTGCAAATGAGCGCTGCTATGAACATTTTTTACATATACTTTAGTAAATGCAAATATGTATTTAGTACATAATGCTAAATGATTTTCAAAAATAGTCCCAGTTCACACTCCCCAAACTGAATAATAGTTCCAGTTGCTCCACATTTTATCAACACTTGGTACTGTCAGTCTTTTAAATTTTGACATTTCCTTCTGGCAAATGTCATGTTGTTATATATGTTTTTAAGTTAGTATTGCTCTGACAACTAAAAGTACAATTCATCATTCATCTGTTTCCTTTCCCTCACTGGAAATAATAAAAACCTGAAGTTAATATCACTTCTATAGATGTTTTGGTTCTTTTACTACATATGTATGTATCCATAAATTATGTATATAATTGGTCTTTTGTGTTACAACTTTACATAAAGAGTTACTTCAATTTGCTTTTTTCTTTGACATAATGTTTTGGGATTACCCATGTTGATGCTTATAGATTAAGTTCATAAAGTTTAATTGCTATATAGATTGCATATAATTTATTCCTTTTCTAATTAAGATAGGTTGTTTAAAATTTTTTGCTGTTAAGAAGAGTGCTACAGGTTTACCATTTATGCTCCTACCAGAATTGCTTAAAATTTGTTTCTCCAGCTTTCCTCAGTTTTTTGCATTGCCAGGTTTTTTAATTTTGGCTAATCAGATGAGTGCAAAATAATACTCCACTGTATTATTGAATTTGATATTTTTAACGCTATTTAGATTTCTTCTTCTATGAAATTTTCTGTTTATGGATTTTACCTGTAATTCTTTTGGGTTGTTTGTGGTTTTCTCACCGAATAGTTGCAGAAGGAAATGGCATCCCACTCCAGTATTCTTGCCTGGAGAATCCCATGGACAGAGGAGCCTTAGCAGGCTAAAGTCCATGAGATCGCAAAGAGTTAGGCACGACTGAGCAACTAATACGCACTGAACGGTGGTTCTTAATGGATTTGTTGAGTCTGTATATAAAGTTTCTTTTAGTTATATAGGTATCAAATTCAACCTCCTAATATTTGGTTTGCCTTATCACTTTACTTGTGGTGTCATGCTGAAGTTTTAAATTACATGCATTAGGTATTTTCTTTAATTTTTGCTTTTTCGTGACCTATTTAAGAAATCACTTGTACTTTCATATTGTAATGGTATTTTCCTATATTTTCTTACAATAGCCTTATAATTTTTCTTTGTATATTTAGATCTTTGATCCATCTGGAATTTATTTTTATGCATGCTGTTAAATAGGGATCTAATTTTATTTTCCTTCATGTGGATAGCCATATATCTCTTATCAGTGATGGTTAATGCAGCCTGTACCATTTAGCAAGTCACCAAATGTATATGAGTCCTTAACTAGGTTTTCTATTCAGTCACATCAGTCTATTTGCTGATATCTGTTTTAGTTACTGGAACTTTATAATAAATAAAGGTATTCTCTTCTGCTGGTGTTTAAAATGATGTGAGCTGTTCCTGTCTCTTCACTTATCTATAAGAACTTTAGGATTAATTAATAAGATTCCACTTAAAAATCCCTCTCAGGATTTGATTTCAATTGCATCAAATTTAGAGAATATTTAAGCCCCTCATAGTTTTCAGATCCAATTTATTATAGTTGTTTTGTACAGATTCTGTTTTTTGATTTGCCGGTGGTAAAGAACCTGCCTGCCAGTGCAGGAAATGCAAGAGACTCGGGTTCGATCCCTGGATCAGGAAGATCCTCTGGAATAGGAAATGGCATCCCACCCCAGGATCCCTTCCTGGAAAATACCATGGACAGAGGAGCCTCACGGCCTACAGTCCCTGGAGTCCCAAAGAGTCAGATCCGACCAAAAAACTGAGCACGTCTGCACACAGCGCACATGCCCTACGTCAAAGGAACTGATTTCAGTCTATGACTTTTTGTATCCCCTCCTTCCTTCTGAATTCTGTTTGCATCTTCCTGAAGCACCCTCTTTGGAATTCTTTCAGTGAGGGTCTGTGAATGATAAGGTTTCTTTGTCTTTTTCTGAACATTTCTTGATTCTGTCATCACTCTTTGTAATGAATACTGGAAGCTACCACCCAGATTCCTCTTTAGAAGTGAAGGACTGAGCTGCTGGTAGTACAGCAAGCTGACAAAGCCCAGCTGTCAGCCCTTCTAAGGAGTAGTCTAGTCCAGGGTTTACACCTGCTTCCCTTGTCAGCCCACATCCAGTGACTGATGTCTCAGATGTATAAAGGCTGAGTCCACTCGCCTTGATTCTGAAGGGACATGCCAGGTTCAAAATCAAGCCCTTCCCTGAGACCATAATATAGGCCAACTCTTCACTTCATCCACTGTGGCTACCACCCCTTCCTCATGTGATGTTCCCAAAGCATTCCCTAATAAACTCCTTACACTCATCTTGGACTCAGGGAAGACATCCCAAGTTGATTGATGTCACGGTTGAACCAAAAAAATAGGAGCCAATATGGAACTTTAAACTTGAATCATTAGTCCCCTGTCAGTGTAGACCTCTTCACTGATGACAGATGAACCACAGGTGGACTTTGGCACAAGGTAACAGTGCAATAATTAAAACTTTTATCAGTAGGTAACTGGGATGTATTCTAATGGAAGGTAACATACTAGAAGTGGGTGTAACATATCAGGTGTTTAAGAAATACAAGTGAAATGGCAACCCACTCCAGTGTTCTTGCCTGGAGAATCCCAGGGACGGGGGAGCCTGGTGGGCTGCCGTCTATGGGGTCGCACAGAGTTGGACACGACTGAAGTGACTTAGCAGCAGCAGCAGCAGCAGCAATCATCTTAAGAACAGGGACATTGGCTTAAGCAAAACTGATTCTTAGGAAAAAGTAAAAAAGTTGAGAATGTTTAAAGGCTATTCAGAATCTAAGAGTAAAAAAGTAAAGAAAAAAAATTAGTAGCAAAGAAAGAGGCTTTTATCTCCTGAAGTAGGAGGGCAGAAAGAGCTGAGGAATAGGCCCAATGTTTAATCATAAGGGTGGCAGAGCTCCAGAGAAGATTAACAACCACACAACCCAGGCAGGTTGGCCATGCCACGTCAGAGTGCTGGCTTGGAAAAAAGAAATCCTGATGCAATGGGCTAGGTTGTGACACCTGGAAGTCTTGAATCCCTGGATTCTCCTGAACCTCCTGAGTCTGAACAGAGTCCAACTTTCCCGATCAGTGACTAGTACTCCCCTTGGCTTAAAACCACGCAGAGGCCTCCGCATGAAGTGCAACAAGTGATGCCTTCAGGATCTGCCTGGCCTCTCCCTGCCCCCAGCCCTGCCACTGGGTCGATAACTTGACTCAAGTTACAATGTAACCTGGCACATATTGCAATGAGTGACAAGAAGAGAGTGGCAGTGAGGAAGAGGGGTCTGATCCTCAGAGGATTGTTGTTGTTTAGTTGCTAAGTCCTGTCTGACTCATTTGCTACCCCATGGACTGTAGCCCACCAGGTCCCTCAGTCCATGGGGTTTCCCAAGCAAAAATACTGGATTGGGTTGTCATCTCCTTCCCCAGGGGATCTTCCTGACCCAGGGATCTAATTCACATCTTTTGCATTGGCAGGTGGATTCTTTGTATCACTGCGACACCTGGGAAGCCCATAATAGGCTATACTTTAACGTAAGATAAAAAGATCAGGGAGATGGATGACAGAATGTGGTCTCTCTGGGAGTAATAAAGATGGAAAGCAAACAGGGAGACTTCTCAGTCTGTACATTCAAAAGAAATCAAGGGAGTGTCCAACCAGGAGCCAGAGAAAAATGCTCTAATAATGAGTCACAATTCCTTGCTTAGCTTTAAAGTCTGAGCCAGTTTTTGGATCTGGAAACCATTAAAAGAGAAAAGATCAGATCCACAGGAAGAAGGCCTTGAAATATCATAAAAGATTTACATCGTAATAATTTCCCCAGCCTTCCCCTAGAGTGTTTTTTGAAATTTCCTTAGCTAACTATAATAGGAATAATGGAAACATCAAAACATTTCTCAATGGAATGGCAGATACAGGAATTTATCTGCCTTCTTTTAAGCTTTGGGCTTCCCCAGTAGCTCAGACAGTAAAGCATCTGCCTGCGATGCAGGAGACCAGGATTCAATCCCTGGGTCAGAAAGATCCAGTGGAAAAGAGAATGCTACCCCATTCCAGTATTCTTGCCTGAAGAATCTCATGGACAGAGGAGCCTGGTGGGCTACAGTCCATGGGGTTGCAAAGAGTTGGACGTGACACTTTCACTATTAAGCTTTACAAGAAAGACATTTGCAAAACTTGTAAACAGTACCACTCTCCTCTGTTTTATATTTGGGGAAATATGGTTATTTCATAGAAATATGCTATTCATGCTAACATGTGATAGACATATCAGGATAATTTCCAATAAATGAACAGCTAAAATTTATCAGTTTTATTTTTCATATATGTGTGTGTTTGACTCTTTGAGACTCTGGACTGTAGCCTGCCAGGCTCCTCTGTCCATGGGGATTCTAAAGTGGATTGCCATGCCCTCCTCCAGGGGACCTTCCTGAGGAATTGAACCCTGGGTCTCTTATGTCTCCTGCATTGGCAGGCAGGTTCTTTACCACCAGTGCCACCTGGGAAACCCGAGTTTTTTATATGGTAAATATCAATGGACTATAACCCACATAAACAAAAGTTTGTTAAAATTCTCAAGTTTTAATTAAGAGTTTTTAAGGGGTCTTGAGACCAAATTTAAGAAAAATTTAAAACACAATAGACAACATTACAAGCTAAATCATCTATATGATGACTGAAGCAAGTTGTACAGTCTCTCTGACCTAGTTACGTCATGTGTAAAATTAGGAGTTAATGATACACATGTAAACGAATTAGAATGCCAAGAGCATGAAACATTATTGTTTAGTTGTTACCAATACTATTCTCTTTTCTCTGTGAGAAAGGAAGCAATAATATTTGCTAAAATTGATGAAGTGGCAGAAGTTTGATGAAAGGGGAGATACGAAAGTCCTCATGGAAAATGAGGACAGTCTTGATTAGGAAAACATAGAAGGCTAGCAGGGCAATTTTGGGAGACCTGAAGAGGTCAGTGACTTTGGATTTAAAGTAGAATCATGATTACATACTTTTTTCCCCTCTATAATAACACTCAGAAGTTCAGTGTAGGAAAGAAAAGGCAAGTTGTTGAATTAACAGAATTCAGCACATTCCAGCTCAGGATAAAAAAAAAAAAAAGGAAAATTGTGAGTGAAATGATGAACTGTGTTTTAAAAGCTGGGGAAGAAAAGAGTATATTGATACCGAGAAAAGAGAAGGATGGAGCAATTCCAAGTCTTCATTAGGGACAATTGAGAGAGTTAACTATATAGGAGGTTGGATGGTTAAACGTTTGAATTTTGGATTTCAGTGGTTCCACCTGATGACAAGTCCTCCTGAACAGTCATGACAGTGGGTGTCCGTCTTAGAGCAGAGATGATGGCTACTGCAGATGAAAGCCAGAACCCAAGAGGACAGGTCTTCCATTTAGATGTTCATGCGACTTCGGGTGATGGCCAAAGTTGGAACCAAAGATTTTCATCAGTAAGGACAGAGTAACACAAAGCAACAAGGAAGGATGAAAAGTGGCATGGCTACATAAAAAGGAGGAGGGATTATCCGAGTAGGTCACTGGGGAGCAAGGGGACAGACCCTAAGCTCCTAACCAAGACATAAAGGAAGTGTGGAAAAATAAGCCATCTTCACTTTAAAGCAAGCAGCCCCTGGGAGGGAGAGGATGTTATGTCTCAGCTAAAGACAGGAAGAGCACACTGGAGATCTAGAATGTGGAAGAATTTATTCACAAAAGACTGGAATTCCAGAGGCCAGTGGAAACAAAGGAGGGTAGTACAGAACTTCACGGGCGACTAAAGGTCCAGCTTGTGCAGCAAACATGAAAAGTGGTTGTGCGAGAACAAAAAAGTTTCCAGAAAAACTAAGCAAGCTGATCCAGTACCAGGTTGTGAGTCTCTTTTTCCTTTTAGATTTTTCTCTTCCTTTAGCGTTCTCCTTTTCTGAAAACATGAAATTGATGGCTCCTTTCCCAACCACTTTCCTCCTACTGTTCCCTCCTTTTTCCTCATCGCCCAGGTTCTCTGCACGGCATTGGGAGCCCCGCCGCCCGCGGGAGGGGCAGGGACGGGGCGGAGCGAACAGAAGTGGGCGGGCCCTCCTCTATCGACGTGTAGCCGTAAGGACGCTGCTGACGTCAGAGGACGTCCGGTCCGGCTCCTAGTATCTGTAAGCGCTTCTGTCCGCGTTTCTCCGGGCTTAGTAGCATTTTCTCCTAGGGTTGTGGTTCGCGCGTTGGAGCTGCTGCCGCCGCGGCCGGCTTCACGCCATTCCCTGCCCCTCGGCCCCGGAGTGAGTCCGGCCTCC
>NW_011495070.1:8716999-8730816 GCF_000754665.1 Bison bison bison
CCCCCCCCCGCCCCCCTCCCCAACCCTGGGGCTGTTTCTTCATTTCACGACACGGGCCACGTCCTGAAGAAGGGGGAACCTTCCTGGAGAAGGGCTTAATACCATATAAAACCGAGAACAGAATTCACTTTTTAAGTTTACAAAACAAACTGGAGGCGTAAAAATGAGGCTCAGCTTTCCCAGCGGATTCACCCCTGGGAACGCAGAAAATTTCACCCGAGGAACACCTTGTGATTATTTCCGGAGCTTATTTGGCAAGGGCAGTACACGTTTTTTCACTTTGTGTATCTTGTCACTTTAAATATTGGAAGGGTGACCTAGTGGACTTGGATGTTACTCCACATCACCACCCACTAAACCTCTTGGCCTGCTTTGTCCATACTTTCAAGGCTTAACTAACCACCACACGGTTTATTGATTGGGCATTCCAGCGTTAGAGTTGAAACCCAGAAAGTAGAAAAACTTTGAGTGACTTTTAGTCCTGTTCCAGGCACAAGCTGGTGTGTGATTTTTGCGGTGCTGTAATGAGAAATAAAAATGTCGAGGTGTGCTTTCTTAGAACTCTTTCCCTCTATCATGGACACGACTCCGCTTTCTTTGAATAAGAATATTTTTGACTTCATGGAGGTGTTTGTCAGTCCGCCGTGAAACTTGAAACCATGCTTGCAAGTTTCGGATTTGTAGATCTTGGATAGAGCCTAGAAGGCTCAGTTTGTACTTTTATAGATTTCCAGATAATTTTTGAGAACCACTCTTAGAAAAGACTGTTTTTAAAAAGTATATGTAGTTTGAAGAATACTAGGAACTTTAAGTTTCTATTTCAAAGCAAGCATGTGGACTTGTTTGTGTATCTCTCCAGTTATTAAGTGCTTAATTTATGCCCAAAGGGCTGGGAGGCAAAGCTTGTCAAAAAAGATAGACCTGGAATTTTCAGGGAACTTGTGGTCTTTAGATGGGATAAAAAGCCAAATAAAAATGTGTTATTTAGTCAAAATCTTGTTTTTTATAAGTGTGGTGGTTCTTTCAACTACCTGATAAAAGCCAGTTTTAAAGTCCTTATTTTGATGTGTGGTAAGCACATACTCTTAAATTTGAAGTTAAAATTACATGCTCACTGCAGGTAAAAGTGTAAGGAAAGGCAGCTTTCAAGGAGTCAAATTGATTCTGATGCCTTTAATCTTTTTTCAGAAAGGATAGTTTGGCTTTTAGTTGATGTCATTTGACATGACTATTGGATGTTTTATCTAGGTATTATGTGGGAGAAATTAGACCTGAAGTCTTGGCAGCATCAGGTTATCTGAATATATAGCTTAAAAAGTGAAATAAACTGGGTAAATAATACATTCCTAATAGTTTTTTTCACTTGGTACAAAGTAATTTTTAAAGGATATTGTGTAACATCAAAGAAACTTCTCTGTGGGAAAGGAACCCATTTTGGCTGTTAGGATAAATCTTTTGATGTTTACATTTTTTAGAACTGTTTGATAATACAAATAAGTGCTTTGTTTTTTTTTAAAGCCATCTATTTTATTTGGAATGATGTATGCTTAATGTTTCATAAAGGCTTAAAATGTGCTTAACCATCAAAATGGCAGAGTTGAGTTTAAAATTTAATGAGAATTAGAGCATTTCATTCTTCTGCTCCTTAGTTTCTTTAAAACAGCAAACACAACAAGGCAATTATATCTTCTCTGCTTGCTTGTGTAGAAAGAAGGGAAAATGCCTAAAAAAAAGACTGGTGCAAGGAAGAAGGCAGAGAACCGCCGGGAACGGGAAAAACAGCTAAGAGCATCAAGAAGCACCATAGATTTAGCTAAACATCCATGCAATGCGTCAATGGTAATGGGTTTTTTGGTTCTTAGTTGAAAAACTATGTAAATCTGTGTTAAAGGCATGTCTGTTGTTTTCATTAACGCCTAATAGCAGTTGAGTTCTGTTTGATTGTGTTGTTTATAAAACCTGTCATATTGTCTTGGCTACTATTGTATTGATCAAGAATACATAGTAGGAACTGTGTGACATTTTCCAGCCTCTCTAACCTAGTACACTTTCCTCAATTTGTCCTATTAATTAGAGCCTTTTCCCTACATGTCATCATTACCTCATCCCTTCCTTGGCCCACGTTTTCTCTGCGTTGTCCACAAACTCGGGTTTGCACGCCTCTCTGCTTTTTCTCTTCCCATTCCTTTTTATGTGTACTTTTGTTTCATCAAACATTTATGAAATGCGTAATATGACTTAATTCCTCAAATGTTTATTGTGTACCTGCTCTGGTATTTTAGGCACTATGGAGGATACATAGATGAATGACACAGTCTCTGTTTCCACAAGCTGAGGGCTCAGTTGTTTTCTGTATTACCTAATGTTTATAAATGACAGAAATCCAAGTTAAGTAACTTCAGGGAGAAATAGAGTTGATTGAATGAATAATAGACTAACTTGTGTGGTTGGAAGGTCAAGGATGTAGCTGGGATGCAGAAACAGCTGGAACCTGGAACAACTTCTAGTTCTGTCCCTTTCTTTTATTTAGTTCCATTTTCTCAGGTTGTTGTTTTTCGTTTGAGTTCATAACCACTGGGTTTATAGCTTGCATGTTACATCACACATTGTCCTGAGAGAGGGGAAGCGCTCTGATAGGTTGGGCGTGGGTGGGTGTCCATCCCGGGGATAACCGACATTTATGACTGGGTTGGGGGGTGAGCGGGAGCAAGGTTACATTGTATAATTAGGACAGTGGGGACTCCCTTCTCTGTGCCAGGGTCATTTCTAGAGAAGGAAGACAAAGGAAGACATGACTCATCCATAAATATATGCAGTGAGGGCTAGACTTTGGTAAGTGCTGCAGAAAAGGTACAATTGGGACTAAGGTATATTAGGAGTAAAAGTTGGTAAAAGATGAATTTGGGGCTGGGGTTCGGTTCATAGAGGAGGGGATCAGCACCAGAGCTTGCAGCAAGTAAAGGAGTGAGGAGGGACTTTTCAGGGAGACATATTAGAATAAGTAAGGCAGGGAAAAGAAAGAATCCAAGATATATTTTGAGAACAACCGGCAAATAGTGGTTTGAATCTAAAGAGAAGAGGCCAGCGAAGTTTGAAAAGTGGCTAGAGGCCAGACTGTGGAGTTCTTAGTACCATTTTCAGAATTCTGGATTTTCTGTGAGCTTCAACATTTTGTGTTCTCTACTGTTTCTTGTACCATTCTGTATTATTTTTCTGATTCCTTAAAAAAAAAAAAAAAATTCAAAACACAGACCACTACTGTTTTTAGCCTCTTTTGTGAAAATGCCGCTTCTTTCTCTAGTGTGGTATGCCCAATAGCATACCTTTGTTATTAAAGTATGTGTAAATGCTGGTACACATGGGCTTTTGAGCAAGTGTCCCTTACATTTTAACATGAAAAATAGGATATTCTTTATAACACAAGTAACTACGCAATTTTCATTCGGTAGAAAGATTGATGTTATGTTTTTATATCTTACAGGAATGTGACAAGTGTCAGAGGTAAATTTTATTTGTTTTTCTATCTTTTTTCTATCTATATGTAATAACATAGACGGACCTTTTACCTGATATTGACTATATTTAAAAATTTTCTTTTACATGACAAGGCGGCAGAAGAATAGAGCATTTTGCTACTTTTGTAATTCTGTACAGAAGTTACCAATTTGTGCACAGTGTGGTAAGTATATGGTAAAAATGCATGCCTTTTCTTTTACTAAAAATTTATTTGGTATTTATTTAGTTTGAACCTGTGGGTTCATCTTTATCATTTACAGTAATGTTATGCTTACTGTTAATAAGATAACATAAAATGTTATTTGGCCTACCAGAAAACTATCGCGTCTTGGTTTTATCTCTTTGATGTCACGCTGGAAAAATAATTAAGATACAGTTTAGGTACCATGTATGTTGTTTTAAACATGAAAAGATTAAATTTCAGACTCATAAGATTTGGTGATCCTGAACTTTTCTTCACGCTGTTTTAGTCTCGTCGGTATCTTTTGTTTACTCTCCTAGCTTGATTCTTGCTGGTAACTGCCTGCAGTATGTTGGTTAGACCACTGAACGTGATTTTATCGAACGTTTACCTGGTGCTGGTTTTTGTGATCACTTGTTTTCTTATTTGGTTCTCAGTGTATGATTCTTGAGTTTCCTCACATGTATTGCCAAGTAAGTGGAATAGAGATCCTAAGCCATGTACTTCATGGATTTTTATTCAGAGTGAATGATTATTCAGAGTAAAACTAAATAGTAGTTCACAGAACAGCAAGGTTGATGTTTCCCAAATAGCCTTCCACAGGGCACTTGGTATATTAATAGGTACTCTTCAAGCAGTGCATACATTTGAGACGTACTGCGTGTTTCCCTCACTGCCATCGGGGAGAATTCTGTTACATATGTGTATGTTTAAGATTCTGTAGACCTCCAGTAAGGAAGCCTGATTAACTGTATTCACTCCAGAAGCACCCCCAAACTTTTGTTTAAACACAGGTTCCCCTTGGGTTATGGGATGGTAGTTTCAGGTGAAACAGAGGTTGAGCTTTGCTCATCTAAATGTGTTTATGCATGGTAACGTCGCAGAAAGTTAGGAAGGCTTAGGGCCACACCTCTGAATATTTCCAGTGTGTTCCAGCTTCCAAAGACGTCCTTGAAGTCTGTAATTAATGGAAAAGAGAACACTAGCCTAGATAAACCCATCATCTGCTGGTTTTTATATCTTTATTCACAAAAGACAAATGGATGTGGAATGCAGAAATATAATAGATTGTGGAGAAGACGGAGACACAGTCTCGCGAGGCCCTTCGCCTGTTTTCAGCGTCTGTAGTGCTGTGCGTGGGTGCATCTCCTGCTCACCAGTTCTTGCCCTTAGTGTTGGACATGGAACAGTTGGGGTGCTGCTGCCTCTCATTTCCAGTTTCTCTTTCTTCCCATTTCCTCTTGTCTAGCTTGGTTTCCTGGGTAATCCGGGTAATGGAAAATCGAGAGTCTTCTGTTTCTTCCATGTTCCACTTTGTGGTGGCTGAGATGTGTGACTAGTATGTCACCATTAATCCGCTCATGGCATGTGATAAATGAATTTCCTGATAGTGTTTCAGATTGCTAATTCACTGCTAGATCAGAGCTCTTGTGGCTGTATTGTGATTTTTTGCTTTATCACTGTGTTCTTGAGTTTTTGTGCTCACTTGGGCACTATTTGACAATTCTTTTGGAAGAATGCTTACCTGGGAGCTATGTTTATAAATTTTTAACTATGGATAAACATAAACAATGAACTAAGTAATTGGAATAGTTATTTTATATTTGGTTTGAGATGTTCTATGGAAAGAAGCAGTCCCTTCAAGTCAGACTGCCTTTATTATGAATTATAAAATGTGCGTATTACTCTGAAATCTCAATTCATCTGAAAACTCAAAAAATTCACAAGGTTTTAAACTGTTCTAGTGATGATTAGATAAGAAGGCATAACCTTTAATTTCTGGTTTTACTACAAACATGAAGTAGTATGTAAATTCCTAATCTGAAAAGATCTGACTCTGTTAAGATCTCAGTTATATCCATTTTCTTTTTTCAGTTACGTAAGCAGTAAACAGTGCTAGTCTCTATTTTCAAATTATTTCCATAGGAACTTGGGCTAGATAAAAAGAGGAATTAGTGAATATTTCCATGGACCACTTTGTAAGACTAATAGTGAAAATTCATTTCTTTGCTAGGGAAAACAAAGTGCATGATGAAGTCTTCAGACTGTGTCATAAAGCATGCTGGTGTCTACAGTACTGGCCTTGCCATGGTGGTAAGCTTCTTATCATATCTTTTAGACCAGTAGATGTCCAAGGAGATGAGAAGGCATTCTTACCAATATGCAGTTATTTTTCCCCAAATGGTATTGCTTTGTCCCTTGGTTCAGTTAGTCTGGAGTTATCTGGATTATCTGGCATGTTTTTGTAGGATTTTCACTCATTCTCCACTTGTTTTTGACTACTTCCTTCTTTTCTTACTGGGAAATGTACAGACAGCTTCCTTCTTGCTTACTGGGAAATGTACAAGGAATGGAAACTCATCTCATATGGACCCAAACAACAATTCATTTGTCAGTGGGGCCTTTTTAATGTGTCTTAATTAGACCTCAGCAATATATTATTCCCACATTGCAGGCAGATTCTTTACTGTGAGCCCCCAAGGAAGCCCTTTCTATATTAAAAGTTCTGCTAAATTAAGACCCAAGCTTTTGGTTGAATAAGCAACCTAAGTTCCAAAACAACCTACGATTAATTGTATTTTTAAAGCTTTACATTTCAAAAAAGAGTACGTAGTTAACAGAGTTTTGCTCTTCACTACATAGAGACATAATGTACTTCGTTGCATGTAGTTATCCTTCATGACATGTAGAATTTTCAAAGGAAGTTCATTGTTTTAAATAATAAACACAGTTGTGTCCTGTGATGCCTTTTGCTCTTTTTTCACTAAAAGATGTTATCCTTTTGACCCTTCTTACCTTATTCTGTTGTATTAATTTATGCTCAGTTCCAAATGTCAGTCCATGAGGAATATAATATTTAAAGTAGAACATAAGTAATAATTTTCCAGGAACACATAATTTTTCATCATAAAGTAGACCTTTACATTTTTCATGCGTGCATGTCTTGCAGAAGTAAGAGCCAGAATTATAATCATCTTGTGAAAATTCGTCTTTAAGTATAGGATTGTCAGTGTTGCCTTTATTCAGAAGCTGTTATAATCTTCCTTGGTATGTCTAGATTTATCAAATTACTACTTTTTTAATTCACTGAATTGTGTGAGTGTGAATGATCTCTTATATAAAGAATACATTTAAGTAGAATCATGCATTGTTAACTCTGAGTCCTAGAACAGAGATTTTCTGGCCATTTTCTATTTGCCAGTTAAGATTCCCTCTCCCTTCACCCTTCTCCACCCTGATTTGTCATGGGAGCCTGACCTGTGTGTGTGAACTGGATTGGTGACTTTCTTATGGCTTTTTTTTTTGGTTTCAGCCCATGGAGGGGCTGACGAGGGGAGGAAATTATGACCTGGGTGTTTATTCTTCGAGCTTTCTCCCTACCATGTTGTCCTGGTTTCCTTTATTTGAATAGGTGGTCCTCTCCATACGGCTCTCTCTTGTGGTTCTAGAACCTTCTTCTTCCCCTTGCCTGTATCCCTTCAGGTCTAGGGGATATGTGTATCATCCCTTGATGGCTTTTTATACCCTTCCCTGTTATTTGTGAATTATCTCTTTAAACTCCCCTGGATCACCCAGGTGAGTGTGTCATCTTTCTTCTGAGTTAACATTCGAGGATTTGTTATCCACACTGGTAATCTACTTTTACAAGTCCAAAACATTCTTCCTATTTGCCCTTTACCACTTTTGTTACAGAGCCTTGAATTGTATTGAATGCGACACTGAACATTGAGGTTCAGAAGACCTGGATTTAAATCACAGCTCCTCTCTAATGTGGCTCTGGAACTTGCATCATGTCCCTGTCCCTCCTCACCTGTAAAGAAAACCCCATTTAGTCCCATTTTCTGAAGAGTCTTTCTAGTTCTTAGTGTCCTGTAGATGTCATTGTGTCATTGAAAGGCATAGTCTTACAGTCTCACCTTGATAGAGGATTGGAGTCTTATTACCTTGTCGTTTAGTAACTTATTTTACTTTAGTTTTTTTCTACAAAGAAATATATTAATGATTTACACAGTAATGATTTAATGTGCTGTGTGTGTGTGTTCAGTCACTCAGTCATGTCTGACACTTTGCGACCTCATGGACTGTAGTTTGCCAGGCTCCTCTGTCCTTGGGATGTTTCAGGCAAGAATACTGGAGTGGGTTGCTGTTTCCTACTCCAGGGGATCTTCCCAATGCAGGGATCAAACCTGCATCTCCTATGTCTCCTGCATTGGTAGGCAGACTCTTTATCCACTGAGCCACTGGGGATTTAAAACATAAGTTGCTTTAAAAGAAAAAAGATGCTGGCAGCAATCTAACATTTTCTCTCTGTTATTCTACAAAAGTTATATGATTATTTTATAAATTACACAGATAAGGATCTTTCTTAAGTCAGAAACGGAGAAGGCAATGGCACCCCACTCCAGTACTCTTGCTTGGAAAATCCCATGGATGGAGAAGCCTGTTAGGCTGCAATCCATGGGGTCCTAAGAGTCGGAAACAACTGAGCGACTTCACTTTCACTTTTCACTTTCATGCATTGGAGAAGAAAATGGCAACCCACTCCAGTGTTCTTGCCTGGAGAATCCCAGGGACCGGGGAGCCTGGTGGGCTGCCATCTATGGGGTCGCACAGAGTCGGACAGGACTGAAGTGACTTAGCATAGCATAGGTTAGAAATGTTAATATTTGAAACAGTTCAGTTTAGCTAATAGAATTGCTATAGGACAGGAATGTTTGAATTGTGGGCTCTAGACTTCATTTAATTTAAAAGCAGTTTGATGATTGTCCACTCTTTGACTTATTTTAATGATTAATGTTAGAGTACGTGTATAGTTTCCCTCTTGCTTCTTTTTCTTTGGATTTGTAGCCCAGATTTGTATATTGTAAATAGCTATTGGTGAAGAAGTTGGATCTTCAGGGAACCTTGTTTAATTTTGGGTTAGAGAAAGCAGTCCATTTTTAAATGCAGCCACTCATCACTGAACGTTGATGAATGGCTGAATGCATATAATTTTGGTGATAACTTTTGCTTAAATAATGGTTGTAGCCAGTCAGGTGGCAGATTAATTTTTTGTGTTCTTTTGTTGCAGGGTGCAATATGTGACTTCTGCGAAGCTTGGGTCTGTCATGGTAGGAAGTGTCTCAGCACACACGCCTGTGCCTGCCCGCTTACCAATGCTGAGTGTGTGGAATGTGAACGGGGTGTGTGGGACCATGGTGAGTGGTTATGTACAAGTGATGAGCTTTGCTGGAAGTGAAGGATGACCTTGAAACATTCTAGATGCTCTAGTTTGATTTTTCTTTTTACAGGATACTCTCAGTCCTAAGTATTGGCACTGTTTCCATTATCAGTTTAGTTCAACCTCCAAGCCACAGACTGGTACCTCCTGTCAGATCAGGAGCTTGAGATTGGAAATAAAGCACACAATAAATGGAATGTGCTTGAATCATCCTGAAACCATTCCCCCACGTCCCCAAACCTGTCCCTGGTGCCAGTAAAGGTTGGGGACCAGGTAAACTTTAGTTGGAAAAAGGATTTATACATACCAACATTAAGAGGCAGTGCTAGGATTGTCTACCGAGGCAAGTAGGGAGGGGAGTACGTACTGGAGAGGAAGTATCTCTTAGCATTGTGCGTTATGTTGGGAGCTAGGATATAGTGGGAGTTCACTCTTTTGGTTCAGTTGGTTAGTTTTCTTTGTAGCTTTTACCAGAACAAAAATTGCTATGCTATGTTGGTATACATCTGAGATAATTTGCCATCTTTTCTGAGCAGTTTTATAGATGAGAATTTTTTAAATTAAACTTTTATTATATTTACATTTGTGGGTTTTGTTCTTTAATCCAATAGGAGGCAGAATTTTCAGTTGTTCTTTTTGCCATAACTTTCTCTGTGAAGATGATCAGTTTGAACATCAAGCCAGCTGCCAGGTTTTAGAAGCGGAAACATTTAAATGTAAGTTTTTAATATATTACATGTTCTTTATACCTAAGATTCTTAATAGTGTAAGTGTTAAACTTACTGGAAAAGGAATCTGGTTTTTGATATGGCCTCTTATGGACTGTAATTTAATTCAGTATCTGTTTTCTGTTTCTAGAAAAAATTCAGAACACATATAGTCCATTGTTTTCCAACAGTGGTTCCAGTGGCATTTTGGTTGGGTCAGTTCTTCATTTTGTGGGATTGATCAGGCATTGCAGGGCTCGTAGCAGTCCTGATCCTGAGTACCAAATGGCGTTTTCACTTCCAAGTTATTATGATAACTAGCCCCTCTCCCCCACCCTATTTTCAGATGTCCCCTATTTTCGAATGTCCCCAAATAAGTGATTCAACCCCTAGTTTGTTCCTGCTTTTGGTTCCAGTGATTCTTAGACAGGAGTCTGCATTGGAAACACCTGTGGAGGTTTTTAGAAAATGGAGGTACCCAATCCTCATCCTTGGAGATTTTAAGTCTGTGGTGGGGGCCAGGCATCTGTATTTAGCCTGTACCCATAACTCTCATGTATATTCCAGTTTGAGAACCGGTGTTACTGATGGGTTAATGTATCATTTTTACAGATAAGATTGTATTGTATTCTTACTCTGTTAATTTCTCAAAAGCTCGTTTTAGATTCAAACATTGATTTTTTAAAATTTAAATTTATTATAATTGGAGGCTAATTACTTTACAATATTATATTGGTTCTGCCACACATCATCATGAATCCGCCACGGGCGTACACGTGTTCCCCATCCTGAACCCCCCTCCCACCTCCCTCCCTGTACCATCCCTCCAGGTCATCCCAGTGCACCAGCCGCAAGGATCCTGTATCGAACCTGGACTGGCGATTCGTTTCTTATATGATATTATACATGTTTCCATGACATTCCCCCAAATCATCCCACCCTCTCCCTCTCCCACAGAGTCCAAAAGACTGTTCTATACTTCTGTATCTCTTTTGCTATCTCGCATACAGGGTTATTGTACTTGATTTCTTATGGGCCATATGTTTTGGGGCAAATTATCAAATCTTTCTAAACCTGAGTTTTGTTATGTTTTAAAAGGAAGATGCTAATTTTTTCCAAGAGTTAACTGAGAAGAGAATCCATATGAAGCATCAGGACGGTACTCTTTCTAAGGGTACTTAGAAAGCCCTTAGTAAATAGTAGACACCATTGTAGGAAAGGCTGAAATTCCAGGTTCACTCTCATGAATTTGGTTCTTGTTCTGCTATAAAATGTTAATCCTTACACTCATCTATAACATCTATAAATACAAAGTTGGTAAGTCATCAGTCCAAACACATATGTAATTCTCACAGTATTTATAAAGAAAATGTCAAAAGATTAAAGGAACATGTCAAAGTAGTTAGCATTTTTGAGCTGTTCCTAGACTTGTGCAGAATGTGTAATATAAAAATTGAAATATTTTATTTGAAACTTGGGAGCTTTATGTATTTTATAGTATTTAAACCCAAAGACAGGCAACTTTGAGTGATAAAGTTTTAGTGACTTGGTAAAAGACAAAGGAAAAATAAAGATACTGAATAGTGGAAGGGATTTTAATATAAATCTGTTACCATGTCTTTGATATCTCATATTGAAGTCATTCTCATTTCAGATTCATAGGTTTCTTTGGCTTAGTGTAATTTATCCTCTTTCTTTACTTTTTTCATTGCTTTATTTTTTCTTTGTCATTCTTCCTTTGCCAGTTGCCATTCACTGCTTGAAATATTTGCTCTGAAATACTGCCCTAATCATACACATAAGCCCCAAAGATAGTTTGTTTCTACTCCCTTACTGGTCTTATCTCATCATTTTTGGATTTAAACTTTTAACTATGAATGGGAAATTATGGGAATTCTTTAAAATACTTATTTTACTTGCATAACCAGTGGGAAGAATGTCTTGAGGGAAAAAAAAAATCCCCGCACATGTGTGTACTCTGCCTTTATTTTTTCAAATAATGAAAATGGCCTGGGGGCCTCCAATTTAAGTGGCTTATTATCAGTAGTCTTTGATGTATCCAAACCTGCTTTCTTTTAAAATGCTCTGAAGACGTAGAAATAGATTTAAAAAGAAAACCATTCCCCAGTCTAAAACTAGGAAAGTCACAATATTTTTTAGAATCTGGAAGAAATGCATTTTTAAATATAAACTCAAGATTTTAATTCTTAGGGAGAAAAATTAACAGGACAGAGAACTGGAGTGCCTGTGTGCGGGGCTGAGGTAATTAGCAGAAGACTGGCAGGGCCACGTCCCACCAGAATGGTTTGGGTTCCCAAGAGGTGAAGGTGAGGGTGCGGTAGACAACAATGAATTTCTTAGAATTGTGTCTTTGTGGCATGTCAAAAGCTCAGCTGGCGGGGATGGGAAAAGGGTATATTGAGAAACGCTTGGTGCACAGGGAAGTTGGGTTAGGCACTTTGTACTTGCAGTGTGTGTCTGGTTCTGTATTTGAAAGGGATTTACAGCGTATGGGCTTCCCTGGTGGCTCAATGGTAAAGAATCTACCTGCCAAACAGGAGACAGGTTCGATCCCTGGGTTGGGAAGATCCCCTAGAGAAGGAAATGGCAACCCACTCCAGTACTCTTCCCTGGGAAATCCCATGGACAGGGAAGCCTGGTGGGCAACAGTCCATGGGGTCTCAAGAGAGTCAGACACTACTGAGCGGCTAAGCAATAATCCTTATTTTGACTGAATGAAGACTGAACCTAAGAATTCTGGACATATCTTTAAGTAGAGATGATTGAGATTTCAAGCTTTTTTCTCCACAGACTGAAACAATATAGTTATTATAGGAGTAGTTTGATATGCTTATATGTATCTAACATTTGGTGAGTACTCAGTTGATTTTTTGGAGAAGGCAGTGGCAACCCACTCCAGTACTCTTGCCTGGAAAATCCCATGGATGGAGGAGCCTGGTAGGTTGCAGTCCATGGGGTCGCTAAGAGTCGGACAGGACTGAGCGACTTCACTTTCACTTTTCACTTTCATGCATTGGAGAAGGAAATGGTAACCCACTCCAGTGTTCTTGCCTGGAGAATCCCAGGGACGGGGGAGCCTTGTGGGCTGCCGTCTATGGGGTCGCACAGAGTCGGACACGACTGAAGCGACTTAGCAGCAGCCGCAGCAGCAGTTGATTTTTACTTTTACTGTTAGCATTTAGGACAAGTAACACAAATCCATCTGAATTAGTGGTGTTACTGTGGAAGGAAGAGGGGGGTTGGACAGAAACAATAATAATACACATAATTGAGAAATCATCCTTGAGTTTTTAAAAAAATAACTCCCTGGTCCAGATTGAAAAAGCTTCCCATGACCCAGGCAAACTTAAGTAAAAGAATCCCCAAGTTAGAAATATCTGGTCAAATACTTGAATTATAAAGATAAAATCCCTTTTGTTTACTTTTCTTTTTTCAAGACCTCTGAGTAAATTGAAAATTAATAGTTTATACTGTATCAGGGTAAGGCTTAGTTTATTTTCTTGTTCCTATATGTCTCAGTTATTTTTGTTGTCCATATTTTGACATACTCAATATATGCCAGACATTTTGGCTGTTCCAAAATATTTGCACTTCAGTGTAGATTTTTTTGCATTAATTGTAGATAATGACCAAAATTAATGTGGCTTACTGACTAAAATAGAAAATATTTTGGGATTTTTCCATTTGTTTTCCTGCCCCCTTGAACATTATTTTCTCTTCACAGTCATGCTTTTCCACCTGAAGTATCTATTCTCATATCAGAAGTTTGCAAAAAATGGCAATAGCCTATACCACCAGGAGATAATGTATATTAATGGAGATGCTATTCTTTTAAAAATAGAAACATTATATCATTAAGGGAAGAGTCTAGCCAGTGTCATGGGGAAAAAAAGATGTTTTACCATTTCAGGTTTTAAAATATCACTAATGACGTTTGCCATCTCCTAGTTTTGGAGGAATGGAAGGAGATTAGAGGATAATTAGAGTTGTAATAGTGAAAGAATGCTGGGGATGTGCAGTTGCTGGCTTCCTTCCCTCTGGCTGGCAATTCCATCTCATTTTTTTGTTTCCTCAAAGTTATGAGACAAAAAAAAATGTTGATAGTTAATCTAAGATAAGACAGCACAAGTATAAATCTGTGGAAAATAATGTTTTCATTCCAAATTTGAAT
>NW_011495070.1:8730916-8732084 GCF_000754665.1 Bison bison bison
ATCTGGATATTATGTACTTTCCCCACAGGTGTTTCATGCAATCGGCTTGGTCAGCATTCCTGTCTCCGTTGTAAGGTATACTTTTATATTTTTTAGTCTTAGATTTGTTTCTAATCCCCATATATTCCCACCAGCCCTTAGAATATTTTTAGTTGTAATAAATCTATAAGGGTCCTTAAACATTATGTGTGGGTTTGCCCGGTGTCTCAATAGTAAAAGAATCCTCCTGAAATGCAGGAGATGCAGGTTCAATCCCTAGGTTGGGAAGATCCCCTGGAGGAGGGCATGACAACCCACTCCAGTATTCTTGCCTGGAGAATCCCATGGACAGAGGAGCCTGGTGGGCTACAGTCTATAGGGTCACAAAGAGTCAGACACAAATGAAGCAATTTAGCATACATGCCTGCAAACATTATGTAGTTTAATTCTTTTATTGTAGAGACTGTGAATGAAGTTGAGACAGCTTAGAGACGTTTCAGAACTCATCCAGCTGGCGTGTGTTGACTTGACACTAGTGTGCGGGTCTCCTGAATCTTAGCTCAGTGTTTTCATACCTTATATTTGTGGAGAACATTCTGACCCAAATGATGGGAGTGTATTTTATGTCAAAATGGACTTGCTTGGTAGAGTTTGAGGAAAGTGAAGATTTCCATAATGTTCTGCTTCCTTACACCTTGTCTCCAACATTTCCATTTACTGAACAGATGTACCCTGATTCACTTCGTCTCAGAGTAATTTCTCTGGTTCTTATTAATACTTCTAGTCGTATCTCTTCTCTCCCAACTCGTCTCCAAGTTGGTCTATGCTGTTTCCTCTGCCTTAGACAACTCTTCCACTTGCGCTTACCCTGTTGCATCCCCATTCTCCATATCTTAGATCTCAGCTAAGACAGCACGTCTCCTGGAAGTCTTTCCTGAATCCCTGATCTGGCTTGGCGCTCCTCCTGTGCTCTTGCCTTTCAGTGCATAGTGTCGTGTAACTGCATCTCCACTTGTATGTGTACCCAGTTAGACGGTATGCCCTGTGTGGATAGATGAGCTGTTCACCATTATGTCATCAGCGTCTTTGTGAATACTCATATTCATGAAGAAATGTGTCTGCATGTCACACCCTGTGTATACTTTATGCCATGTGTTTAGGTCATAGTTCAGAAGAGTTCTGGCAGAGA
>NW_011495070.1:8732184-8756668 GCF_000754665.1 Bison bison bison
TTCTGGCAGAGAACTTTTCCTTGAAGGGATTGAAATCAAGAATGTTACCAGTCCCAACAAAACTCATCTTCGCCTGAACAAAGTATATGTTTAAATTTCCTTGATATATTGAGTGATGGACCAGAAAGAAGGCTGAGCACTGAAGAACTGATGCTTTCTAATTGTTCCAGAAAAACAGAGTTCCAGACTTTATATTTTTTGGCTCCATGCATGGTGACTCCATGCATGGTGACTGCAGCCATGAATACCAGAAAAAGAGAGTTCCAGAAAAACATCTACTTCTGCTTTATTGACTATGCCAAAGCCTTTGACTGTGTGGATCACAACAAACTGTGGAAATTCTTAAAGAGATGGAAATACCAGACCACCTTACCTGCCTCCTGAGAAATCTGTATGCAGGTCAAGAAGCAACAGTTGGAACGGGACGTGGAGCAACAGACTGGTTCCAAATCAGGAAAGGAGTATATCAAGGCTGTATATTGACACCCTGCTTGTTTAACTTATATGCAGAGTACATCATGAGAAGTGCTGGCCCGCATGAAGCACAAGCTGGAATCAGAATTGCCGGGAGAAATATCAATAACCTCAGATATGCAGATGACACCACCCTTATGGCAGAAAGTGAAGAATTAAAGAGCCTCTTGATGAAAGTGAAAGAGGAGAGTGAAAAAGTTGGCTTAAAACTCAATGTTCAGAAAACTAAGATCATGGCATCTGGTCCCATCATTTCATGGCAAATAGATGGGGAAATAATGCAAAGAGTGAGAGACTTTATTTTTTTGTGCTCCAAAATCACTGCAGGTGGTGACTGCAGCCATGAAATTAAAAGACATTTACTCCTTGGAAGAAAAGTTATGACCAACCTAGACATCATATTAAAATGCAGAGACATTACTTTGCCAACTAAGGTCCATCTAGTCAAAACTATGATTTTTCCAGTAGTCATTATGGATGAGAGAGTTGGACTATAAAGAAAGATGAGCACTGAAGAATTGATGCTTTTGAACTGTGATGTTGGAGAAGACTCTTGAGAGTCCCTTGGACTGCAAGGAGATCAAACCCAAGTGAATCCTAAAGGATATCAGTCCTGAATATTCACTGGAAGGACTGGTGCTGAAGCTGAAACTCCAATATTTTGGCCACCTGATGTGAAGAACTGACTCACTGGTAAAGACCCTGATGCTGGGAAAGATTGAAGGTGGGAGGAGAAGGGGATGACAGAGGATGAGATGGTTGGACATCATCACCGACTTGATGGACATGAGTATGAGCAAGCTCTGGGAGTTGGTGATGGACAGGAAAGCTTGGCGTCCTGCAGTCCATAGGGTTACAAAGAGTTGGACATGACTGAGTGACTGAGCTGAATTATGGTTCCCAAGAAGACTCTTAAGAATCTCTTGGACAGCAAGGAAATCAAACCAATCAATTCTAAAGGAAATCAACCCTGACTATTCATTGGAAGGACTGATGCTGAAGCTGAAGCTCTAGAACTTTGGTCACCTTATGCAAAGGGCCAAGTCCATTGGAAAAGACCCGCATGGTGGCAAAGATTGAGGGCAAGAGGAGAAGAGGGTGACAGAGGATGCAGTGGTTGGATGGCATCACCAACTTAGTGGACCTGAGTTTGAGCAAACTCCAGGGGATAGTGAAGGACAGGACAGCCTGGTGTGGCGGCAGTCATAAGGTTGCAACTAGTCAGACATGACATAGCGACTGAACAACAAAACACTGAGTGATGTCTTCATGTATTTTTTGAGTTACTTATTTAACTTCCTAATTTTTTTTTCTCCTATATAGGCTTGTTTCTGTGATGATCATACAAGGAGCAAGGTGTTTAAGCAAGAAAAAGGAAAACAGCCTCCGTGCCCTAAATGTGGACATGAAACTCAGGAAACTAAGGATCTTAGCATGTCAAGTAAGGCTTTTCTTAAAATAACACTGGAGTGATTTTGCTTTAATGCATAGACAAGATTTGTTTCTTTTTTTCCTTTTTCTATTTTTGTTTTTGCCTTTTCTTCATATTTGAGAAGATGAACATGTTTTCCTAAGCAAATGGAATTTTGTAGCCTTGGAAAATTGTGGGTAAAAATTTTCAATTTAACATAAGAAATTTAACATCATTCACTTCAATATTTGGCATTTGCTTCAGTTAATGACATAGTGAATACTGAAATTTAAGACCAAAAAGAGTGATTTGTCTGTTTTTGCTCGGGCTTCCTTGTTAAATAATTGTTTAGTAATAAATCCTTAATATTCAAGTTCTGGTAATCTTCGGTACTTGGAAGTTGGAATTCATTGTGAAGCTATTCTTAGGTGTCTGATATTTGAGCAGCAGTGCTTATTATGTTATACGCTGCTACTGTAGGAAATTGTTTTATGGTCTAATGTGATTTTTCCATGAAGGGATGCAGCTACTATACCGTGCTTACAATAACGCAGCTCACAATTTTGTTAAAGAGAATTTGACTCTTTACCAAGCATATCAGAACAGAACCATAATTCTAAATGACTCTGACCGTACTTTGTTTAATCAGAGATACAGTTACGCAGTGAGGTGAGACACAATTTTTTGCACTAAACTTTGCTAGTAAGGCAGAAGAAATGAGAGGCTTTATTTTCTAGGATATCTGAATTACAAAATAGTTCTTTTGAGAAGAACATAATGACATGAAATTAAGTGTTCTATAATTTGAAAATACACTTTTAATTAATCAAACAAAGGCCTTTTAGACCTTAATGTTCCTTATTTAATGTATGTATCTAGAATGCCGTTCTTATCTTGTTTTCCAACTTTGTCTAGATTGAATGAAACGACACAGTCGTGTTTATCATTTGTTTTATATGACGTGTATGTAGACTGTGAGTAGGATATAACCGATTGTTTTTTCTGAGGTCTCCTTCTTTTTAAAGTTTTATTTATGTGTTGCCGCGCAGGTTCTTCTCTACTAGAGGGCACTGCTCTCTAGTGCGGTACGCAGGCTTCTCGTAGCAGTGGCTTCTCGTTGCAGAGTATGGGTTTCAGTAGTTGCAGCACATCGGCTCAGTATTTGTGGAGCACGGACTTAGTTGCTCCGTGGCATGTGGGATTTTCCCAGGTCAGGGATCGAACTCACGTCTCCTGTATTGGCAGGTGGATGCTTTACCACTGAGCCTCCAGGGAAGCCCTGAGGTCTTCTTTCTTTCGAGTTAAATTTTAAGTGACTAAATAAGGCAAATGTGACTGACTTTTGCATTTGAGAATAAGAAGCAGATAGTCAGGTTCACATAATTTTATGTGCTGTAGAGGATTTGGAGGATTTAATCAAACGCCATGTACATATCTGTGTTTTGTAGCACGTTCCCTGAAATTTGGCAGGCAAACTGGAGGTGAAGAGGGAGATGGAGCTTCTGGGTATGATGCCTATTGGAAGAACCTTGCATCTGATAAGTATGCTGGTGCTAGCTACCATGATGAGGAAGAAGATGAGTACGAAGCAGAGGATGACGAAGAGGAAGAAGATGAAGGTGGAAAAGATTCAGATGCTGAGTCATCAGATTTGTTTACTAATTTGAATTTAGGAAGGACCTATGCCAGTGGCTATGCTCACTATGAGGAACAAGAGAACTAGGACAGCTGCTTGCCCTTTGATGACCTTGTCTTAGGAGCTGGGATCTGTGTGCTTGATGAATCATGTGTGAATGTTCAAAAGTATTATACATATTGTTACTTAGCCTTGTGCAGAGACTAGTCACATTTATTGGGACAAGGAGTAGGGCATAGCATTTTAATAGGAACTGATAATCAGGCTTCTAACATACGAACAATGAATTTCAAATGTAATATGATCGATCTAAGCAATTGAAGCATCATGGATTGGATTTTTACTGATTTCTGTAATCTAGTAGGTTTGCCAATTAAATACACATATAGGATAAAGGAATAGGATGATAATATATTTGTTTGAAATGAAATTGCTGTTTTTATTAAAAAACTGCTTATAAAATCATTTTGTCTGATTTTGTAAAATGTAATGGGTAAAATGAATTATTGTATTTTTTCTTATTTGTCCATAGGATAAAAGTCAGATGTTATATGCTAAATTTTCATTAAATAGTCATGTTATCTTAAGTCATTATATGTATGTTTCAGCCATTGACTCATTCAGTTCTTTCTTCACTGTGTGTCCTGAACAATACCTGTTATTTATGCTTAAATGTGTGGACAAAGGTGACCATATAGCCATTTTTCAGAGACACAGAATCAGTATTATCACAAAGATGTTTAACCCAGGAAATTTGATTTCTCTTTGAATAAATCTAGTATCTCACTTATATACTTTTGACATTTAATTTCTTATTCACACTGTTTTAAACCTATTTTGGAAAGCATTCCAAAAGTTTTGTATAAACGGTGTCATTTTTTATCTAATATGTGAGATATAGGTATCAGAAGTGTATAGTGTGGGGTGGACACAAAGTGATTCAGCTGGACCCTGTCCTTCATGGTGGGTGGGGAATGGTTGCAGTTTACACTGATGATGCATGGGGATGGTATGATAGAAAGGAATGCAGTATTGGACTGGCTGGGATTTGAGAATCTGGAGAAAACTGAGCCTTGAGGATAACAGGGTCCGATGGCTATAACTGAGCCACTGTTACTCCATAGAACTGTAATGAACAGCTGAGGGCAATAACTGGCACCAGAAAACCAGGTGTGGCAAGCCAGAGATCCTCTAGATGCATGTGGAAAAGCTTCCATCTCTTGTAGCGGGAGAACTGAGAACACTGAGGACCAAACCAGGACCTAGTAGTCCGAATGGATAAACTTAAAAGACAGCTGTCAATCAAGGCAGGTCTATTTTGCAACGGTCAAAGGACTGGGAAAGTTGAGGACTCTGACAAGTGGGATGGCGACGTCTGAGTGAATGCTGCTGAACGTTTGCCCTCACTAGGTTCCTGAGCTTCGTGAGCCTGCAGTCACAGCCCACGTCTCTGTTAAGGGCAGGCAGCCCTAACCCACTCCCAAGCTGGGTGGTGATGCACAGGTCTCTTTCCCCAGGCAACCTGTCCCCACTTCAGGGCTTGCTCTGTGTCCATGCCACGAGACCTAGAACAAGGGGTGAGCAGCTGTAATTAGGGTTAAGCAAAACTCAGCCAGTGAGAGGCTGGGCCTGATGCGACAGGAGACAGACTGTACCCCAAGGGAGCTGCAAGAATTGGCCTGTATGTATTGGGTGAAACAGGAGGAGAATGCTTGGGACTAGAAGCTGAAGGTATTGACTAGGAGGGGGAGAACTTGGTAATAGCACCCACATTGGGTCTTTGGGTTGAAAAATAAGCTATCTTAATAGGATTTGACATCCTGGTTAGGATCCCAGGAGATGTGAACTCACTATTAGGGTGGCTTCTAGAAACATGGAAAAAGCAGTGGCCAATTCTGAACAAAGTTGAGTGACCACTGGTGGAGAAAAGCATGAAAAGACAGGAAACGATATGCCAGAATGGATAGGTTTCTCTTTGGATGATTATGTTCCATAGAAAGGCCATAAAGACATGGGCTGATAGGGGCACAAGGGCCCCTAAAAAGTTTGGTGGTAACTCTGGAGGCTACAGCTAACAGTAGAAACAAACTATGGTAGAGGAAATCAATCCTGAATATTTGTTGGAAGGACTGATGCTGAAGCTGAAGCTCCAGTACTTTGGCCACCTGATGCAAAGAGCCGACTGATTAGAAAAGACCTTGATGGTGGGAAAGATTGAGGGCAGGAAGAGAAGGGGGTGACAGAGAATGAGATTGTTGGATGGCATCACTGGCTCAATGGACATGAGTTTGAGTAAACTCTGGGAGATAGTGAAGAACAGGGAAGACAGGCATGCTGCAGTCTATGGGATCACGAAGAGGCAGACACGACTTAGTGACTGAACAACAACTGGAAAACTTAGCTTCCTGACGGCAGTGGGTGATAAGACCCAGAAACAGTGGCTTGTGGCACTACCTATTTGCCGAAAGTCAACGTGGCCACAGTTACGGTAACGAGGACCAAGGTGGGAGAGGGCATACACAGACACACGAGGAAGAAGGCCATGTGAAGACGGAGGCAGAGATTGAGCTACAAGCTAAGGAATGCTGAGAATTGCTGGCAACCACCGGAATCTCAGAGAGAAACTTGGAGCAGGTTCCCTCGAGGGCCTCCAGGAGGAACACTGCCAACACCTTGATTTCTGGCTTCCGGCTGCCTGGTCTGTGAGAGAATGCATCTCTGTTGTTTTAAGCCACCGAGTTTGTGGTCATTTGTTACAGCAGCCCTGGACAAACGCCGTGGGAACCAAATGCAGAAGCAGGAATTGTCATCTTTCCCAGATTCACTGGGGAACATCTTGCTTCCTGTCTCAGTGACTCTGGGGATCTGATGACCCCAGTCCATGGGTTCTCAAAGAGTCGGACACAATTTAGCGGCTAAACAACAAAGGTCACCACGGCATTGAGTAGATTTCCTTGTGGTATACAGTTTGTTCTCATTAGTTACCTATTTTATGCATAGTATCAATAGTGTATATATGTCAGTCCCAATCTCCCAGTGTGATGGGGACAGAGGAATCTGGGTGCAATCTAGGGGATTTGCTTGAATTTTCAAGGTGTTCCTTGGCCCGCTTGCAATTGTAGATAGACGTGGCAAAGCACCCCAGCCCAGGAAGGGTATGGTGACTAGATCCCTGGGGGATAATGGTCTGGGTCATTCCACCAGCTAAGCCACTGAGACCAGCAGAGGTAGTAGCAGTCAATCTGCTTCCGGGTCGGACTCTGCTGCAGAGCTGCCTGGGCGGAATCCAGTCCTTCCTGGGGCACAGCATGAATCTGGTGACTGAGTGACTTCACTGGCTATTTTGACTCAATATGACTCAATCATGACAAATAGGTATTAAACTAATATCCATATAAAAACTAGCAGCTGACAATGTGGGGGTAAATATGTTTTCCTCCTCTGAATTTTGGTCATGTGTTGCAAACTCTTTGCTGGAATATTGTATCGATGTGTGTGAGGGTGACCTTTGTAAGTCACCTACAAGCTTCTGCTCATGCAGAATGTATTAGTCCAATTCAGGAAGTGAATAGACCATACCGCAGGCACACCTGTGCTTTACAGGATGACCCCAGCTACTTAGTTTGGCTAATGGGAACACTTCAAAGGATGCAACTTAATATATTCTTCATCATACTTTGTAGAATCAGACATAGTATAATGATAAATTAGACATATTAAAATATTCTTAGTAAAGAATCAGAACACAACATATGTAGGGGCCAGAGGGTTTCTGATAGACTCTGTGTGTGAGGGCAGAAGAATGTGCTAAGTGCAATTTGCTTATTTTCCCAAGCTACACTGAGAGGCTTAGTGTAAAGCTGCAAGCCTTTCCAGATTCTCAGTTCTTTCTCCTCCTCTCAGAGTATCTGCTGGGCTCCACCACAGTCCCTCCCCTTCCCTGAGCAGCGGGCAGTAAATTGGCATTTGCTGGCAGTAAGCTAGGGCAAATGTAAGGTTCATCTTATTAGTTTCTCATCTCATAGGGATCACCATACCCTTTATTACCTAATATCCTGTGTCTTGAAAACTGTTATTTCATGTATTTTGTCCCTGTTTTTTTTCCGAGGTGGGGGAGTATCCTGGTTTCTGCTTCTGCATTCTGCCTGTGGTGTTGTCATAATCTATATACTTAACTCCATAGAAACTTGTTCTCTAGAGCTGACTGTTCTTTGACATATTTTCCATCCACATTTATAGGGATTCTGTTACTATTTTTAATCCATCAAAGAACAAAGGGAGGAAAAAAATCTCCTCATAGTACTGTGCATATCTATTCCTAACTCTATTAACTTGGTTGTATTAATAATCTCACCTTTAAAAAATTCTTGACAGGTTTCCATTAGTAAAACAATAATAATTCTTACCACCAACTTTACATTTAGGCAATGTGTTTCAAAATTATATTGATTTCAGGTTTAATATAAATATGTTTTTACTTGTCAGGAGAAATCATGACAACCAGTGACTGTTCTTTTTATTTTTTAAAAAAAATTTTGGCTTTGCCACTTGGCATGTGGAATCTCAGATCCCTGACTAGGGATCGAATTCACACCCCCTGCATTGGAAAAGCAGAATCTTAACCTTGGACTGCCAGGGAAGTCCTCATTATTTTTATCTTTTAAAAAATGTTTGGAAGTTACATTTTCATATTCATAGAATAAAAGTCCTAAGGCTAATGTGGTGAGAATCCTGTAGTTTTGATGCTGTTGGGGGAGCATTTTGTTATTAATTTCTAAACCCTGAAAAGTTAAGCATCTGTGTCTTCATGGTGGTGGAGAGAATAGGATAAATAGAAAAGCAGTGCTCTGCAGATCTATAGCAGGTTTACAAGTTAGAAAGAACCCTAAGTGTCATCAAGTTTAGTTTCCCACTCTGTTCAGGAGTCTTCTGTAGATAGTTAATGTTTATCTCAAACTATGATCCAAATAGGGAAAGGAGTACGTCGAGGCTGTTTATTGTCACCCTGCTTATTTAACTTACATGCAGAGTACGTCATGAGAAACGCTGGGCTGGAAGAAGCACAAGCTGGAATCAAGATTGCCGGGAGAAATATCAATAACCTCAGATAGGCAGATGACACCACCCTTATGGTGTAAAGTGAAGAAGAACTAAAAAGCCTCTTGAGGAAAGTGAAAGAGGAGAGTGAGAAAGTTGGCTTAAAGCTCAACACTCAGAAAACTAAGATCATGGCATCTGGTCCCATCACTTCATGGCAAATAGATGGGGAAACAGTGGAAACAGTGTCAGACTATTTTTTTGGGCTCCAAAATCACTGCAGATGGTGACTGCAGCCATGAAATTAAAAGACGCTTACTCCTTGGAAGGAAAGTTATGACCAACCTAGACAGCATATTAAAAAGCAGAGACATTACTTTGTCAACAAAGGTCCATCTAGTCAAGGCTGTGGTTTTTCCAGTGGTCATGTATGGATGTGAGAGTTGGACTATAAAGAAAGCAGCACAGAAGAAGGATGCTTTGAACTGTGGTATTGGAGAAGACTCTTGAGAGTCCCTTGGACAGCAAGGAGATCCAACCAGTCCATCCTAAAGGAGATCAGTCCTAGGTGTTCATTGGAAGGACTGATGTTGAAGCTGAAACTCCAATACTTTGGCCACCTGATGCGAAGAGCTGACTCATTTGAAAAGACCCTGATGCTGGGAAAGATTGAGGGCAGGAGGAGAAGGGGATGACAGAGGATGAGATGGTTGGATGGCATCATTGACTCAATGGACATGGGTTTGGGTGGACTCTGGGAGTTGGTGATGGACAGGGAGGCCTGGCGTGCTGTGGTTCATGGGGTCACAAAGAGTCGGACACGACTGAGGGACTGAACTGAACTGAACTGATTGCAAAACTGCTTTTTTTTTTTGAACTGCATATAGTTATGTCTATAGCTTAATAGGAAATGAGTATTATCATACAGAATAAAGTTAATCATCTGTACCTGAGACTTAAATAGATAGGATCATGGGATCCTGACTCATGCATAGAGTTTTAGATTTTTGGCATCATTAAAAGTCTGTCTTAGTGCCGTAGGCAGAATAATGGCTTCCCGAAAAAGTCCACATGGTAATCCCAGGAAACTGAATATGTTATGTTACATTGCAAAGAGGAATTAAAGGAGCAAATGGAATTATGTTTGCTAACCAGCTGATCTTAAAATATGGAGATTATTTTGTGTTGCTTGGATGGGCCTAATGTAATCACCAAGATTCTTAAACTTGAGGAGGGGGCAGAAGAAAAGGTTTCGGTGATGGGGAAAAAAATCAGGTCTCCTTTGATGTCTTTGATACTGAGGAAGGAGACTACAAGCCAAGGAGTACGGGAAGCCTCTAGAATTGGAAAAGGCAGGGAACTGAATTCTCCCCGGGAACCTTCAGAAAGGAGCACAGCCTCCCCAACACCTTCAGTTTAGCCCAATGAGTGTCAGATAACTCACCTACAGAACTGCCAGGTAACAACTTTCCACTGTTTTAAGCCACTAAACTTGCTATAGTTTTGTTACAGCAGCAATAGGAAAGAAACAGTCATTCCCAAAACTTTAAATGAAAGTGTTAATTTAACACTTTGGCCTGTTTCTGTAGATTAGAATCAAAAATATTTTCGCATAGAATAGTTTGTATTGCCAAACAAAACTGAAATGCTCCCAGAGTTTACTAGGAAGTAATTATTAGATTAAGCCACAGGTTAGACGCAGAAATTCTAGCAATGCAACCCCTCAAAAAAGAGAAAATAGAGGGCGGCAAACATCTTCCACAATATCAGCACATTGTCTGAGAGCGTTTACATTCATGAAGAAATTGAAAGGTGACTCCTGAATCTATACTTTTTGAGATACTCTTGCCAGGCTGCAATAAAAACCAAAGATGCTAAATTACTGAGACTGGCAGTCATCATGGCTGTCATATTTGGTCTCTGGAGTTCTTTATTCAGTATTGCCTATGAGGTTTTTGTAGACCAATGAGGGCTAAGTCATTAATGAAATTGCAAAATGAGCTCATTCTAAACATTAGGGAAGTAAGATTTTTATTACAGTACAACTTTCTTGGGCTAGATTTATGTTGAAAATCCCATACTTGAGTTCTTATAAGAAAATGTACAGAAAGAAGAGAAATGATCTGTGGCTGTTTTTCATATTCGAGACCTTGCACAGCCCTGAGAATGCAACTGTGGACTCTGATGAGTCCATGGGATGGACTAGTTATAAGGGCATAGCTATTTTTATGTAAAGTCTATGTGCTTAACACAGGTGTAAAATACAGAGTAAAAATAGCTGTAGACTCAACATAGCTCATGCAACTGTGAAACAAAAACATTTTTTGCATAGTTAATTCCAGGAAATGATTACCATATACGAGAACCGCAGCTCAAAATATGCAGGACTCATGTACACATACACACTGCTATTTTAAAGTCCGAGATTTACATGTTACCTGTGTAACATCTCTGTAAATTTATATATTTCTCATATTTTGTAAGTTTGGCCTCAGTTATCAAATTTTTCTTAGCTTCCTAAAGAAAAAAAAATGGTGTTTTAAAAAAAAACACAGTGAAAGAAAGGTTCCCATAGTATATATAGTTTTGACCTTTAAATAATATCTGGTGCCAACTACTGTCTGAGTCCATGAGTTTATAATATACCCGATGAACTCATCGAATTAACTTCCTTTGCTGATAACATCTCTGTTTTTAAAAAGAGATATACTTAATGCTACCAGACAATCATGGGAAAAAAAGAAGTAGTGTCATTGAAGTTTTATTTGGCTGGAAACTCTTTGTTGGATAAAAAGAAAGTTTAAAGAAAAGATTTTTTCTCTGAATTTCAGTCTGGAATGCCACCCAGGCCTCTCCACCCAACTTTGAACTGGAGTCTAAAAACGATGTTTGATCTTTTTTGTCTTTCAACGTGACAAAATGTCCTTCTTTGAAATCTCCTTTTTGTTTTATGTGTGCTTGTTAATGTGTTTTAGGAATGTAAAACTCTTGGGGTAATGTACAAGTATTTTTTGCTTAACCTTTGAACACTCTCCTAAGTGTCTACTCCACCAAGTTTGCATTCTCTAAATATTTCTCATTAAAATCTTATTCATCTTGTAGTTTAGAAATAATGACTTCTTGTTTTTAGCTTCTTCACTTGGAGCCTTTAAAAAATAAAAATTCTCCAAAGTAACATTTCCTTCCATTCAACAAATACTTCTTAAGACCCTTCTACATGGCAGTAGTTAATGTTCAGTGAAAGATTAGTTGACATAGCCCACATGATCAAATTCTGTGGTTGATATATATAAAAAAAAAAACTTAAAAGTGATTCATGGGTTTTTTAAAAAAGTATGCTTTTATTGCGGAGAAGGCAATGGCACCCCACTCCAGTACTCCTGCCTGGAAAATCCCATGGATGGAGGAGCCTGGTAGGCTGCAGTCCATGGGGTCGCTAAGAGTTGGACATGACTGAGCGACTTCACTTTCACTTTTCCTTTCATGCATTGGAGAAGGAAATGGCAACCCACTCCAGTGTTCTTGCCTGGAGAATCCCAGGGACGGGGGAGCCTGGTGGGCTGCCGTCTATGGGGTCGCACAGAGTCGGACACGACTGAAGTGACATAGCAGCAGTAGCATGCTTTTATTGGGACAAAAAAAACATAACTTGTTGCAATGACATTACTTGGTCAAATAATCAAAGAATACCAGATTCTAGCCCTAAAATAGGGCTACCTTTCATTGGATGAAATACATATGCAGAGACAAGGGCAAAATTATACTTTATTATCAGGTATGGATTTTGCTTTAATCCTAGGGAGAACTCCATGAAAAACTCTTCCCTAAATGTTACTAGCCTGAAATGTCCACTCTGTGCGTCTCTCTTTCATGAAAGTAGGGTTTGTAAATGGGGATGAAGAGAAGCCAAAACAGCATAATAGAGAACAATTCAAGAAAGAACTATGATTTATCAAAATACGCTGCATGAATCTACATAGAATAACAAGGGTAGCCCAGTCCTTGTTCTAAGTGATCTTCTCTGACTCGGTGGTTAGCTTTCAGTAGGAGGCCTCTGTTGTTGCCTTAATTTTTGTTGAAATAAAATGGATATAAGAATATTCTGATTTTAGATCAAACATCCATCAGATTCTGCTTTAGCAGAAAGCCTACAGCCATTAGGAAGAACAGATAAGCTGCTAAGAGAGCCACTAATAAGTAAGAATATGTAGTTCAAATAAATGCACTTGCATAACACTTTACACTATATCTCAAATAATAAGGCATTCAGTGATAAAATTAGATATTTATCTCCCCTGGCATTTTTCATTTACTCACTTTTCATTTTAAAAAGGCACTTCTTTTGGATTGCCTTCAGAGGATTCCTGACTCAGCAGATGTCTTCTAATACCAGAGTACAAGACTGCCATGACCTTCATTTTTATTTCAACCATGAGCTGAACCTAGAAATAGACATGATAGTATCAACAGAGTATACCGCTATGTTACAAACTATGTCACGGAGACACTGTTTTTAAGGATACCTAGAGAGTACTCTGGAGAAGGCAATGGCACCCCACTCCAGTACTCTTGCCTGGGAAATCCCATGGATTGAGGAGCCTGGTGGGCTGCGGTCCATGGGGTTGTGAAGAGTCAGACATGACTGAGCGTCTTCACTTTCACTTTTCACTTTCATGCATTGGAGAAGGAAATGGCAACCCACTCCAGTGTTCTTGCCTGGAGTATCCCGGAGTCAGGGGAGCCTGGTGGGCTGCCGTCTATGGGGCCGCACAGAGTTGGACACGACTGAAGCGACTTAGCAGCAGCAGCAGCAGCGAAGAGAGTGTTATTCTTGGAATTTCCCTGGTGGTTCCGTGGGTAAGGCTCTGTGGTCACAATGCAGGGAACCTAGTTTCGCTCCCTGGTCACAGAACTAGATCCTGCCTGCCGCAACTAAAGATCTCCCACGTGGCAATAAACATCCCGCGCACCGCAACTAAGACCCAGTGCGGCCAAGAAAATAGATGAATAAAAAGAGAGAGTCTTATTCTTAACAGACTTGGGAAAATAAGAAAAATCAAGGTGACTGTGGCAGAGAGTGAGAAGGCCCTGCCACCCACAAGCGGAGGAAAAAATAAACCTCCACAGGGCTCCCTGGCCCGGTAGGAGGGCTGCTGGGTGAACCTCGAAGTGGTTGGTGGGGCTGCAGCCACCATGCAGCTTTGGTAGAAGAGGGAAAATACCCTAAGGAGGATTTTGGTCTATAGCGTCACTCCCCATTCACTCTTCTTAAGGCCAATCTGGCTTCTACCCCACCCCACTGACCACTTTTTAGGGACTGTTTTCATGGAGCGTACTGTGATCGCCGTGCCCTACATCCAGGGATCGCCTCCCTGTTACCTCACTTAGCCTATCCTCAGGCTTTTACACAGATGGCTGCTATTTCCCTCTCAAACATTTTTCCTGTGTTTTCCATTATATCACACCTTTTGCCTCACTGTCCATTCCTGCTCTTCCTTGCTGGCCACATCTCCTTTCTCCACTTTAAATGCTCTATTAAAAGCTATTGTAAGTAAACATATACATTCTACATTCTGTATGTAGAAGCATATACATTCTACCTATATAACCTCATCCCCTCCCAAGGCTTTAATTTTATCTTCTGAATATATGGTGACTTCAAAACACAAAGCATTTTTCAGAAAAGTGTTTAAAATTTTAACACCTGAAATATACACACTTTAAGAGATATAAACTAGCTAAATCTATGCTTAGTTGTTACTTTGATAGTACATATTAGCAATTACATGTTATATAAAGGCACATTATAAAGTAATGTAGAGGTATTACTTTTCCCATTCTTACAGTCCATGAAATAAATACATGCAGAATCTTCATTTGTGGCCTTGGATATCAGTCTTTGTCATCATTGGAACCATTTTCAGGTCAAGACAGTTTTCCTGAAAACATCCATCTTCACTTCCACTTAGGTTTTTAAGGTTTTGGAGTTTTTTAATATATAATTTTTAAAATATTTTAATGTATTTTTTAAAGGTTACACTCCATTTACAGTTATAACAAAATGTTGGTTATATCCCCTGTGTTGTGTAATACACCCTAGGACCTATTTTATACCCAGCAGTGTGAACTTGTCACCCCTTGCCATCTATTGCTTCTCTCTCCCCCCACCCCACCCCCACTGGTAACCACCAGTTTGTTCTTTGCATCTGTAAGTCTGCTTCTTTTTTTGTTTTATTCACTAGATTGTTGTATTTTAGCCCTTTTGGAACTTTGTAGGATAATATCATTGGACATTTTATTCCATTAGGGATATCTGTACAACATTATTTGTACAACATTAGAACAGCTATTTTTTCATTTGTCTTGTAGATGCATATTTGTGATATCCACAATGTAGTCACTTTCTTTAGGTAATTTCAATAGGTGTGCTTACAAGGATACCTAACACTTATAATTATGAGATCATACCTTCCATTATAGTTAAATTTATGGGTTATTTTTGCCCCCATTTTTATGAAAGGTGGCTTCCATGAGCATCTAAAACTAGAATTAATTGCAAACTATTATATATAGAATGGATTAACAACAAGTTCCTACTGTATAGCATAGGGAATTATATTCATATCCTGTAATAAACCATAATGGAAAGAACATGAAAAAGAAATATATACATATATATATAACTGAATCACTTTGCTATACAGAAGAATTTAACACAACATTGTAAATCAGCTATACTTCAATAAAATACATTTTAAGGAAAGCAGAGTTAATTGAAGTCCTTTGTGCCTGAGTTTTTCCTAAATATTACTACAATTCTCATATAGAGTTATCCACTAATCTGTTTTTGGTGCCCTTGAGATTTGTTTATTGCCTTTTGCACAGAAATAGAGCTGATTTCTGGTTTAAAAATGTAATATTAAATATATTGAGTTGTCATATTATAATGCCATTTGTTCCTTTAAGTATAGGTTATAAATCTCTATTCGTTTAACAGTCTTTTTAAGGGGCTTTTGAAAAATGTTTGTGTCTGTTTATAAGCTTAGTTAATAAAACATCTTCAAATATTATAAGCTGCATTTATAAATTTAATCTATTTGATTTCATTTTGAACTATATCAGTTACCTGGTTTTAGAGGATAAACATTCCCAAGTACTAAAAATGGTACGAATCTAACAAAATAAATGTATATGCATGGTGAAACTCAAGTATTTTATGGTAATAAATCTTTCAGTACTATAATGTAGTAAGATGTAAGCCCCAATGCCAAAGCATAAACTACGCAGTTACAAATTTTAAATTGCCACTCAAATACATCAAATTCTCCTAATCATTACAACCACATATATTACCAAAAAAGCACAGATTCATTCTTGATACAAAACTAGATATATTCTGGTCTTGAGTCTCTTAATCTTCTTAAAATTTTAGATGTTACTCAGGTTGAAAAATCAGTATTTATTTAGAAAGACAGCTACTGAGGTTATGGGCTTCCCTGGTGGCTCAGCTGGTAAAGAATCCACCTGCAATGCGTGAGACCTGGGTTTGATACCTGGGTTGAGAAGATCCGCTGGAGAAGGGATAGGCACCCACTTCAGTATTCTGGCCTGGAGAATTCCATAGACTGTATAGTCCGTGGGGTTGCAAAGAGTTGGATACGACTGAGCAACTTTCACTTTCACACACAGATTCATTCTTAACACAAAAATAGATATATATTCTGTATTGAGTCTTTTAATCTTCTTAAAATTAATTTTAAATGTTACTTGGACTGAAAAATAAATGTTTATTTGGAAAGACAGCTATTGAGATTATTTAGTACACATTCTTATCTGGGTTTGTGAACTGTCCAGAACCAATTTGTTGTTTTTGGTAAATGTTCATTGCCACATGTAGCTAATAAATAGGTGAAAGCTCCTCCCCACAACCAGGAAATAATACAGACAGGAGTCAGACTAGATTCTGTCTGCCACACCAATGTCTTCTAGTGAACAATTACTAAATCACATCATAGTAATTTAACATGTTCTGTAAGTCTACTGAAGTCACAGTTTTCTTTCTTTTGGTGATCAATAACCTCTTACATGGGGCTTCCCAGGTGGTGCTAATGGTAAAGACCCCGCTTGCTGATGCAGGAGACATAAAAGACGTGGGTTCTATCCCTGGGTTGGGAAGATCCCCTGGAGGAGGGCACGGCAACCCACTCCAGTATTCTTGCCTGAATCCCACGGAAAAAGGAGTCTGGTGGGCTATAGCCCATAGCGTCACAAAGAGTTGGAAATGAGGCAATTTAGCAAGTACACATGCAGCCTCTTATGTGAAAGACTTAAGGCAAATTCAGCAATATTCTTGTTTCAGGAATTGGCTGGTCATCTATTGGAGACAGGCAACCAAGAATCCTCAGAACCAGCAGCTGGACATGAGATCATATAGGGATCCAGCCTTGGGTGTTGTACCTAAATGTGTAGGTTACACGGCTCTAGATTTTCATTCATCCAAATGTGGGGGAATGTTTCTAGAAGAGTCTAAACGATATCCTAAACAACTCTAAATTTATTCTGAACATCACTAACTTTTGTGAAGGAAAAGCCTGTTTCTTACATATGTTATGCAAATTATCAAAGCCCTAACTTTGCTAAGAACTGAACATCGTTAACAATTAGCCACACAAAGAATGTGAACTTTCAGTTCAGTGCTTGCTAACTACACCTGAAATGTGAATTTCAGATTTAGGCAACGGGCCTTCCTCATGTAGACTGAAACAAACCAAAACAAATTTATATCACTGGTTATACTCAACAATTTAAAATAAATTATAGATATAAATACACTGGTCAAAGAGGCATACTCATTAAGGAAGACAATTACTATCCTAATTAACTGAGTTTACATACAACCAGAGATTCCAGCCATAAGCAGACTGGAGTCCTGTCAGTCACTATGATGGAATACATAGAACTTTAGTTACTATGTCCATGACTTTCCAAATCGAAGTAGATGTTGTTATTTGGATTCATATTATATACACTGCTTAACTTTTGATCATACCCATAGAAATTAGGATGTCCTACTCAGCTTGATCACTTGACTGGATTTTTCATTTCTTTGGCTTTTTGGAAGCATAATGAATACAGATACTTTTTATCTTTAAAGATTTTTAAATCTGATGTTGTCCTGTTTTTACATATAATTTCAGGCTTCTCAAATTCTCGTATGACTATTTCTATTAACTCAGTTTTATTTATTTCTCACGGCTTTGTCTGACTTCTGGTTGTTGTCCAGTCGTTCAGTCACATCCAACTCTTTGCGACCCCACAGACTGAAGCACGCCAGGCTTCCCTGTCCTTCACCATCTCCTGGAGCTTGCTCAAACTCATGTCCATTGCGTTGGTGATGCCATCCAACCATCTCATCCTCTGTTCCTTTCTCCTCCTGCCTTCAATCTTTCCCAGCATCAAGGTCTTCTCCAATGAGTTGGTTGGCTCTTGGCATCAGGTGGCCCAAGTACTGGAGCTTCAGCTTTAGCATCAGTCCTTACAATGAATACTCATGCTTAATTTCCTTTAGGATTGACTGATTTGATCTCCTTGCAGTCCAAGGGACTCTCTAGTAATGACTTCTGATAAGGATTCATAAAATCAGTCTATGATATAATTGTTATTATGCCCCATCCTGTGAAACATCCCAGTATAGGAACTCTTCTTCCGAGCAATCATTTTTTTCAGAAGAAAACATACTGTGTTATATTTAGGTATATATGGTACATACCAACAACCCCACACCTATGTCTAACCTAATCATGCTCCTGAACTCTAGAGTTGTATTTCCAATCAGGTAGTAGACATTTCCACTTAAGTGATAATAAATATCTCAGGCAATCATGGGCAAAATCAAACCATTGAATTTTGCATCCCACTTACTCAATCTCTTCTTCTTTGTGTCTCTCTCATGTCAGTTCAAAGCATCAGCATCCATCCATATGCTCAGAGCTAAAAAGTCTATGGGTTACTCCTGATGTTTCTTTTTCTCTTTTCCATTTATCTCACCCCAACTACCCCCATCATCAATTTCTGCTGCCTCTACCTGTAAAATAGATCTGAAGTCACCTATTCGAGTCACCATTATGTGTCAACAGGGTGATTTCAATATCAGGTAACTGGTCTGGTCTATTATCCATTATTAATGCAGTGGTTTTATTAAGATTGAGATTAGATCTTTCTCCTATGCCCAACGGAGAAGGCACTGGCAACCCACTCCAGTACTCTAGCCTGGAAAATCCCATGGACAGAGAAGCCTGGTGGGCTGCAGTCCATGGGATCGCTAACAGTAGGGCACTACTGAGCAACTTCACTTTCACTTTTCACTTTCATGCATTGGAGAAGGAAATGGCAACCCACTCCAGTGTTCTGGCCTGGAGAATCCCAGGGATGGAGGAGCCTGGTGGGCGGCTGTCTGTGGGGTCGCACAGAGTCGGACACGACTGACGTGACTTAGCAGCAGCAGCAGCCTATGCCCAAAACTCTAAAATTTTGAAATAAAATCCAAACTCCTTACCTTGTCCTATGTGATAGGATCTTTACAGAGTCTCTGATCTCATCTCCCAGCCCTTTCCTTTCTAGCTAGATGCCAAACAAAGAGCTTCTACTTCCCTTAAACTCACTGAGCTCATTTCTGCTGCACGACCTTTGCTCTAACCCCTCTGAACAGAAATCCATTTCCTCTTATCATAGGACATTGACTCTTTTTGAATAATTAGAATTTCATTCTAAATTTTACTTCCATAGATAAGTATCTCCTATCTCCCTAATCTAAAATAGTGTCATTTCACACTATTGTAATACTGTCTACGGCACTTACCAAGACTTACATTTAAAAAATTTTAATTCATTTTTAATTTTTTTACAGTAGATACTTGTTAGTTATCTATTTTAAATATAGCAGTGTGTACATGTCAACCCCAACCTTCCAATCTATCCCTCTTCCCCACCTTTCTCCCTTGGTAATTATAAATTCATTCAGAAAGTCTATGAGTCTATTTTTATTTTGTGAATAAATTCACTTGTATCTTTATATTTAGATTCTGTGTATAAGTGGTATCATATGATATTTGACCTTCTCTGTCTGATCTACTTCACTTAGTATGATCATCTTCAGATCCATGTTCACTACTTTTCTTCTCTAATAATATATGCAGATCATGTTTAGTTTTTCATTATTATATTGCCTGGGCATTTGAAGCACAGAGTCTTAACCACTGGGGTTTCCCAGATGGTGCTAGTGGTAAAGCACCTGCCTGCCAATGCAAGAGACATAAGAGATGCGGGTTTGATCCCTAGGTCAGAAAGATCCCTTGGAGGAGGGCATGGCAACGCACTCCAGTTTTTTTTTGCCCGGAGAATCCCTTGGGCAGAGGAGCCTGGCAGGCTACAGTCGATAGGGTTGCAAAGAGTTGGACACAACTGAAGCAACTTAGCACTCATGCACGTCTTAACCACTGGACCACAGGGAAGTCCCAATGGTGAATGGATTTTAAGTGGTATATTTTTAAGAGCCCCCTCTGGTACTGAGGGTTTCTGACCCAAGAGCAGGGTAAGAATGGAGACCCAGAGTGCCATCAGGAATCAATTGCCATAGTCCAAGCAAGAGAGGATGATGGCCTGGACAAGGATGGTGGCAGTGGCATGGAGAGGAGGGAGGAGTTAGAGGTAGAATGGGGAGGTGGACTCAATAGGGCCTGTGGCTGGATCAGGTCCTAATGCGGAAGAGAGTGGGGGTTGGACAGGCAGGTTTCTAGCCAGAGCACCTGGCTGGGAGAATGGGCTGTTTTCTGAGTGAGGGAGCCTGGGAGAGGAGCAGCTGTTGTAGGGACAGATGCAGGAGAGATCTTTCTAGAAAAGCCAGGAAGCCAACTGGATAGAGAGGTGTGGTGCCCAGAGGAGTGTCCTTCAGAAATGGTTCTCACTCTTTGGATGGTTTGAGATTGGGAAAAAGAGGATGAGATGACGTCAAAGGAGTGGTTGATGAAAGCAATGAAATCCAGGGGATGTGGGATACTGGAAGGTCAGAGAAAAGTGTGTTTCAGGAGGATGTGATGAGCAGTACCAATTGCCCCCCTACAATCCAGGAGAAGAGGACCAGCAGGGTTCACTCACTTTGGGCAACATGGAGTGTTTCTCCTTATACTGAATGGGTTCCCCCTGGAATTCTACCCATCTACCCTTATTGTCAGAGAAGGCAATGGCACCCCACTCCAGTACTCTTGCCTGGAAAATCCCATGGATGGAGGAGCCTGGTGGGCTACAGTCCATGGGGTCGCTAAAATTTGGACAAGACTGAGTGACTTCACTTTCACTTTTCCCTTTCATGCATTGGAGAAGGAAATGCAACCCACTCCAGTGTTCTTGCCTGGAGAATTCCAGGGACAGGGGAGCCTGGTGGGCTGCCGTCTATGGGGTCACACAGAGTTGGACATGACAGAAGTGACTTAGCAGCAGCAGCAGCATTGCCTGGGCACATGGGATTTGATAGACAGCCTATATTTTTTAAGAACAGTCAGAATATAATCCATACATCAATATGTCTATTAACAACCTCCCTCTGCCTATTACATGGCTCCTCACAATTTAATTCCATAACTGCCCCTTCTTCTGGTAGCCCCTTAATCATCTGTCAGTGTGACATTTTTTGGATGCCTTTATGGGTGGTTTAGGGGCCCAGAGAAGATCAAAGCAACATCTTATTTAGTCTAGCCTAAAAATTTAATTATTACCTTTATTAACTGGCAATTTTAATCATGTTTGTTTGTTTTAACCATTTACTCCCATTTCTCTAAACCATATTTAAAATTGGTATTAGATTTATTTTAAAAGTACTTCATTTGAGTCACTAACAAAATTGAAAACTTTTCAAGTGCTTAATAAACCATTTTAAATCTAAATTGATACCTGTGACTTCCCTGGGAGCTCAGTTGGTTAAGAATCTGCCTGTTAATGTAGGACATGTGGGTTCTATCCCTGGGTTTGGAAGGAAATGGTAACTTTCTCCAATATTCTTGCCTTGAGAATCCCATGGATAGAGGAGCCTGGTGGGCTGCAGTCCACGGGTTTGCAAAGAGTTGAACATGACTGAGTTGACTAAGTAACAACAAAACAACAATGTCTAATCTTACATTCTCTGAAATGTTGCATTATTGTTTACAAACTAGTAGAATTGCAACTTAAAACCCAAGTCTACAGAACAAACATATGATTGCTGGGAGGAAGGATGGGGAGAAGGCATAGTTAAGGAGTTTGGGATGGACATGTACACACTGCTCTATTTAAAATGGATAACCAACAAAGACCTACTTTATAGCACATGGAATTCTGCTCAATGTTATGTGGGAGGCTTGATGGGAGGGGGACTTTGGAGGAGAATGAATAAATGTATATGTATGGCTGAGTCACTTTGCTGTCCACCTGAAACTATCACATTATTAATCAGCTATGCCTGAAAACAAATAGAAAGTTTTTTCAAAAACATAAAGAGATGTGAAACTCTATTTTCAGATAATAGCATGTTATACCTGGAAAACTCAAAAGAATCAATGACTAGCTTAACTGCCAGAGATTCAATAACTTTCAGTTCAGTTCAGTTCAGTCGCTCAATTGTCTACCACTCTTTGTGACTCCATGGACTGCAGCACGCCAGGCCTCCCTGTCCATCACCAACTCCTGGAGTTTACCCAAACTTATGTCCATTAAGTTGGTAATGCCATCCAACCATCTCATCCTCTGCCGTCCCCTTCTCCTCCCGCCTTCAATCTTTCCCAGCATCAGGGTCTTTTCAAATGAGTCAGCTCTTCGCATCAGGTGGCCAAAGTATTGGAGTTTCAGCTTCAACATTAGTCTTTCCAATGCATATTCAGGACTGATTTCCTTTAGGATGGACTGGTTGGGTCTCTCAAGAGTCTTCTCCAACACCATAGTTCAAAAGCATCAATTCTTTGGCGCTCAGTTTTCTTTATAGTCCAACTCTCACATCCATATATGACCACTGGAAAAACCATAGCCTTGAAGTTACCATCCCCACAGATTTGCACGGTTGGATTCTTAGCTGATTGAGGTTGCATCTTACTCTGCAAATGTGCAAGGCAAACCTTTTGGTTTTTATGCCACCACCTGTCCACCCAAGCTTTCAAGCTGTGATGTAAATGCCCTCCAGATGGGGTGGACTTGAAGTCTGTTCCCTGGTTCTACATTCCCTAGTCTCACGTCAGATGAATCTGCAAATCCATCCCGAGTTGCAGCTCATTTTCTTCTCTGCATGCATTGGATTTTTTTTTCCCTTCTTTGCCCTCTAAGATATTTAATTTTTATCTGAATGGGCTCTGCATATCATTTTAATATTTTTCTCACTCTCTTTGTACAGTTTCAAGATCATGTTAATGACATCACTCCAAGGGTGAAATTTGAAAATAAATCTGCCTTTTCCACCAACCCTTCCTGTATCAAAGTTGTCACCTCTGTTGACTCTATCATTGATTTCAAATTATTCCATTTTTCTCATTCTCACTGTTATTGCCTTAGTTCAGGTTGTGATTTTTTTTTTCTCATTTAAACTCTTGTTCTTCTTCACAACTATCCAACTCACTAGGCATTGCACACATTTGTCAAAGTGATTTTTCTTAAATGCAAATCTGCTCACATCATTATGTTAAAATCTTTTCACAGCTGTAGGTAAACTCCTGGCTTAAATTTAAACTTAACATGGCATTTTCATCCATTCATTCATAGTCCATTCATTTTCCATCCATCCTCTATCCATCAAACAAATAGTTCTTGCTCATTGCTGGATGTTCAGTTCTCTCTCTCCTATTTCCATCTGTAAAACCTTAATCTTTAAAATTTTCCAACCTCCTAGACTGTCTTTCTTTTTATTCCATGTCTTTTTAATTGAAAGATAGTTGCTTCACAATATTATGTTGGTTTCTACCAAACATCACATGAATCAGCCATAGAGTTTCCCAGGTATACTCCTACTTGAACATCCCTCCCACTCCCCTAGTCTCTTCATCACCGTCTACAAATGGCCTTCAGGCAGGTCAACTGGTGTACATTCCTTAAAAATTCGATGACTCTTAGATCTGGTTGGTTTGGCTTCTGCCTGGAATTCCTCTCCTTCCTCAGCCACTGGACTATCTTGTACTCAGCCAAGGTGTTGAGTTGAATCTAAATCTCTCATTTGAACCAGCAATATGTAGTTTGCAAAATCCTTAAAGAAAATTTGTATTTCTTGAGTGTATTTACCACAAGGACCAAGTCTGGGAGACTACTTTCTTTTTTTATCATTCATACTGATTCAAAAGGCCGTTTTAATTTTTTTTAATATAAATTTATTTATTTTAATTGGAGGCTAATTACTTTACAATATTGTATTGGTTTTGCCATACATCAATATGAATCTGCCACAGGTGTACACATGTTCCCCATCCTGAACCCCCCTCCCACCTCCCTCACCATACCATCCCTCTGGGTCATCCCAGTACACCAGCCCCAAGCACCCTGTATCATGCATCAAACCTGGACTGGCGATTCGTTTCACATATGATAATATACGTGTTTCAATACCATTCTCCCAAATCATCCCACCCTTGCCCTCTCCCACAGAGTCCAAAAGACTGTTCTATACATCTGTGTCTCTTTTGCTGTCTCGCATACAGGGTTATCGTTACCATCTTTCTAAATTCCATATATATGTGTTAGTATACTGTATTGGTGTTTTTCTTTCTGGCTTACTTCACTCTGTATAATAGGCTCCAGTTTCATCCACCTCATTAGAACTGATTCAAATGTATTCTTTTTAATGGCTGAGTAATACTCCACTGTGTATATGTACCACAGCTTTCTTATCCATTCATCTGCTGATGGACATCTAGGTTGCTTCC